>NW_027507791.1:151921356-152333856 GCF_037356315.1 Lithobates pipiens | reverse complement strand
TGCATTGCCCTGACACTGATTGTCATTCACGTATACATAAAATTGTAAAACAAATTGTAGGTACGATGGTGACAGCATATTCAACATGTGGCAATTCACACAGATTGAAGTTGTGGGAGAGCCAACCGAAAAGCAAACAATATGCAGTGGGTAACATCCTGCTTGCTGGGGCCTTATGTGTAAGTGGAGGAAGCTATGCCAAACTTAGAGAAATGTTTGATTTATGTGGCATACAGATGTTTGGCAATTCTTCCTACAACCGAGCCCAAAATCAATACATCTTTAAAGCTATTGATCACAGTTGGCAAGAGAATAGATCAAATGTGATTAATGATTTGACAGAAAAACCAGTTTTTCTTGTTGGGGATGGTCAATGTGACAGTCCTGGTTTTTCTGCCAAATACTCCACTTACACTTTCATGGATCTCTTTTCCAAGAAAATTGTGGACTTTGAATTAGTGCAGGTGTCACAAACAACTTCATCCGTTGCTATGGAGAAGTTTGGATTTACCAAATGTTTAGATCGCATAATTGACCAAAATTTGGATATTCAATTTGTGGGAACAGATCGACACACTGGCATTCGAAAATTACTGTCAACAAACGATAAATATAAAAATTTAAATCATCAATTCGACATTTGGCATTACGTTAAAAATTTAAAACGAAAATTGGTTCAAATTTCCAAAAAAAAAATACATCGTGCACTATTGCCGTGGGTGCCATCCATACTGACTCATTTCTACTGGTGTAGTAGACATTGTAAAGGTAACGAGACCTTTTTAAAAGAACGTTGGCAATCTGTACTACACCACGTTGTTAATGTTCATGTATGGACAATTGGAAACGTCGAGCACAAATGCTTACATGATGAGATCAACGAGGAATCTCCGTCTGTTCCCTGGTTAATCAAAAATACACCTGCATTTGTTGCATTGTCCACAATCGTTCTAGATGCACAATTGGAAAAGGACATGAAACATCTAACTTTTTTTTGTCAAACCGGGGTAATTGAAACGTATCACAGTATGATGTTAAAATATCGCCCCAAGCGAATTCATTATAAATTTGATTCCATGGAAGCTAGAACTAAATTGGCAGCATTATGCCATAATCATAATGTGATACGCAACCCCGCTGTGATAAAAAAAATAGATGAAAAAGGAGAAGTTGTTTCGGTCGAAAGAAAAAGTCTGGAGTTTCCACGAGGAAGAAAGAAATGGATTGTCCGTAAACTCTTCAAAAAAATGGAGAATGAACATGCCTTCCATCTGCTTTCTAAAATGATTAGCATTGTTGAGGGGACGCTAATCACCTCGTGGAAACCCAAAAATCCAGATATGCCGAAAAATATAGCTCCGATAGAAAGGCCGGATACCAGTACTGCAGTAAGGGAGCATATGACACGTTTTCCTCAACTTTGATAATTGAAACGGTCGTTGTGATAAGTTTGCTCCTTTTTTGAAAAGTAAATAGTAATAAAGTTTTGTTTGTTTGGTAAGGGACATAATGTTTAATATATTGTTAATATAGATATATATTCTATTTTATTTTATTTATTTAATAAAACGCTTTGAATTCTACTTACAGCTTCATGTGTATTATTAGTAAACATACACAGTTTGTGCAATGTGTACATACAATTCAGTGGAAAAAAAATACAAAAACCATCATCTTAATGAAATATGATTTATTAAAACAAAGATAATACAATTAAAAACAATAACCAAAAATATATTATAATTCAATAAACAAAAAAAACAAAAAAAACTTTAATGAAATGCCATCTCAGAGGCATCGTAGTCATCTGAATATAAAAAACCCACATACGAACCATTCGGATCTGGAAAAACATCTCTAACTACTTTAACAGCGCAGGACGGAATTACTCTCCGATTACCCTTCCCTAAATATCCGTAAATCCATGCCATGAATAGTCGGTAGGCTGTCTTCCGTAATCGCCTGAAAATAAAATAAAATTATAATTAAAAAAAGGCCAAAGAAACCATAGTGTATTTGTTATGTATTGATTACAAATGAAAATAATTACCGATTGTTGTTGGCATCCACGACAGGTAATTCATCAAGATGCATGGCCAGGGATGTGAGTTGAACATGTTCTTGCGTCGCAATTTGGGAAATGAACATATCCGCACAGGTGATACATTTCCCGCCCTCAGGGATGCATCCCTCAACCTGGTGTATTTCCCGGCAACACACAGATTCTATTTGCGTGGCCATTGGTATGCAACACTCACAATGACACCAGTGAGTGTTGCCAATACGGTCTTCAGGGGTATCTTCAGCTTGGCTTGTTTTTGAATCGTCAGGGGTACTTATTATCCGGGGATTATTGGGAAAGGCCGGATCGTGTTCTGTGTCGGGATACCTTGCCAACAGTTGTTCAATCATCATATTTCTCTTAAAAAAATATAAAAAAAATAAACACATTAGCATAATATAAAAGCATACGTAAAAATTAAAAATACAATTTTGAAAAATAAGAACTATTTAGTTTTCTAAAATAAACATTTAAAAATTACAAAAATTACAACAAAGAGTGTATACAAAAGCAATAAATAAAAGACAAAATTAAACAAAATAGAAAAATTATTAATTTTATTGCTAATATTTATGGGTAATAAAAATATGAAATAAGTGATTATTCTATAAAATTTGGTCTATCATTATACACATCCAGACATGTGTAGAGATACAACTGAAATAAAAGTATAATATAAACAATATTCTATCTGAATTACCCTTTCCTCTTGAGTGAGAGAACTATAACTCCTTGTTCTGGATCCTGATGGAACTTCAGTATTTTCCTTAAAAAAAAAATAATACAAGTCAACTTCAAAAAATATCACCATAACATAATTATATATGACAATCTAAATAGAAATGGACTTACCATTTCACACTACTTGAAAGGTGATGTTCTTTACGTCAAATTTTTTTTAATGAAATAACAAGAAAAAATTTATTATTAGAAATATATATATAGATATATATATAGATATATAAAATTTTTAGACCAATACAAATTAAAATAGAATGTAGGCCGTAGCGATAAGCTTGAGCAGTTCCATAGAAAATTATGAAGAAAATATATATATTTTCTATCACGCCATATACCTATATCTCCAAACACATTATATATATATATATATATATATATATATATATATATATATATATATATATATATATATATTTAATTTTATAGATATTGATATATATATATATAAATATCTAAGTATATGTATATATATATATATATATATATATATATAGATTATAAAAAAACATTAAAAAATAAACAGATCTCTTTCTCTCTCTCTCTCTCTCTCTCTCTATCTCTCTATATCTATATCTATACACATACACACAGATATATATATATATATATATATATACATATACATATATATACACACACACACACATACACACGCACCCACATATATATATAGATATTTTATATATACACACACATATATATATATATATATATATATATATATATATATATATATATATATATAGATATTATATACACACACACAATTATAATGAGATATTGAGGTGCAGCGAGATTACATATAGAAATAAATAGAACAATTAACTATACATATACACACACAAAAAATAGGAAAGCAGTAATAAAATTACATACAAAATGTAAAGAATAGAACGATATATTAAAATATATTGAGCATAACATTTAATTAGACTACTTAGCTATACAATATATATAAAAAAAATAATAATGATATTTAATTTTATATCTAAAATATATATATATATATATATATATATATATATATATATATATATATATGTATATATGTATATATAAAGAGAGAGAGAGAGAAAGAGAAAGATAAAAAAACAAACAAACACATGGCTCTCTGTCTATCTCTGTCTCTCTGTCTCTCTCTCTCTCTCTCTCTCTCTCTATATATATATATATAAATCAATAAGTAAAGACACTATACCTTTTAGATAGAAAATCAAATTGGTTGAGCAGATGTTAGATTTTCCTCCGAGTTCAAGAGTCGACGTTCCTATTTTGAATTGTGATTGCTTCTGTGGTTCGTTTTCATTCATTCTTTGTTCTCTGTGCTGTGTGGTTTTCGTTGCCTTGACAACGGGGCGGGAACTTCCTGGAGTTTTTCTTTCCTTGTCACTGCTCTCACTGAGCATGTGCAAGATGGAGCGGAGCATGCTGGGAGCCAGACGTCATCATATACCAGGAAGTAAATGCCTGTGGGCTTCAGACGCCCACAGTTAAAATGGAAAATGCCAGAGTAGGTTTTTATAAGTCATCCTGAAGAAAAGATTCGTCGCGCCGGGGGTCAAATAAACGCCGGACGTGGATGCCAATCGAAGCTAGCACTCACCCACCAGTGAGACAGGTAAGAAAAAAATAAAAAAAGAGCGGAATCCCACTTTAACCTTACCTCCCCACTTAATCGCTGTCGGGGCAGAGTCAAGGTGTGGACCAAACTGAAGCTCTCTCCTGCGGGGAGGGTGAACTTGATCAAAATGATCCTTATGCCACAACTGTTATATGTGCTCCACAACGCCCCTATGGTCAACCCTTAAAGAAATTTAGGATTATTAATTCAATCTTTAGGTCGCTTATTTGGCTCACGAAACCCCCTAGAATAAAACTCGAGCAGCTACAGTGCTCAAAAGATGCTGGGGGAGTGGCATTGCCCAACCCCTGGCTGTATTATTTAGCTTCCCAGATGCAACATATTGCATGAGTGGTCCACCCAGAGCAGGACTTGGACTTGAATTTGAGGGACTCCTCGACCCGCCTACTCAGTTTCACGACTGGGTGGGGGGGTGAAGGGTTGCAGATGGTCTCGAGGCCCTAAAATGTAATGTCTAATAAGCTTTTCCCTACATATGTCCTTATGCAGAAGATTTGGAACAAGGTTAGGATGCTCCAGGGTGTGACTGGGTTCACTAAATATAGCCTGATTTGGGATAATCAATATTACCTGGAATTAGCGAAATTACCATACGGTCTGAAATGGAAACAATACGAGGTGTCGCTTCTGACGCATGTCTTTAAGGATGGCAAACTGAGATCCTTCCAGGATCTCAGGGAGGCTTTCCATCTGCCAATCTCCATGCACTTTTATTACTTACAACTCAAGCATGCGGTGGGTGCTCAGGGGGAGGCGGACATGTGGGCATTAGATTCCACATCAGTGTTCAACTACCTATTTGAGGTGACTAGCTATAAGGGGTTTATATCCTGTTGCTATGCCATGCTGTTTGGACAGCTCTACATACTCTTAAGGGTACATTACACACCAGAGAGATTGGCCCGTATGGGGATAACCATGGACTCCACTTGTACTAGATGCTGTAGAGACCATGGTGACCTCATTCACCTTCTACGGAGATGCCCAAAATTGCACCGGTACTGGGCAAAGGTCATAGACAATCTTAGTGGGGCTTTCCAGGTCCAGATACCTCTAGAACCAAAAATCTGTTTACTAGGGATAATAGATGGCCTCCAAACGGAGGATATTCCTAAGCAGGCCATTGGACGAGCACTGTTCCAGGCTCGTGTGACGATCCTGAGACACTGGAAGTCCACAGAGAGCCCACAGTGAAGGAATGGATCACACGATTGGGAGATACACTCCGTCTGGAGAAATTTATATATCAGCGTAGGGGGGCCAGTACTAAATATGACAAACTCTAGGCCAAGTGGCTGAGTGTACCTGGCTTAGCCCCGATGGATCTGGTGTACGATCGATTATTTTAAAGCCAGCGGGATTTATGTGAATAAATTTGGGGGTTTGTGGCGGGTACCGGCCTGTCTATGCAGAATTGAGTAACAGCGAACCTGTAACTACTGGGATATTTGTATGTGGGAGAGTTTACTTGATGTGATGTCTTGACCTGTACAGGGGAGTAATGCCACACAGGCTTTAAGTATGTCTTGTGTTCTGGAACTGTTTGTTTGTTATTTTACCTATGCTCAATAAAAACTTTTTGTTTGAGAAAAAAAAAAAAGAAAAAAAGCTGATCCCAGTCTATAAAAAAACAATAGTAGGACCATGGTTGTAACTGCAGCCAGGATCCTGGTATAACCGTTTGCTGCCATGGTCGTATATTTACAGCCTAAGAGCACCAAGTGGTTATTTGAACAATTTTATAAGCTAACCACTTTCAAGCACATCTGTCTACATTCTCTGTGCTCTCCGGGCCTTATTTCCACTCTCTATGCATCTTTGAATGGCCTATCATCTTTCACCTAACTTTCCTATTTGTCACAGTGGGAATTAGATCTGGGTACTGAGATCAACCTGGCAGATTGGAGCAAGGCCTGGTCTTCTGTAGCTAAATGTTCCTTCAACACTGCCATCTTGGAAGCAGCATACAAAGTGCCGTTACAGTGGTATTGGGTTCCAGCTCGTATTGCACATCCCTCGTATTGCCAACCCAGCTTCTAGTGATCGCTGTTTCCAGGGATGTGGCCATCACGGGGATGTTAGACACACTTGGTGGACATTCCCGTGACTGGTGGGATTCTGGTCCCAAGTGTTTGGCTTGTTGTACTCTCTGTTCCATTTAAACATTCAAATAGAGGCTAAATTTGCAGTTACATTGCCCTATGCTGTCTCTACTCGCTCATCAGCAAAATATGGCAAACTGTTTATAGCCGCTAAATTAATGATCGCTCAGGCATGGAAGAAACCCATGGCCCCTTTTCAGGAGTGAAAACCCATTTGACGGCCATGATGGTCCATGAAGTATTAGTAATGCTAAGTTCCCTAAAGTGCCATGGTTGATGTATGCTTTCCCTGAACTCCCTCTGACTAGTGTGGGTCAGTGCTGACTGGTATCCTGGGTAATCCCAGGTCCCCTCCTCCATCACTATCTTCCTCTTTTGACTTTTCTTACTGTTTTCTTCTCTCTCTTGGATGCACAATTCAAGGCTGAGTTACTAGATATTTGTCCTGGTTACTCTTGCACTCTATGGGGTTCAATTAAGAGGCTTCCCTCCTCGGTTTATGTTGTATGTTCCATGTTGTCGACGTGCCACTTCCAGCCCCTGTGTGGGCAACCTAAGTGCCTCCAACATTATCGTATGTTCAATGCTATATCTGCAATAAAAATTATTCAACCAGAAGTTTATAAACTAAAGCTGGCTACACACTATACAATTTTCAAAATTGTCCATAAGTGACACTCTAACGCCCCGTACACACGATCAAAATTTTGGTCAGAAAAGGCTCTGATGGTTTTCCCAACGGAATTCTGATGGGATTTCACTCAAGCTGTCTTGCATACACACAGTCACATCAAATTCCGACTGTCAAGAAAGCGGTGACATACAACACGTACAACGGGACTAGAAAAAGGTTCAATAGCCAGTAGCCAATAGCTTCCGTATCGTAGTTGAATCTGAGCATGCATGAGTTTTTGCACGTCGGAATTGCATACACACAATCGGAATTTCCTTTTATTGAGTTTTATATGCATAAACATACAACAGTGGATATGTCCACTAGGACAGCATCCATATCTAGGCCAAGTGGCCTACCTATCTAACAAAGACCTACTATCTAAACAAAACACACCCTCCACCCCCTCCCACCAGTCACATCTCGATAGTTATGGAGGATCAACCGTTTCCTGTTACTCATGTAAGTATTAGGTCACATTGAAGGAGAACCTAGCTGGCCCGATGCCCATTATCCGCATATCCCCCCTTTTATCCTACAGTGGTGCTGGAGTTAAGCCACGAGTATAAATTTTGTCAATTTTTTTCATACAGCCCCTAGTTTCATATGTGGCTTTGTAGTAAGGTAGCATTAAATTCACCAGGCCTTTTCAGGCGGAGGCACTCGGAGCCTCTGATTTTTTCCATGCCAGCAAGATAGCTTTTCTTTTGTAAAAGAAGAGCACATTCAGCATTGTACGCATGGCCCGCGTAAGCACTACCTCATCCACCAGACCCAGGAGACAAACCCTAATGGACATTGGTATAGGATCTGATATTAGTCACGCAACACATGAAACAACATCAGTCCAGAATCTCAGGATATGGGGACAGTGCCAAAAAATGTTGTTGGCGTCGGCAGGGGAGTGGAGACATCTCCAACACTCCGAAGAGGCCGTGGGGAAGATTTTACCCAATCTGGCAGGTGTGTAAAAGCTCCTGTGCAAGAATTTGAATTGAATCAACCTGTCTCTCGTGGACACCAAGTGTTTGAACGGTTGGGTCCATAGGTCTTCCCAGTCCTCACCCTGTACATCTGGAACTTCTCTCATCCATCTTTCCCTACATCTGGTGATTGCTTTTGGGGTTACCTTGAAGAATTCTTTATAAGTTACCGAAAGAGGTTTTAATTCAATGTTATTTTATTGAGATAAGAAAAAGACATGGTAGGAAAAAAAAAGGGGAGTACAGAATAATCTAACATATTTGTTTTACATTGATACACAGACATATAAGCAGCAAAATCCAACTCTGCTATAATAGGGTCAAACTATCTCTAGGTTAATAAGAGTTCTTGAGGTTCGGTTTGTGTAGTATGGTGTAATAGCCTGTACGCCTACAGTGCAGGGCCGGACTGGGAATAAAAACCAGCTCTGGAAAAAACTGCATACCAGCCCCATAGCATATGTATACATATACACACACACGCACACGCACACACATATACACACACACACAAATTCCAGTTAAAAGTGGTAAGTGGTTAATCATCCTGGGGGGGACCCCAGGAACTCAGAACATGGGGGGGGACCACCTTCCGCAGAAAGAATACACTAAGGTAAGGGGGGTGGGTTACTAATATAAGGGGGAAACCCTTTATATCAGTACCCCCTTACATTATCGTATTCACTCCCCCCTTACATCAGTGACCCCCCCCCCTTCAGACTGGCCTGGCGGTGCTCTCACTGACCTCCTCTCAGGTGCACTGTGCAGGGCTCAGTCAGTCGGCTCCAGCTTGGTGGCTCTGGTTTTATCCTATAGTCTCCTCTCCAGAGTCCACACAAGTCTGACTTCTCCCATGACCCCCATCCTGGCGGCACTCCCACTCTCGACTCCTCTGCAGACTCCCTCAGAGGCATGATACAGGAGATGGTCAGAGACTGCAGACTTGATGCAAGAGCTCAATGCAGCCTCGCCAGTGCCCATCAATGCAGCCTCACTGTGCCCACCAAATGCAGCTTTACTCTGCCCGTGAATGTAGTCTCACTGTGCCCACAAATGCAGCCTCACAGTGCCCACCATTGCAGCCTCACTTCTACTTGCAAAGCACGACAATGGTTCAGCAGGCACTGGATGAATTTTGAATAAATGTCGGGTGGGATATCCCCGCTTGTGTGGATGGAGAAATCCGTTGTTTTTTGGGTTTTTGTTTATTCTGCTTGCTGGCTAAACAGAAAAAACAAAAACAAAAAAACCTTCCTCTTCTAAGTCATAAATGAACATGTGATTAAATAAATGTGTAATACGTGATAAATACGTGATAACAATAATAAATCCTAAAATAAAATAAATAAAGTAATTATATAAAAGTCCAGTGAATGAAGTGAAAATGGTGACTTAATCAAATTCTTCTGTGTAAACAGAAACACCAGTGCTTGTGAACCTCCACCACACAACATATGACACCTGTCCTAGACAGCGATGACATCACTATGGTGAGTTTTCCTTTTTCATTGGGATCGTGATTGCTGCTTACTGGTCTCCCCTTTGAGCTTGGATCGTTTGGCCTGTCCTCATTTTAACCACAGCTGATTCCTGCCATGGATGTCTGGAGGTTGATTTGACCCCACAGATTTAATACTTCAGGCCCTGTATCGCTTACCCTCTGGTAAGCGCATATGTTGTGTGGTGGACAAGCACTGGTGTTTGCACAGAAGAATTTGATTAAGTCACCATTTTCACTTCATTCACTGGATTTTTGATATAATTACTTTATTTCTTTTATTTTAGGATTTATTATTGTTATCACCTATTTATCACGTATTACACATTTATTTAATCACATGTTCATTCATGAGTATGATTTTACATTTATTATGGCGATTTTTTGGTGTCATTTATTGTCATATATTATTACATTATTTTAGCTTAACTTTCTGCGCAGCTATATTTTATGTTTTGGTTATGGTGTTTGTAGATATCTTATAAATTTGAGCTGCAGCTATATTTTTAGTGATTTATTTATTTCGTTTTTAGCGCGGTATCTAACCCTTTTTTTTCCTCTTCTAAGCCCACGTACACACGGTCGGAGATTTGGGCAACCAAATCCGTCGGATTTTGCCCGTCAGATTGAGCCCGAAACTGTTGCATACACACGGTTGGGCCAAGTTGTCTGATTTCGCGGTTGCCAAGAACGAGGTGACGTAAGCCGTGTACGGCGGGACTAGAAAAAGGAAGTTCAGCACCACGTCCGGCACCCTTTGTGCTCCTTCTGCTGATCTCGTGTTTTAGTAGAAATTTGGTGAAAAGACGATTCGCGTTTTTTCAGATTAGTGATTCAGATCGCTACTGCTCTTCAGTTTCTGCTTGTCTTTGCATATCTGATAATCAGTGCGTGCAGTCATTAAGTATTTGCTTCTCATTGTGGACTCTATCTTGGTATAGTACGCTTTGAAAGGCATTTTTTATTGTCTGCTTGCTTCTGCTATTCAGGTCGTCCTTTCAGGCCTTGCTGTTTAGCGTTGCTTTCTGGTGTCCGTTCTGACCACCCGACCGTTTTCCAACCATGTTTCGTCTATTTCCTCATCGTACAGCTTGTGCTGTGCAGGGGTTCTTACTTTGACTTTGACACAAGCCAAAGGGCTTGTGTCAAAGTCAAAGTAAGAACCCCTGCACAGCACAAACTGTAGGATGAGGACGTAGACGAACCTTCAGGACCTCAAGTTCTCTACAGGCATCTCCCCCCAGGCTCTGGGGATCATTATTCCAGAGACCTGTTCTGCCATCATTCAGCTCCTGCTGAAGGACTATATTATGCTAATTTTTAACCGTAAACATCACATTCTATGTATTTCATGATTGCTAATGTCTTGCATTTCTTTCCTCATTCCCTAATTACCATCATTGCAATATGCTCTAATTCATATGCTCTGCCCCTTTGTCCTCATGCGGATTTGCCTCACTAACTTCCCCACCATGCTCTTCTTGGCCCCTAAAACTAGAGTCTAGTCACTTGACAATGTCTTTTGACAGCTCCATAGTATTGCTTTTCCCTAAACACCCCCTAAAATCTCTCCAAATGTGATGTGTGTGCTTCAATTCATGCAAAGTGACCTTTTTATTGTTTTTTGGAGTTGTGCCAAACTCATTAGTAACCCCCCTCTCCCCAACTGTTACCTCAGCTGATAGCAATCTTCTATCTCATGACTTGACCCAACCCAATACACACTCTAAATACTTTTTCCATGATCACATTTATGGACAAATTCACCAAAGCATGTAGTGTAAGGGCCTGCCTCAATACTTTCAAATGCTAGTTTTATTTTTTAAACATATTAATTTTATTGCTATGTAATAGCAGAATGTCAAAATGTCCTTCCATTTTGTTATTATGACACTTCTTACCTGTCAGGTGGGCTGCCAATAGTGTAACTAAGGAGGGGCTTCACAAAGTATCACACATTATTTAGCCATTCAGCTCTCAATCAAGTGGAGAGGGTTACCTCTCCTAAACATCCCCCCTCATTTTTTATCAAGGGCCCATCAGATGGGGGGGATGGGGGGGTTAGGACTCTCATAAGGGGACCTTATACTTTAGGCTTTAAATACTCATTTTAAAAAATGTTATACTAATTGTCTTCAAAAATGTGGGTGTCTAATCTGCATGCAATGTTGATTTGTCAAATTACTAGTTTGTTTTCTTGTGTCACTGCACAGTGTCCTTCAACGCAACAGGAATGGCAGACTGTGGCCTCCCACTTTGCCATTTTTTGCCAAGTTGTGCCTTTTTCAGCAACAGTGCAAACCCAAGTGCAGAGTTAGATAAGGGGACAGTCTCTTCTTCAGATAATCTTATTATGTTGTTGGTCTGCTACACACACACCTTCTTTTTGTTAACTAATGTGTAGTGCATTACTGATCTAAATCATGCTCATTTTCAGCACCATGGCAGGAAAATGGCTTGATTGCCCAAATTTACACATCACTGTGGGTGCTTTTTACTAAAGGCACATCCACTATGCACTACAAGTGCACTGCAAAAGTACAACTGAAACTGCACTTGGAGTGCAAAGTGGAGTTGCCTTTAGTAAATCACACTCCTTCTCAGCACAAACTCAAATTTCACTACAAATACATTGTAATCCCAATGAAAAAGGAAGCCACACATTGTTGAGAATGGAACTTTTTAATACAAGCACATTCATATGTGCGTTTAGTAAAGGTTTTTACAACACAACCAAGATATTTTGGGTATCCAAAACCCAGTTTAATAATATTTATTTTTGAGTTGTTTTTTTGTGTAAACAGGCATGTATCAAACCATAAAATACAGAACACAGGAACTTACAAAGTTCAACTTGGAAAAGTGAAGACAATATCAGACCTGAGTATGTACAAACTGGGCTGATATTGCCTTCATCACATGGGGTGTGACCCCTGAAAAATACAAATTTAGAAGATGCACACAGTGTGTCAACATGTGCTTACTCCCATCATGGGGGATCAATGTACATGCTTTGGGGCTGCAACCCCTTCATCTCAGACACTTTCCACAAAACATGTACATTGATCCCCCATGATGGGAGATAGCGCATGTTTACACACTCTGTGCATCTTCCAAATTTGGAATTATGCTAAATCCACCTTTTTTATTTTCTAAAACAAAAATAAAACCCTATCTAGTGTTTTCGTTTTCACACTCTCCCCAAAACATCAATGATGTTCTTCATTTTATTTTTTAACATCATTGATGTTTTGTTGTACAATTTCCAAATCCCTATTGCACACCATTATCTCCCCGATCAAGATCTGGGCACTTTCACTGGTAAAACGGGAATCTTCCTCCACATGACCTAGAAAACAAACAAACACACCATGTAATCCAAATATGGTGATATACATTGATGAGCTTACCGGAAGCTGTGTTCTCCGACACTCACCTGTTGTGGTGACAATTTGGCCAACCTCCACAATCTCTCCTTCTTCCTCCTCCTCCTGCTCCTGCTCATCTGTTTCTGCTTTTGGAAGTTGCCCTTCTTTGGGAGGGGTGTGGTCCCTGGTGTCCTCATGGTCCCTGGTGTCCTCATACTTGCCGAGTCTTCTCTCCCCTATGAGAATGTAAACAAAGATTAATTAGCACACAGAGGGCATAAATAGGAATATGAAACATTGCTTGGAAGTGTTGTCCAATAGTTTTTTTGGGCCGAGTTACAAGGTGAGAACATTATTGGTACCACTTTGTTAAGCTGGAATACTTCCCTGCAGAACGATGTTTCATATGAACGAACGAAACCATGACCTTGAAAGTGGCCATTTTAAAATGCACAACATGAAATCCAAGCACATGGAGCATGTATGCAAGCAAGAATAATGATATGAACACACGACATCTACTTACTTTTTTTAAGAACACGCTTGATCCTTACGTACCGCTCGTGCTCCCTCAGTTTCAGGTCTGACCAGCGTTTTCTCAGTTGATCCTTGGATCGGCGAACTCCAAAATTCTTCAGAAGACTCTTCACAACTTTATTCATGATCTTGGCCTTTCTGATATTTGGGTTTGGGTAAGGTCCATACTTCCCATCATAGTCGGTCCTGTTCAATATGTTGACCATCTCCAACATCTCTCCAAAAGACATATTTGAGGCCTTAAATCTTGTCTTCCTGGATCGGGACGTTTCTGGCTCCGGGCTTTCCTCACCCTCCTCCTCGTTAATGGAACTATTATTGCGCACCTGCGTTCTCTCCACCATGTGCTCTCCCCACTGCGCGGGAAGCGAAGGGGCGGGGAATAGTCTGGAAAGAACGTCAGGGGCGGGCGGAGTTTCACGCCTGCGCAATGTATATAAAACGCCACACATGTGTATTGTCCGTACGATCTGGGAGGAGAGTGTGAGGCACGGACGCGGCTAACGTCGAAACAAAGGTAACATTTTTAAATTTGTGCTTCACTAGACTAGACTGCTTGTATCTAGGCCGCTGTTGGGACAAGATTAGGAGGGATTTTAATTGCATTATTAGTATTTGAGGGTTTGTCTTGTGTTGTGTCTTGCAGAGAAAATGGACCCATTCACCAATCCTAACTTTATGGGGCTCTTCCTCAAGCTATACATGGAGATGCCCTGCCTGTGGCAGTTCCACAACTAATTTTATTATGACAGATCCAAGAGGAACGCAGCACTGGAGAAACTGCTTGCTTTGGTGCAGATCAGGGTCCCCACGGCAGACATGACATATCTGAATCGCAAAATTGTGACCATGAAGCTTACATATTTCAGGGAGAGGAAGAAGCACCTGGAGTCCTTGAGAGCAGGAGATCCAGATGCTGTTTACTACCCCAGGATGGTGCACTTTGACAGGCTGCATTTTCTGTTAGACCAGGGGGTACCCAGGCCACCACTCAGGCCACCACTCTCCATGCTTCCTCCAAAGCATCCTTCACCCCCAGCTGAGGCTTCTGATGACCAACCTGGGCCATCCAGGCAGCACCATGTGGTGGGGCCCAGCTTGAGACAGGTATTGCATTGTTGAACATATTTCTTGTGTTACATTTAATGATGTTAACTAGATTAGATGTTCTTATTGATCAGTAAGTTGAGATTTCTCCAAGTGGTTTACATCTCAATAGACAGTAGTGACCAAAAATGATTGGGACGGGAAAGAAAAATGCTGGTGTCAGAATGATAGTCTGTTCTATTTGGTAACAGTCAAATAGCAAAAGCCAGGAGCACAAAATGTTGTGATTGATGATCAAAAAACTAAAACTATGTCCCCTTTTCATACACAGGAAGACCTCAGTCGGGGGGAGGCTGTGGCAAATGGCAGTCAGGAGGTCCAACAACGCCCTCCTCCTCCTGCCCCAGCTAGAGGAGCCCAGCCACAGCCTGGAAGGATGCCTGGTGGGAAGTCCCAAAGGAAGACCAGAGAGTGATGGCCTGGGATGAGTCTGGTGTGCCAGAAGATGCAGCCTCTTCAAGATCACCATCCTGGGCATCTGAATTTCCTGCTCTCGAGGACTTCAGGAGCAGAATTCTCTCCCTGAGATATCTACTCCTCAGGCCACCAATTTTTTTATATCTCATTTATTCATGTCTGCCCTGGGGGCCAAAGGCTGCACCAAAGTTAATAAGTTTCTCCAGTGCTTCGTTCCTAGTTTTCTTTTCAAGCAAAAAAAATAAATTTTATTTTTGTTTGATGAAATACTTGTGTAATGTGTTTTCCTTCAAAAAGTAGAGTTTATTTGTGAGCAGGCAGGTACATTTCCAAAATACAAAGTAAAATAAATAACAAGGGGTACCAACACTAAACAACCTCCTGTAGATTAAAAAATAAAATCAAAAAAATACAATAATGTTGTTGTTATAAGTTTACACCCAAAAATAAAAAGTTCAAAAAAGGAGAAATGACCAGTGTCTTTAAAGGAGATTTTTAGGGAATCCCCCCCCCAAAAAAAAACATCCAAAAAAAACAAAAAAAAACAAACATTGTGTAGATGTGACTTAAACTAAAATAGTATTACTGAAATGGTTAAAAAAGACTAATGAAATCCGTTCGGGAGAAGTGTGTGGGACTATGAGCATCAAAAGAAGTTCGTTTTTGCAGCATTGTTAAAGATCAAGAGAATGAGCTTGATGACTGATTTTTTAACATTGCAGCGTGACGAATGTGCTATATCGCTTAGGAGCAGTAGTTTTACCTGAACGAGCACTTCCGTGTCGGAATTTGAATGTGAGCATGCGTGGCACTTGGTCCGATGAAAATGCTGTACACATGATCGGATTAGGTCCGTCCGGCCCAGTTGGTCGGGAAATCTTTCCAACATGTTGGAAATTTGGATCGGACAGAGATTCGGACGGAATCAGTCCGATGCATACCACACACAGTCGGATTATCTGACGACGCGGTCCGATAAGACTCATTCTGACAGATTCTCCGACCGCGTGTACAAGGGCTAAGGCCAGCTTAGAAGAGAAGTATGGGATTTTTTTTCTTGTTCAATGTTTTTATTGAAAATTTTAGGGATATGACAGTAAATATGGGATCACATTCAAATGGGATAAGTACATTATGAACATTAATATAAGAAAGATCATGTACAATCAGTTGAACTTAAACAAAGCAATCAATGACTGTATGGGACTTTTTTTTCTAATAATTACCGTATTTGCCGGCGTATAAGGCGGCTGGGCAGATAAGACGACCCCCTAATCTTCCATTTTAAATGTTGGATTTGTGCTATACTTGATATATAAGACGACCCCCTTCCGACCAGTCTGTCAGCCTGCTGGATGTGCGGTAATGCTGTATGTTCAGTAGTGCTTTGTGTAACAGTTAACACTGTCTCACAGTATACCGAGCTAAGCCAATCACAGCGAGCGTTGTATTCTATTAATGAATACAAAGCCTGCTCGGATTGGCAGGGGCTGTAACATCATCAGCCCGCGCCTCTGACTCTCAAAGCCAATCAGAGCATGCTACCGTATGTAGCCTGCTCGGATTGGCAGAGGTGGTTACTCCAATCCAAGCAGGCTTTGTATTCTCTAATAGAATACATCGCTTGCCAGGATTGGCTCAGCGGTGTATACAGTATTACCGCACATTCAGTAAGCATCCAGAGGGATGCTATGCAGTGGGCGGCTTGCATACAAGACGGCTTTGCTTTATACCTGGCATATAAGACGACCCCCGCTTTTTGGCTGTTTGCTTTTAGTGTAAAAAGTCGTCTTATATGCCGGAAAATACGGTATACTTACTTAGGTGAATGCAGCATCAGACCGATGCTGCATCTGTCCCCTGCCGCCTCTGCACTGAGAACCGAGCCACCGAACACCTCCAAAGGCTCGGTTCTCTCAGCTCCCCGAGACAGTTAGCGGCTCTCCGCTTTTCCCTACTGCGCTCACTGGAGCGCTGAGCTGTGGAGGGGTGGGGAGCAGCCATCTCAGTCTCTCACCGGCTCGCTAAGACAGCCATTAGTCCAGGCACCTGGCGGATCCAGACTTCCTAAGTCGTGATGACGCGGTGCCTGGACTGATCTTGGTGACATCAGCAGAGAGCGGACTTCAGACCACTCTCTGGTAAAAACGGGTTACAGGAGTGCAAAACAAATTGCACTCCTGTGACCCATAGGAGAAGCCCAGCCAAACGAGCTTAGGCTGGACTTCTCCCTTAACTCTATTCAAATTTAATACAAAATAAAGTTTGCCATTCAGTCCTACTTCTTCAGCATTTTTTTAAACCCTAGCTGTTTTTTTTTAACACATTCTGCAAAACAAAATAAACATTCCCAAATAATTTCTTTCTTTTTTATTTTTACCCCAACACTATCAGTTTAAATTGCAGGAAATAATTAACCACTTGCTTACTGGGCACTTAAACCCCCCTCAGTCCCAGACCAATTTTCAGCTTTCAGCGCTGATGCACTTTGAATGACAATTGCGCGGGCATACAACACTGTACCCAAATGAAATTTTTATCATTTTTTTCCCACAAATAGAGCTTTCTTTTGGTGGTATTTAGTTACAGCTCGGAGTTTTATTTTTTGCTAAACAAACAAAAAAAGATGCAAAAAAATAAAAAAAAATAATAGTTTTTAGTTTTAATAGTTTGTTATAAAATTTTGCAAACAGGTCATTTTTCTCCTTCATTGAAGTGCGCTGATTAGGCGGCACTGATGGCTGCATTGGTGGGCACTGATGGGCTGCATTGGTGGGCACTGATGGGCTGCATTGGTGGGCACTGATGGGCTGCACTGGTGGGCACTGATAGGCATAGTTAAGGCGGCACTAATAGGCACAGATAAGGCGGCACCGATGGGCACAGATAAGGCGGCACTGATGGGCAAAGATGGGCACATAAGATGGCACGGATGGGTGGCACAGATGGGTGGCACGGATGGGTGGCACGGATGGGCACTGATAGGTACCACAGATAGATGGGACTGATGGGCACTGATAGGTGGCACTGATAGGTGGCTCTGATAGGTGGCACTGCTGGGCACTGATGGGCGGCACTGCTGGGCACTGATGGGCGGCACTGCTGGGCACTGATGGGCGGCACTGGGGTGCAGCACCTTTGAGGCAGATTGGGTGGCACTGTGGGTGGCACTGTGGGGTGGCACTGTGGGTGGCACTGTGGGTGGCACTGTGGGCACTATGGGCACTGACGGGGGGCACTGACGGGGGCACTTACTTTTGCGTTTTATTTTACTTCAGGATGGCACTGCGGGAGGCAGGTGGGCACTGGCAGGTGGCCCCTTGTATTGATGGCCGTGATCGGGACTGATGTCCCAATCACGGCCGCCGGTGATCGGCTTTTTTTTTCTCTCCTAATTACCGATTACCGGCTCCGTTCTATCACATGATCAGCTGTCATTGGCTGACAGCTGATCACGTGATAAGGGGTCGGGATCGACCCCTTGCACGGATCGGTGATCAGGCGAGTCTCACGGACTCGCCGATCACAGAGCGCGCCGCGCGCGCCCCTCAGGGGGCGCGCAGGCCGCTCGTATCCGGGACGACGTCAATAGAGGTAGTCCCGGAAATGTAGGTCCGCGCTGATGCCGTCATTTGGCAATAGCGCGGATCTGTAGTGGTTAAAGTATAACTAAAGGCAAAACTCTTTTTAGCTTTGGATGGAGTGGAGAGGGATTAGAACACTTGTCAGGTTTTTATTGCTGTCTGTGCCCCTGTTCGGCCGCGTACACACGGGCGGATTGTCTGCCCAACTTAGTCCGCTGAACCGTGTTTCAGCGGACAATCCGCTCGTGTGTGGGCTTCAGCTGACTTTTTCAGCGGACAATCTGACGGACTTAGTCTTTTGGAATTTCCATAATTTTGTCCGTCCAAACTTGGTTTTGTCCGTCCAAACTTGGTTTCAGCGGACAGTCCGCTCGTGTGTAGGCAAGTTGGACGGACTAAGTATGGTGCATGCTCAGAAAGGATTTACACGGCCGAAGGTTGCATTGCAGTGTATTGGACGTCGTTTTTCTAGTCCCGTCGTACGTGCTGTACACGTCATCGCGCAAGTTTTCAGCGGACTGTCTGTTCATCGTGTGTGGTCAAGTCCGTTCATTCAAAAGTTGAACGGACTGTCTGTCGGATTGTCTGACGAACTTAGTTGGGCAGACAATCCGCCCGTGTGTACGCGGCCTTAGGGAAATTCATCCTCTAGACTAGTCCTGGTGACCATTATCACTGAAGGTAAACCCCAAATTTTGGGCTGTCACCAAAAGAGTAATAGAGAAAATCTTGCAAAGGAGACACCAGTTGAAGGGAAATCTCCCCAATAGGACACAGATTGCAAAGAAAAAAAAAAAGAAGCTTTGTCTTTAGTTCTACTTGCAATGCACGGCAATAGAAATTACGTTACAGTATACTCTATGGTGCCTGTTCACATCAATGCAACATGGTGCAGTGGAATTTTTGAAACATTGCAGCATAATGTCTCTTTGGTCTTAAAGACTCCAATAGGAGTGCCTGACAGATGCATGTGTTTTTGGCAGGGTATTGCACTTAAAAAGCAGTCTTTATCTCCTACAAAAATGTATTAAGCATGAAAAACGGAAAATTTATGTCAAATACTTACCGTAATTTTCCTTTCCTGATGGACTCCATGGCAGCCTACGTGTGGGTTTAGTCCCGCCTCCATTACCCTATAGGACGATACTCCCATAAATCTTTGCTCCCTGCCAGAGGCCGTGTTCGGTAACTATCCTACTCCAGCCATTTGGGAAGGAACTCCTGCTGCCATGGAGTCCATCAGGAAAGGAAAATTACGGTAAGTATTTGACATAAATTTTCCGTTTTCCTGACAGACTCCATGGCAGCCTACGTGTGGGAAATAACTCGCCAAAACACACCCGGGTGGGCAAAAAGGCTGCTTAACAAAGATTTTTGACACCTTCAACCGACAAAACTTTGACTCCAAAGTCAACTGAGGATAGAGCCGCCGGCTCAACACAATAATGAGACATAAAGGTGTGAATTGAAGACCACGAGGCCGCCCTGCAAATCGCATCAGGAGCCACGTGGCGAGAGGCCGCCCACGAGATAGAAAGACTTCTGGTCGAATACGCCGACACCGCCTGAGGAGGAGCCAAGCCCCTTACTCTGTATGCCTACTGGATCGCTTGAACTATCCATGCCGCAATTGACCTGACTGATGCTCTAGTGCCCTTGTTCTTCCAACAGAACAGAACGAACAGGAAGTCCGACTGCCGGAATGGAGCTGTAGCTCCCAAATAGAGCTTTAATGAGCGTCCAACATCAAGAGGACGAATTTCCGAGGAATTCGAGGATCTGAATAAGGGTAGAGAGATTTCTTGATTTTCATGAAAAACCGAAGTGACCTTAGGGTTTGACCCCAACTTTGGAACTGGGACCACTCTGTCCGGAAAAAGGTTAGAAAAGGCTCCTTGACTCCTAGAGCTTGAATCTCTGATACTCGTTTCGCCGAGGTGACCGCCACCAGGAATGCAGTTTTCAAGGTGAGTTCTCTGATGGAAAGAGCCTTACTGAGAAGAGAAAAGAAGCCCAGCACTAGAGGCAGATCCCATTTAGGGAATCTGGGCTTTCTCTGGGGCCTCAATCTTTCTGCGCCTTTGAAGAACTGCTGGATAAGGGCATGCTTAGCCCACAGAACCCCTGTAAATGCGGAAATAGCCGAGACTTGAACCCGAAGGGAGCTAACTGATAAGGGTAAGCCCAAGCCTGATTGCAGGAAACCCAAAACGTCTTGAACTGTGGGTAAAACGTAGGAACTGGTTCTGGAGGACACATAAGATAAAAATTTGGTCCAGATCCGTTCATACATCTTATTAGTACTTCTTCTCCTTGCACTTAAGAGGGTGGAAAAGGCTTCCTAAGGACACCCCAGTGCTTCCAACCTTCCCCTCTCAAGAACCAGACCCTCAACTGAAGGTGAGCCGGACATGGATGGAGAATCAACCCCTGGGAGAGCAGGTCCCCTCCGGACGGAAGAGGAACTGGGTCCCGAAAGCTGAGGAGGGATAGGAGAGGAAATCAAGGCCTGTTGGGCCAATGCGGAATTATTGCCAACACTTCCACTTCTTCCCATCTGAGTCTCTTCAGGAACTGAAAGATAATTGGAATTGGAGGGAAGGCGTATGCCTGGTGGAACCACCACTGCTCTGTTAGGGCATTTATCCTATAGGCCTGCTGATCCTTGAACCTTGAATAAAACCTTGTTAGCTTCCTGTTGAAACAGGAGGCGAAGAGATCCATTTCTGGAGACATCCCCCGGGATAGAACCCACTGAAACACATCTTCGTGAAGGGTCCGCTCATTGTTGTCCAAGTGGACTCGTGATAGAAAGTCCGCTTGGACACTGAGAACTCCAGGCACATAAGCTGCTGTTAGGTTGGCCAGATTCCTCTGGGCCCAACGCATTATTGGATCCACTTCCCTCAGCAGAGACCGACTTTTGGTGCCCCCTTGCTTCCTTACGTATGCGATCGCAGTCGTATTGTCCAGCCTGAGGACTACGGATGCACCCATTATCAGATGCGGAAATGCCAACAGCGCTAGGAAGGCTGCTCAAAGTTCTAACACATTTGACACTATTCCCCGAGAGGGAAAGACCCCAAATGCCCTGAGCCACTTCCGATAGACAATGTGCCCCCCAGCCCTTATTGCTGGCATCTGACGTTACTGAGATCCATTTGATTGGAAAAAGAGAGTGGCAATTCAATAGATTCTCCCGACGAAGCCACCAGAGGAGGGAACCTCTCATGATCTGAGTAATTTCGCTGGACTGGACCTTTTCTCCCGACCATTGGCGAAGAAAACCCATTTGAAAGGGACGCATCCACCACTGTGCCCCCTTCACCATCGGTATAGTAGACACCATGGTGCCTATGATCTTTAGGCAATGAAGAGCACTGAGACGAGACGAAGAGAGAGTGAGGTGGATCCTGTCCCGTACTACTGCAATCTTCTCCTCGGGCAGAGAGATGGTACCTTTCGCCGTATTGAACAGGGAGCCGAGGAACACGAGAGACTGTGTAGGAACTAACTGGCTCTTCTCTAAATTCAGGAGCCACCCGAGTTCCTTGAGGGTTGCAAATGACTTGATCCCTGTGTTTCAAGAGACAATCCTTGTCCTGAGCAAGAAGAAGCAAATCGTCCAGATAATGATGAATCTGGATTTTCCTGACTCTCAACAATGCTACAACTGCTAGAAGGACCCTCGAGAATGTGCGAGGAGAGGTTGACAGACCAAAAGGAAGGCAGGTAAACTGTAAATGAAGCTGGCCAATGGAGAAACAAATAAACTGTTGGAACTCTGTGGCCACTGGGACGTGAAAATAGGCGTCTTTGAGGTCTATTGAGACAAGCCAGTCTCCTGGCTGCCCTGAATGTTGAATCGTGGACAGCGTTTCCATTTTGAATTTCTTATGAAGCGATTTAGACGCGTCAAGTCTATTACAGGTCTCCATGTACCGTTCTTTTTCTGGACCAGGAAAAGAGGGGAGTACATTCCCAAGCCTCGTTGATCGTCTGGAACAGGAATAGCGGCGCCTTGATCCAACAAAGATTTTATGTAGGTTAGAAGAATTTGTCTTTTTTCTTCCAACTCTGGAAAGGATGTGGGAACACACTTGAGTTTGGGGACACTGCTGAACGACCACGTGTGCCCGGAGAAAACCGTCTTGACGGTCCAAAAGTCCTGGATCAAGGCCGCCCAGATGTGCCGAAAGCGGAACAAACGAGCTCCTACCCGGACCACCTGGACGGGCACGATCTCAAAAGGACTTAGTAGGCTCCTTTCCCCATTGAGCTGCCCTTTGCGAATTTTTTGAGAGATGTCTGTTTGGACCTCCAAGATCTGGAAAATTCCCGTCCAGGCCTGTAAGTGCGTGCCTCCCTGGCACGATCTTGACCCTGCTTTCCTGGGAACAATCTCCTTTGATTCTGCAGGTGCCTATCCTGGGGGAGAAATCCCGACCTACCCCCAGTGGCTCGAGTCATAGCACTATCCAGCTTATTGCTGAAAAGGGAAGAACCATCAAAGGGAATACGGCACCAAACCTGCTTAGAAGCAGGATCAGCTAGCCAAGGACAGAGCCACAGGGCACGCCTGGCAATTACAGAAGAGAGCATAACTCGAGCCACCAGTCGGATAATATCGATCGAGGCCTCTCCTAAGAAGGCTGAAGCTAGTCTTAGTTCTTGAATGGGAGAACTCTTGGCCAGATCTTCAGAAACATTCCTGAGCGTTTCATCAACACTATTGGACCAAACTTCCATCGCTCTAGACAGAGCCGCTAAGGCCAGGGTCGGCTTACAGGCCATGCCAGCCGTAAGATAGATCCTCTTCAGGTCAGAATCAAATCTCCTATCCAGAGTGTCCTTACCTTAGAAGGGAAAAGTCTCTGAATTTTAGATAGAAGAGAATTATTTTTCTCTACCTTACTCCAAGCATCCAAGATCACTTCTCCCAACTCTGAGAGGAAAGGGAAGCTAATACGCTCCTTCTTTAACTGCTTAAAAAACTCTCTTTGTTTCGCTGGGGCCACTACCGGCTCCTCCCAGTTCAGTGTTTCCTTGATAGCTTTGACCAAGGGAGGAAGCAGGGCAAAGTCAAAACCCGAACCAGACTCTTCCTCCTCAGATTCACTCTCTGAGAGGACAGCAGACGGATGGCTAGGCAACGAGGAATCCCATGTGTCCTGGGCCTGAGCATCCCTCCCCGGAGACCTTGGAGACTCTAAGGGAGACAACTGGGGGGCTTCAAATTTCTTTAGATGGTCCTTGACCAATCTTTCCACCATAGACCTCAGCTGTTGGTCAGAGTCACTCCTTTCACCTGTCGCTTTAACATAACAGGCATCACAAAGGGACTTGTCAGCAGGAACCTGCGTTCTGCATCCCCAGCATAAACCATCAGCTGCGTTACCTGGGCAGGCTGTTGAAGGGCGGGAAGATTCCCGACTATGGAGACTGGATCTCGCAGGAGAATCATGTCATCTGGATCTGGAAGAGGAATGCCGGCGGTGGGATTTAGACGAATCACTTCCTCGGTGAGAACTCCGTCGCTGAGTAGACCTAGAAGGGCTGAAAAAGGGAAAACCCCAGCAGTGTTAGTGGAACATTCCCTAATGTTCCACTGTCGCCCCCCCCCCCCCCCGGCAGGTAACCCAAAAAAACAAGTACCTTCTCCAAGAGGGCTGGCCACTAGCAGGCGGTGAGGTATCCAAAGGATCCATCAGGGCTGGAGATAAAACAGCCTTAATTAAACACAGAAAACAGCTGAGGAGGCAGAGATAAACTGACCTTAACAGAGACACATACCTAATGCTGAAAAACCAGGGCTCAGGAATGGCACTGCAGGCTTTACAAGTATCCCAGAATCACTGCAAGTTGTTTTCTGTTTTTAAAACTGCCGCCTTAATGATGTCACGAATTTCGTCATAAAAATGCTAGTGCGCATGCGCGAAGCCCGCAATGCGCATGCGCGAACCAAGCCTCGTCCTCGCGCCGGTCTCGCGCAAGCGCCGAATGACCGAGCGGCGAACGAGGAAGTAACTGGGCGGCTGGAACGCAAGGAAACCAGCCGCCCAGCAAGCCAGATACAGCGCTGTGCGGTGTATGGGGAAAGAAAAGCCACTGCAAAACAGCAAAGAAACATACAGAACTGACACAGAAAGGCTGCCATGGAAAAAACAAACAGCTCACCACTCCTGTAGACGGACACCAGCCGAGGTAGGTCCCCGCACATGCCGGACTTCTGGGAGGAGGGGATGGGGGGCGAAAGTCACCTGCTAGTAGCTAGGCTCACGACTAATCACGCGGCTTCACCTGTCAGTGACCAGGCATACACCTCTTCAGCGCCTCTTCCATATGCCCCTTTTCCATACTCCGCTAGTAGCTAGAGCTTATTGGAAATATGCGACTCCAAGTCGCTCGGCCGGTCCATATCGCAGAAAAAAATGCAAGTCTTCAGGGTAAAAAGACACATGTTAGGTCCTATGGAGGAGGACAAAAAAAGAACTGGCAGGGAGCAAAGATTTATGGGAGTATCGTCCTATAGGGTAATGGAGGCGGGACTAAACCCACACGTAGGCTGCCATGGAGTCTGTCAGGAAATACTTTACAATCACTCTAGAAAAACCCACTAAAAAATGCATGATTATGCAGCAGCACTAGTATAAACTCAGGCTCACACGCTGAGCACAATCAAATTGAAATTTGCCACTGTAGACAAGTGAATAAGCTAGTGCCATGTCCACTGCCCCAGATTTGTTTTGCTGCATATTTTGGAGCCACCTATGCATTCAGGGACTAGAAATGTGTCCCACAAAATTGTGTGCATCAATAGAAACACACAGCCCCATAGCCTAGGATGGCAAGTTATGCCCCTGCCCCCTCACCCTTTTTCCAAACTAACAGGCTGATTGAAGACTGCACTGTCTACTGTTAACTTTTCCTATGAAGGCTGAAAGTTCAGGAAAGCAGCACTAAGAGAGCAGGAGCCAGCAGCATTAGAAGTTGTATACTGCAAGTGGTGACGTGATACTTTTACACGCAGTTTACTGGTGAGTGTTTCTTTTTCGCACACACATTAACCACTTGCCTAATGGGCACTTTCACCCCATTGCTGCCCAGGCCATTTTTCAGCTTTTAGCGCTGTCGCCCTTTGAATTACAATTGCGTGGGAGGGCGCATGCACGCGATCGCCGAGATGGTTGCTTGATCTCAGCGCTCTGCGCCACCGGCCGTTTTACACCCGGCTAGCACAGCACCGCTACGTGTCAGACACCCGAAAAGCAGCGTCTCAGGTCTTAAAGAGATAGGCCATCGCACCAACCAGCTTGAGCAGAGAATGGACTTAACCACAACAGTGCTAGAGGGCCATGAAGAGGAAATTGAAAGACTGACTGGTGAGCTAGAGGGACTGCGGGATAAGTTGGAGGACTCTGAAAATAGAGCCCGCAGGGACAATTTGAGAATCCGTGGGATTCCCGAGGCCATTACAGACCTACAAGGTACGGCCATGGCCTTTTTCCAAGAGCTGGCCCCGGAGATTCCTGTCGATCGGCTTGAGTTTGACCGCATCCATAGGTCCTTGGCCCCAAAACCTACAGAGGGCCCCCCCAGGGATGTCATTATTAAGTTGCATTACTATGGCACAAAAGAAAGGCTCCTACAGGCAGCGAGGGAACGTCAAGACCTTAGCTTCCAGAATCTTTCCCTTCAGCTGTTTACGGATCTATCTCCAGTTACAATTGTCAAAAGAAGGGCTTTAAAACCTTACCTACTGATTCTGCAAAACCAAGGCATAAAGTATAGATGGGGATTCCCCTTTAAGTTGTCCTTTACTTATTGGGGACACCAAGCTCACGCTTCCTCTGTGTCCGACCCGAAACGCCACTTCCAAGACTTACAGTTAGATCTCCCTCCATCTCAGAGTGACCCGCCTGTATCGTCCTCCCGCACCCGACAGGGGCACCCCCCCGCAATTCCTCACAGGCTTCTCTGCAGGGATCCCAAGCCCTGCGATCGCTTCAGGCCCAACGCTACCAGGATGTCCCCACAGGATGACATTTGTTCTGCCTATGACCGGGTCATTCCTCTGCTCGGCACTGTGAACAGATTTTTTTGTTGCTTCGTATTTTAGTTTACTTTTATTTTTCTCCACATCTTAGTTCCAATTTAATTTGGAGATGTGGTTAATACCTATCTTGCCCTATGCTCCAGGATCGATTCTGTGAGGGCATGTTATGGGTATCGTACCCTTTGACGAGGGGTGGCCCCCCTTCTTTTTTTTTTTTTTTTGTTGTGAGGTGAGGGCCTCCCCCGGGCTCCTCCGGGGCCCACCGGTTGTCATCGTTTAGGTGCAAGGGAACACTTTACAGTTTATTAATGCAATACAACAGATGGATGCAAACTAGGGGTTGGGGTCACCTCCGTCTTCGGATGGCGGTCACTTCCCCTGGTTCCTATTGGTTCTCCTGACGGGTTCATTGTCAAGGGGTTGCTGTAACTACTACCGGAGTTCACGATTATTGCACTGTTCTATATTTTTTTTCTTTTTTCTTTCTTTCTTCTTATTTGTTTGCTAGGCCTGGTTTTAGTGTCAACTGTTTGTGTCTGACAAAATAACACGTCTTGTGCTATTTTTTTTTTGGCTGCTATCGAGTCAATAGTTAAACTGAATTAATCTGGTGCTTATGTTTAATGTTTGTTTCATTTATAACTTTTTTAGATATGCCGGGTGGGCCTTGTGGACCACTGCGCCCCCACTGCATCGGTATTTGCGTGGGATCATGGTCCCGCCCAACCACCGATCTTTAGGTGGACCCACCGGTCCACGCCTAATGGCACTACTGCTTCACTTTATATATCTTTTCCGAGCTCCTCTCGGCTCTATTCTGTCTCTGCCTTCTCTCTTCTTCTACCGTTCCTTTCTGGCCCTCCTGGGCTTTCCTATTTCTATTCCTTTTCCTCTTTTCCCAGAGTCCAGGGGGGTTGCGCACAGAGCCTATAATAAGCCTCCTTTTCCCTACGCAAGATGACATTACATTGGCTGTCTTTGAATGTGCAGGGTATGAACTCGCCACAGAAACGGGTTAAAATATTTAAATACCTTAGAAAACAACGTATTGACATAGCATGTCTGCAGGAAACTCACTTTTCCTCTACCTCCTATCCTAAATATTTTGATTCCCAATATCCCCAAGTATTCCAGGCCAATGGTCAGACCAAACAACGGGGAGTTTTGATTGCTTTTCGCAAGACAGTCCCGTTTCGCTGTGATAGACAGATAGCCAACCCTGCTGGTAGATACCTCCTGCTTTTAGGGAATATTCAGGACACAGAGGTTACTATTTTGACTTATTATGCCCCCAATTCTAACCCAGGCCCTTTCCTCTCCCATATCTGTGCTCTGTTGACATTACACCAGAGAGGGACCCTATTGCTAGCAGGAGATTCCAATGTAGCCCTAAATCCAACATTAGATAAATGCCCTTCGGACAAGCTGGCTCCCTCCTCGGCAGCTAAAACATTTTCCCGTTCTTTACGCTCCCATGATTTAGTAGACCTCTGGCGAGAATGCCATCCATCAAGCAGGGATTATACCTACTATTCCCATCCGCACCATTCACACTCTAGAATTGATCATGTCATCATGTATAGAAAACATCTTCCTTTAGTGGAGTCGGTATCTATCTTGGCAGCTCCCTGGACAGACCATGATCCCCTTTTAGTAGTCTGCCGGTCTTTAATGCATAATCCACAACCTTCCCCCTGGGTCATGAATGACTCGATATTATCTTTGCGAGATATTCAGGACAACTTAACGGAAGCGTCAATTGAGTACTTTCACCTTAATTCTGCCTCGGTTTCTTCCCCAGTGACCCTATGGGAAGCCTACAAAGCTGTCCTAAGGGGCCATATTATTCAGTTAGCATTGAAACGCAAGAAAGAAAGACAAAAATTGCAGACACAATTGGAGTCCCGTCTGGACTCTACTTCTGTTATTTTTAAAAATACCCCTTCCCGTGCTAACCGTAAGCTCCTGGACCAGGCTCGCATGGAATTAGACCTTTGTCTGACTGATCAAGCTAAAGGCACCTTGCGCTGGTCTCGCCAACGCTGGTACGTCAGAGCAAATAAACCCACTGCGATGCTGGCTAGGAGATTACGGACGTTTGATTCTAAACCAGCTCCTATAGCCTTGCGCACTCGACATAACCAACTCACGAGTAACCCGGTGCGTATACTGGATGAGTTCCGCCATAGACTTTCTGTTCTATACTCCGCCCAGGACTCTGGATCGGAGCAAGATAGGACAGAATTTCTCCAGCGAATTTCACTTCCCTCCTTAACAGGCGCCCAGAAGGACCTTATGGACCGTGATATTTGTGAATCCGAGGTTAGGCAATGTATTAAAGATCTAAAAATTGGGAAGCGGCCTGGCCCGGATGGCTTTACGGTCCTTTACTATAGGAAGCTAGTAGATGTGGTGGCAGCCCCATTGACGGCTGTGTATAACTCCATTAAGAATGGGCAGAACCTTTCTCCGGAGTTACTCACAGCCAATATAGTGATGATACCGAAGCCCGATCGTGACCATACCTCCTGGGCGAACTTCCGTCCTATATCCCTAATTAATATAGACATAAAAATTCTTACAAAAATATTAGCTAATCGTCTCAATTCTTTCCTTCCCCGCCTAATTAAAAAGGATCAAGTAGGCTTTGTTCCGATGCGATAGGCTGGGGACGCGATCCGGAGAATTATTCAACTGCAGAACATTGCCCATGCTTTTGTCGCTAGATGTGAACAAAGCTTTTGACACGCTATCCTGGCCGTATCTTATGACCGTACTCCGCCACTTTGGCTTTGGAGCTTAATTTCTGCGTTGGTTGGCAGCACTGTACGACGCCCCTCAAGTCAAAGTTAAATACTATGGGTTTGAATCACCCAAATTCCCTATTCGAAGGGGCACTCGTCAGGGCTGCCCACTTTCGCCCCTATTATTTGTTTTGGCCATGGAACCTCTAGCGGAGTCTATCCGTTCACATCCTGACATCAAGGGCATCGAAGTGGCGGGTTTTCCACATAAAATTTCGCTATTTGCGGATGATATCCTGTTAACTTTGTTAACCCTACTAAGTCCAAAGCTATGTCAGTAAATCTCTCATCTCTAGAATTATCCTCTATAAAAGCAAATTTCCCTTTTCAATGGCTTCCTTCATTACCCTATCTGGGAATTCATATCACCCCTAAGTATGAAGGTTTGTACCAGGCCAATTTTCCTTCTCTTTTTCGTAAACTAGATGCATTGCTGTCCTCCTGGTCCCACTGTCCGATCTCCTGGTTTGGCAGAATTACAGCGGTCCGTATGACCTATCTCCCTAAATTATTATATTTCTTTAGGGTTCTGCCCATCCCAATTGCCCCCCACATACTGCGAATCTATCAGCGTAAACTTCTGAAATTTATATGGGGGTCCTCTCGTCCTAGAATTAACAAACAGACATTGTACGCCAGGCGGATTGAGGGGGGCCTGTCGGTCCCTAATCTTCGGGCGTATTATCTGGCGGCGAATATCGCCCCAATCACTCGCCTCCACGACAATTACCAAATGCCACTGTGGGCCACTATTGACCTGGTCGACTCACACCCTACACCCATCTCGTCCATACCATGGCTTCCTCCCGCGAAGCTCCCAAAGGGGCTTGGACCGTGTATGGTCCATTCGCTACGCCTCTGGGACTCGATAAAATATTCAGCGAGTCTCATATCCCCTCATTTGCCTTTACTACGCCCTGCGCACTGCCCAATGTTCCCCCCTAGTTGCGACAATCCAGGTCAGTTTTCTTGGTGGGTGGATAGGGGCTTTACAGATGTTTACTCACTGCTTACCCCTATGAAAATAATCTCCTTTGAAACGCTTCGTTCCTCCCATGACATTCCCTTGCGGGAACATTATAGTTACCTACAAATTAAGCACTTTCTCCAGCAACTCCTTCGGGCCCAGCCTACTCCGTACACTTTGACCTCCTTTGAAAAGATATGTAGGGCTACTCCTCACTCCCCGGGGACTATATCCCTACTATACTCTTCTATCATTTCTATTAGCAAACCCCCCGTAAACAAATATTATCTCCAATGGGAGAAGGACCTAGCGAGACGACTGGACCCGGAGGACTGACAGACTATGACATTATCTCTCATGAAAAGTTCAAGGAATGTTCTTATTCTTGAAAATGCATATAAAGTCTTTTATAGGTGGTATTATACGCCCGACAGGCTAGCGAGATTTATCCCCTCTTATTCTCCTCATTGTTTTAGGGGCTGCCCGATAACAGGGTCTATGGCACATATTTGGTGGACATGTGTCAGAGAGTTGCCCGTAGCGGACTTGTCACTGGGCGCGCTGCGGGGCGTCGGTGTGTGCTGGTGCGCGCTGGCGCTGCTGGGTGCGCGCGTGCGCCTGCGCGCGCGTCGGTGCGCGTTGGCGCCAATCGGCCTACTTAAGTGTTCCCCCGTGGTGTGCTCGGTGCTGTCCGATCTGCAGCTTCCTGTGCCCTGTGACCTGTGACTTCGCTTGTGTTCCTGAACTCCTGTTTACCCGGCTCGTCCCTTGGATTTTCCTGTCTGCTGCCTGCCTTTGACCTCGGCCTGTCTCTGACCTTGCATCTGCCTTCTCCTTTGTACCACGCTGCCCGCCTGTTGCCAACCCTGCTTGTGACCTGGACTCGAACTTGTTTATCCCTTTTCTGCACTACCTGCCTGCTGTCATCTGTGCCTGTGGCTGGACCTGCTCCCACCTTCTGCTTGCATCTGCTCCTGCATCTAGCCGTGAGAGACTGTCTACCTCTCTGAACCCTGCCGTCGGATCCCTCCTTCAGCAACTAACCCGCCAGGCTCTCATACCCGTCTGCGCTCCCGTGCCTCCTGTCCATCCTATCAGGGGCCGTGAACCAGACCCGTAAGGGAGACCTTCCCCTGCTATTTCGGGCTCACCTGTCAGGTACGTGGGTCTGACAGTATCGGACAGCCATGTCTGAGCCTGAGCAGGGAGCCTCCCCCATGGAGGAATTGTGCAGACACCTGGTGGGTCTCACTCAAGCCGTGAAGAGTCTGCAAGAAGGCTACACCAGACTGGAAGGCCAAATCCAGGTACTGTCATCTCCTGCACACCAACCAGGAGCTTCCGCTGCCGGACCAGCACCCTCCGTAGTAATGCTGCCTCCCGAACCCAGGGTACCTACTCCAGAGAGATTCTCTGGTGACCGCGGTAGGTTCCGGTCCTTCCGCAATGCTTGCGAGCTTTACTTCGCTTTACAACCTCGCACCTTCTCCCTGAAAGCGACTAAGGTGGGCTTCGTGATTTCTCTTCTGTCTGGTGAACCCCAGTCCTGGGCCCATCACCTGCTTGAGCAGAAGTCGCCCTCTCTTGACAGTCTGGATACCTTTTTCGCCACAATGTCCCAGCTCTATGAGGATCCCCAGCTGAGAGCAACTGCGGAGGCTGCCTTGCATGTCCTACAGCAGGGGCGCAGGGCGGTTGAGGACTATGTGGTGGACTTTAGACGTTGGAGTTCTAAAACAGAATGGAATGACGCCCCCCTGCGCTACCAGTTCCGCATGGGTTTGTCTGACTCTCTCAAGGACAAACTGGCACGGGTTGGTGTCCCTCAGTCTCTGGAAGAGCTCATCAACCTCTCCATCCAAATCGATCGACGCCTTAGGGAACGTCGTTCTGAGAGGTCCTCCAGCCAGTTTCGGCCTACGTGGGTCCTCCCCAAGGTTCCTAGTGCTTCCAGCTTTTCTCGGCCGTCCACCCTAGCTCCTCCGGCTCCGGGACCTGAACCTCCTGAACCCATGCAGCTGGGTCTCATCCGTCCTTCCCTCACTCTGGAGGAACGGCAACGTCGTAGAGCCAGTAACCTGTGTATGTACTGTGGGGAACCAGGTCACTACGTGAGATCTTGTCTTAACAAGACACGTAAGTCTCTTCCGATTCCTTTCAAGCATGCTCCTAATCTGCCTAAGTCTACTTCTCACCTTGCTCTCTCTGTTGTTCTACAGCTTCCCGACAAGGATATCCCAGTTCCAGTCATAATTGATTCTGAAGCCTGTAGTTGTTTTATTGACCAGACATTTGCTGCCAATCACCGCATTCCCCTCCGACCGAAGTCCCAGAGCCTGGCGGTGCACCTTGCCGATGGCTCCATCCTAAGTTCTGGTCCTGTCACCCAGGAAACCATCCCCTTGCTGGCCACCGCGGGTCCTAACCATCGTGAACTCCTTTGCTTGGACGCCATTTCTTCCCCTCTTTTTCCCATTATCTTGGGAATGCCCTGGCTACAAGCCCACAACCCCAACATCGACTGGGCCTCAGGGAAGGTCGAGTTTCTTTCCGGCTACTGCCAACAGCACTGCCTTCTTGAAGTCCCTTCCACGTCCACTCAGCTTCTCAGTCTGGACTCTGATCCTGAGTCCCCTCAAGCAATTCCTGAGCCCTATCGGGATTTTGCGGATGTGTTTAGCAAGAAAGGAGCAGAAACCTTACCCCCGCACAGATCTTACGACTGCCCGATAGAGCTTTTACCCGGAACTGAGGTCCCATTTGGAAGGATTTTTCCGCTAACTGAGCAAGAGCTGGAAACTCTGAAGGGCTATTTGGATGAAAACCTCAAGAAAGGCTTCATTCGCCCATCTACTTCCCCAGCTGGGGCCGGCATCTTTTTCGTTGAAAAAAAAGACCACTCTCTTCGACCTTGTATTGATTATCGGGAGCTAAATAAAATTACCATCAAAAATCGCTACCCGCTACCCTTAGTGCCTGAACTCTTCCAGAGACTGGGATCCGCTGTTGTGTTCACCAAGTTAGACCTCCGTGGTGCCTACAATTTGATTCACATTCGTGAGGGGGACGAGTGGAAGACTGCCTTCCGTACGCGGTTCGGGCACTTCGAATACCTCGTTATGGCCTTTGGTCTGTGTAATGCACCCGCCACTTTCCAACACTTTATAAACGACGTCTTCCGTGACCTGTTAGATTTATATGTTATCGTTTACTTGGATGACATCCTAATCTTCTCTTCCTCAGTCTCTGACCATCGCAGACACGTCCGAAATGTGTTGACCCGCCTTAGGCATCATAGACTTTACGCCAAGTTGGAAAAGTGCGAATTTGAGCTCCAAAGCATACAGTTCCTTGGCCTTGTTATCTCTGTTGATGGCATCAAGATGGACCCTCGGAAAGTGTCCGCTATTCTGGATTGGCCCGCTCCTACCGATAAAAAGGGTGTCCAGCGTTTTATTGGCTTTGCCAACTTTTATCGGAAGTTCATTAGGGGCTTCTCAGCTATAATCGCCCCCATCACTGAATTAACCAAGCAAGGAAACCATTTCTGTTGGTCCCCTAAGGCCCAAGTTGCTTTTCAGAAACTGAAGGAACTTTTTACTTTGGCTTCCATCCTAAAGCACCCGGATCCTGCCCTGCCTTTTGTCCTTGAGGTGGACGCTTCGGAAATCGCGGTAGGGGCTGTACTCTCCCAGCGACAAGGTTCCAAGGCCCTTCTCTTCCATGTGGCCTTTTACTCTCGCAAGCTTTCCGCAGCGGAGACAAATTACGATGTGGGGGACCGGGAACTACTGGCTATAAAGGCAGCTTTGGAGGAGTGGCGTTACTTACTGGAGGGTGCTGCACATCCAATCCTGGTCTATACCGACCATAAGAATCTGGAGTATCTGAGAACGGCTAAAAGATTGAAACCACGGCAGGCGAGATGGGCATTGTTCTTCTCCAGATTCCACTTCCACATCACGTACAGATCCGGCTCCAAGAACATCAAGCCAGATGCCCTCTCCCACATGTTTCATAACTCCCAGGATACCTTGCTTCCAGATACCATCCTCCCTGCTGGAAATTTTCTGCTTCTTCAGGGGAATCTCCTGTCCCGGATTAGACAAGCTTCTGTGGGGTGGTCCCCGCCAGTTGAGAATGTTGTGAGGTCACAAGATGACATGTTCCGGTACAGGGACAAAATCCTAGTCCTGGATGATGTGAGGATGGCTGTTCTGGAGCTTTGCCATGACCACAAACTTGCCGGACACTTTGGCACGTTGAAGACGGCGGACTTGGTACAGCGTGCATTCTGGTAGCCGCAGCTAACTAGTGATTGCAGGAAGTACGTAGAGTCATGCACCACCTGTGCCCGGAACAAGACTAGCCGGACAAGATCCTGGGGTCTACTAAGACCCTTGCCAGTTCCAGAAAGACCTTGGAAGATGATTTCAATGGGTTTCATCGTGGAGTTGCCCCTGGCGGAAGGTTTCTCTACCATCTTTGTGGTGGTCGACAGACTGTCTAAGATGGCCCATTTTCTGCCCATGAAAGGCACACCTTCGGCCTTGGAAACTGCAAAGGTGTTCATTAAAGAAGTGGCGAGGTTGCATGGAATTCCCTCAAGCATTGTATCTGACCGGGGTGTCCAATTTACCTCCAAGTTTTGGAAGGCTCTGTGCAGTTCCCTTGAGATTGAGTTAGCGTTTTCTTCTGCCTATCATCCCCAGACGAATGGGCAGACGGAGAGGACTAATCAGACCTTGGAACAATACCTCCGCTGTTTTTCTGCCTTCTCACAAGACGACTGGGTCTCTCTTCTGCCTCTAGCCAAATTTGCCTATAATAACTCATTGCATTCTGCTATCAAACAGATGCCTTTCTTTGCAAATTATGGTTACCATCCATCCTTCTTGCCCGGTTCGGTTCCTGAGTGTGCCATTCCTGCAGTTTCAGAGACAATTGACTTTTTTATGTCCAACAACAAATTGCTACAGGAGGCTATGGCCAAGACCCAGGATTATAACAAGAGGATGTTTGACAGAAAGAAGCGAGGAGAACTCATCCTTGTAGCGGGCAATCAGGTCTGGCTTTCTACGGCTAATCTGAAGATGGCTTGTCCCTCAAGGAAGCTGGGTCCTAAGTTTTTGGGTCCCTTTGCAGTCAGAAGGAAAATTAACGATGTTACATATGAGTTGGACTTGCCCAGTTACCTAAAGATTCATCCAGTCTTCCATGTATCTTTGTTAAAACCTGTTACTCCTAATCCTTTCACTGGCCGGAACTCGGGCCCACCTAAACCCGTAATCGTTAATAATGAAGAGGAATTTGAAGTGGAAGCGATTTTGGACTGTAGAAGGAGGGGTAACCAAATCCAGTATTTAATCAAATGGAAGGGGTACGGTCCGGAAGATAACTCCTGGGAACCTGAAAGCAATTTACATGCGGAGGAACTGCTCAGTGCTTTTAAAAGTGCCCACTTGGATAGATTGGCCCGGATGGGCATCCGGAGGCTGCCCTTGAGGGGGGGGGCACTGTCAGAGAGTTGCCCGTAGCGGACTTGTCACTGGGCGCGCTGCGGGGCGTCGGTGTAAGTGCTGGTGTGCGCTGGCGCTGCTGGGTGCGCGCGTGCGCCAATCGGCCTACTTAAGTGTTCCCCCGTGGTGTGCTCGGTGCTGTCCGATCTGCAGCTTCCTGTGCCCTGTGACCTGTGAATTCGCTTGTGTTCCTGAACTCCTGTTTACCCGGCTCGTCCCTTGGATTTTCCTGTCTGCTGCCTGCCTTTGACCTCGGCCTGTCTCTGACCTTGCATCTGCCTCCTCCTTTGTACCACGCTGCCAGCCTGTTGCCAACCCTGCTTGTGACCCGGACTCGAACTTGTTTATCCCTTTTCTGCACTACCTGCCTGCTGTCATCTGTGCCTGTGGCTGGACCTGCTCCCACCTTCTGCTTGCATCTGCTCCTGCATCTAGCCATGAGAGACTGTCTACCTCTCTGAACCCTGCCGTCGGATCCCTCCTTCAGCAACTAACCCGCCAGGATCTCATACCCGTCTGCACTCCCGTGCCTCCTGTCCATCCTATCAGGGGCCGTGAACCAGACCCGTAAGGGAGACCTTCCCCTGCTATTTCGGGCTCACCTGTCAGGTACGTGGGTCTGACAACATGTCCAAAAGTTTGCAGACTCTGGGTCAGGGTCTATGCACTGCTACGAAATATGTTTCATACCAACCTGAAAAGAGTTCCATATGAAGCCCTACTTTGTAAACCCATCCAAGAGCTTCTTTGCTCAGAGCGCCAACTAGCCCAACATCTTTTTAATGCAACAAAATTGACCATTGCGCGCTCTTGGAAAACTCCTGTACTCAGCTTTGAGGCAGTTAAAAATCATATGAATGACATCATGGTTAACGAGAAACTAACGTCCTTAACCTCCGACACACACAATAAATTTCTTAGAACCTGGAGTCCCTGGATATCTTGTAACCCGGCCTCCAGATTTGATAGTCGCTTGATGTCAATCTAAGGGCTCTGTGTGCACCCCCCCTCCCCTAGTGGAACGGACTCTCTCCCCTCTTTTTCTTCTGGTCTTTCCTATCTATCTTCTCTACCCTCTTTCTGACTTTTGCTTCTAACCTACTTCTTCCTTTCTCTTGTCCATATGTGTACTCCTTCCTCCGACCTAGGTTGTGAAGGACCCACATTTGTCTTGCTGGTTATGATGGTTGGAAATAGAAATAGTCAAACCCGACAGATTGCACTATATTTTCATTTTTTCTCCTCTCTTATATAACGTCCTTTTGATCTACTTATAAGTGATTGTTCATTTTGGGTGCGTTTGTTTTTCACTGTTTTTCAGCACTCATGTTGATGTACACCATGCTATACATGTAATATTCCGCTGTCGGGATTTTTTTTTCTCTTTTATTGATATCTAATGTAACCAGCAATCATTTGGATATTCTTGTTATGTTTTACTTGTTAATAAAACTTTTGTAAAAGAATTACAATTGCGCGGTCATGCAACATATACATTTTTTATCATTTTTTCACAAAAAAAAGATCTTTCTTTTGGTGGTATGTAGTCACTACTATTTATTTGCTAAACCAATGAATTATAGAATTATAGCATTTAGCAAACAGGTAATTTCTCCCCATCACTGTTGTGCTCTGATGGGCACTAATAGGCAGCACTGATGGACACTGATAACGCAGCACTGATGCGGCACTGACAGGCTGCACTGATATGCGGCACTGATGAGCTCTAATAGGCAGCACTGATAGGTAGCACAGATGGGCACTGTTGGGGCTGCACTGATAATCAGGACAGTGATGATCAGTACCCTGATTATCAGTGTAGATGTCCCCTTTCACACTTGCTGCTTAGCGTCTCGGCTCTCCTCTCCTGACGTTGTGACACCGTGAAAGGAATGCTGATTACCGACAAGTGTGTTTACATCCTGATCAGCTGTGAGGCTAGGTTCACACCATAGCGATGCGGGAACGCCGCAAATCCGCTGCGTTTTCCCGCATCGCATGCCTCCCGCCGGCAGTTCACACTGCCCTATGCGGACTGCTGGGAGTGTCAATGAAATCTTAATGACACCCCCAGACCAGTCCGCATATCGCAGTGCGATCTGCAAACTCGGACAGGAATCGGATCGCATGGTGTGAACACCCATGCGATCCGATTTTGCTGCGGACCAAAAAAAGGGTCCTGTGCGAGTTTGCGGCGGGTGCGATGCAAATTCAGCCATACTATCTGTATGGCTGAACTCGCATCGCACAAACAGATCGGATGTGATTTGCACTGCAGTGCGGTGCGAATCACATCCGGGTCTCCCACCCGCAGCGGTGTGAACCCAGCCTGAATGTGGTAAAGAGCTGCTGTGATTGGCTCTTTACCATGATCTGTGATCAGCTGGGTCTGAAGGACTCAGCAATCACAGAACATGCCGGGTGCACACCACAGCAGCATGGTTCTGGGCGGACATAAATCGAACTGGGGGTCCGCACTGTAGCCGTCATTCAGAAAAGATGACACCATATAAAATATGATTTTATGCAAATAATTCAGTCATTGTATATATAAATACATGATAACTGAATTGTCATCACTATCTCTTATAGATCATGATATCCATATGACCCAATCTCTCAAAGACAGATATAAATTATTTTTTGAGCCGGGAAGAAAAACAGTATTGTGAAAATACATAATGTGCTTATTCAGGGTTGGAGAATTATAAAGCATATTCCTTTCAAATTGTTTTACATTTGTAAAGAGTTACATATAGATCTGGCAAAAACAAAGCCCTTGCCAATCAAATTAGTATTTGCCTCCTGGGACATTAGTCCCTGGGTCCGACAAATCATTCAATGATCTTTTTAGTCTATATATCAATTAAATGCTAATTTAATTTATGCTGTATCAGAAATAAAGAACCCCCTGAAGAAGACTGTGACCAGTTCCAAGTCTAAATGCATTGGGGTATTTCCCTATACTAAGTGGTCTCTTAAAATATGCAAAGAAATTTGGGAACCTATAAGTAGAGATCTTCGATTGAACGGAGATATATACTCTTTGGGAGAAAAGTGTAAATTCAATATTATTGTATAGAGGTTTGCAGATCTTTTTAGCTCATATTTTAGTTCTAATTATGTTCATTCACTCATTGTGATGTATCCATAATTTAGTGTTTAACAATTAATAAAATATTTTTTGGGGGGGCCTGGCTTAGCAATGACCGAGTGAGGACATGTTTTGTGAGAGCTCCGGTCCTCCCCGTCTCATCCAGCTATACCAGACAGCTACTACAGGCGATTTTTGCGGTATGTGCCCCACCAAACGATACAAGACTAGATCGTCCACTGGCAGCATCCGCTCGCAAGCCCCACAAAGGTCTATACAATGATACTTTCAAAACCTGCATGGTATCCCGCCCGGCGCCATTGCTACGACACCACGTGTGTCCTGCACCGTTGAGAGATCCTTGCTGGCCGAGCCAGTCTCCTCTAGCCTAACCTCGGCCGTGGATTCCGTCCTGGAGCCAACGAGTCCACCGCTCGCCGCCATGGCTAACCCTGGCTGAACGTCCTGCTCGATGATCTGCGGAGGATACTGCATGCTCTGCCAACCAAGGCAGACTTTGAGGCCCTCCCCTCCAAATCGGACATCGAATCCCTTATCCTTCGGGTGGAGGAGGCCCATGCTCGCGACATTCAGGAGGTGAGGGGGGACATCCAGGCTCTGTCGGCCCGGGTGGAATCGGGTAGAAGCAACGCTGCAGTCCCTCACACAGCGGGTGATGGAGCTGGAGCACGCGCGAGAATCGCAGATGGCCTCGACAATCGACCTGCAGCTACACACGGAGGATCTGGAAGACCGCAGCCGCCGCAACAACTTGTGGCTGCGGGGGTTACCAGAAGCTACGGGAGCAGAAGACCTGGCGGCGACAGTGGTGGCGATCTTCCACAAGATCCTAGATACTACCCCTGCACCGCCGGTGGAGCTGGATCTAGTGCATAGAACACTGGGACCAAAGCCAACGGACCCGGAGAGGCCCAGGGATGTGCTTTGCAGGCTCCATAGGTACTCCCAGAAGCAGTTAATTCTTAGGAAGGCTTGTGAACATGGCAAAGTGAGCTTTGATGCAGCAGCTGTCAAGGTGCTACCGGACCTTGCCAGAGCCACGCTTCAAAGGAGGGCATTGCTGAGACCTGCCTTGGAGCTAGCCAGACGACGGGGCTGCACGAACCATTGGGGCTACCCCCTGGCAGTCACGTTCAGGAGGGGAAATGGTTCTTTCACTCTACGTTCTCCGGAGGATTTACCAGCATTTTTGGGGGTTGATCCTGAACCCGTCCCTAACTGGCTAGCTCTCATCCCACACCGCACGAACCACCAGGGACCTGCACCTCAACGTGGCCACCTTCCCCAAGCGCCCATACCGGGCAAGGAGGCAAGCACAGACATTGTCGGCGGAGGGGTCACATGAGTTGTAATTCCCTACTGCCATGTCTATCTTGGTTCTAGAGCCGGGCATACCAGTACCAATGCCTCCCTGCGTCCCACCCCTTTCTCTGCCCCTTTTTTCTTTTATTTTTCTCCGCTCCTCCCCATAGTTTTTATTGTTGGATCGGGTTGCTTCCTCCCAAGCCCATGCTCTACCGGAACTTGCCAATACACTCTACCTGCCCTCGTACTATTACCAACAGACTACTTGGACCTTTGAGAAACTCCCGCTAGTGACGTTCCCCGGGGGGGAGGGACCCGCGGGGGGCTCGCCAGACTGCAGTCACTTGCGTCACCTTTGCTGGATTTCCCTCGGTCCTAAGAGTGGAGGATCTGCCTGGCTCCTGGACGGCCCTCCTCCTTGGAGTGGTGACCTTCACACCGAGGGGTGAAGACTCTTCTGCCTGCTTGGCTCAGATGGGACCAAACAGAACCCCATATGTGAATGGGGGGGACATGACATCACATCACGTTGCATCATTTTTACTTATCCTGGAGTTGCCTCTGAGGAGGTGAGACGCTTACAGGGGGAATCCCTTTGACTATATTGCCGATGTGGCCGAGGCAGGGGGGCGGGGGAGGGGTCCCTTGCCTCCCCAGGTGGATGGAGGGTAGGGGGAGACCCTCCTTGGTGTTACGGCTCCACAGGCCCATGCGGGATTGACGGAAGTCTAAAATGCGGTGATCCCCCTCATTATTGCGGGCCCCCACTGTGGCTCTTTTCCCGGGGAGCTGCTCCGCGCACATTTATGGTCTGAAGGGAGGGAGCCGGAACTGACACCTACTTGGGTGGGAGAGGCATTTTTCTTAGGGGAAGCCTTATGAGAGAAAGGTGGAGGAGGTTCGGGGGGTGCTGTCTAAGAAACCTACCTTCTGGGGGGCCTCCTGCCCTGCGCCATGGGCGGCTGACGCCTGAGAAATGGGGTCAGGGCCTGGTCAGGGTAGCTTGGGGGGTAGCCCCTGGCGTGGAGCTTGCATTCTCCCCCTGGGGCGGGATGGGGGTGGGGAGGTGAACATTCGACCCATTCACAGATTTTGGGAGAATATTAGAGGTATCGTGGTCATATCAGTTCTTTTTTTTTTTGGTTGTTTTCTCAATCAAAGGTTTATTGAAGCATATTCAGTGTTACAATAAAGAATATAAAAATAGCCGTCCTTAATAACAAAGAAAATAGTGATATTGGTAAAAGTACAAGTCTTGCAAATGTCATATAGAGTCTGGACAACGACATAGTAAATGCTAGGTTATGATATATACAGTTAACATCAGAGTCATTAAGACTGAATATGGAATGATGTTCTTGACAAGATTGTCAGGGTTAGCGTATATTGGATTGGGGAGTTTATGGGATGGGGGGGGGGGTGTATTGCACCAAAGGTTTTTGGTTATGGTAACTTGTTCAGACCTCATTCATTTATGACCTTATTGTAAACTTGGGGATTGATAGGGGTAGGTAAATCATTGGGTAAGTAATTGGTAATCAGGAGAGTGAATAACAGCCAAGGTTGCCATGTTTTATTGAAGTTTAAACTGTTTTCTCTCTTCATGGCCACAATTTCTTCCATTTTTTTTTCCATTCAAACAGGTAATATTTATTGAACATTATTGCAAGAGTACAGTCACAAAGGTACATATCAAACATTAAAGAGGTGTTGCATCATAACCATAACAGTAAAGGAAATACATTTCTCCAAACCAGTAGTCACCATACATCACAGACAAAGAACAAAAGGTCCCAATAGTGACATGTTATTCACCGTAACAGAACATCAAATTCCCTCATCACACGTGGCAACCTCCTGCAACCATTTATCCCAGATTCTATGGTATTTAGCTGGACAACCCCTGTTTTTATACAAAAAATTTTTGTATGGGAGAGTAAAATTAACTTCCCGCTTCCAGTCCTCAACTCGGGGTGGAAGGGGCCTCATCCACTGTCTAGCTATCACCTTTCGAACAGAAAACAAAGTTTCCTGTAAGAAAGTGCTAGTAATTTTATCCAATACGTCAGGAAATATCCCTAGTAGACAGGGTTTGGGGTCGAGGGCCAAAGGGGAGCCCATGACATCATGTAGAAATGACACTACTTGCTTCCAGAGTTCCTGCAGTTTGGGGCAAGCCCAGATAAGATGGAAAAACGTCCCAGTCTCAAGTAAACACATTGAGCAGAGCGTAGATTGATTCGCATTATATTTAGCAGTCCTGAGGGGAGTGAGGTATGCTTTATGTACTATGTAGATCTGAGAAAGCCTGTCCTGGAGCCTAGGGGACACCAACTTGCACGTTTCCAGAGCCTCCTCCCATTCCTCGTCTGTCAGAGCACCCACATCGCCCTCCCAGCGGGACTTGAGAGCATACGCTAGTCTCGCCGAGACGGGGGCCGTAAGCATACCATAGAAGCACGAGATTAGCTTTTTGGGATCAGTATCCTTCACTATGGCGACAATAGGATTGGGAGCAGGCCGAGGCAATGACTGCGGAAATTGTGCTCTAAGTGCATGCTGAACCTGTAGGTATTGAAATAGCATAGTGTTTGGAACATCAAATTCCTCCTGCAGTGCCCGAAATGTTTTAATAACACCCTGGTGAATTAGGTGGTGTAGGTAGTATATTCCCCTCGATACCCATAGCTGTATACCCTGGAGCTTTTGAAGTTCCGGCAAATGTTTGTTATGCCAAAGTGGGGTATAGTCATTCGGCGATGCCACATTCAGTTTAGTGGATGCCAGATCCCAAATCCTTCTGTAATGAAAGAGCATGGCATGTTTACCTGGCTCCATGACAGAGTTCCCCGCTCCTGTCGAGATAGCAGCAATCGGGTCGTCTGCAATTTGTGCCCAAGTAGGGCATAGAAGAGTTAGAAAACGTTGTTTATCAGTTTTGTCTATGTGGAAGAGTTGAGATAGTTGTGAGGCAACATAGTAAAGATTCAGATCTGGAAGAGCCATGCCCCCCATATCAGTCGGGCTTTTCAAAGCCTGCCAAGCAAGCTTGTGTCTAGCAGTCCCCCACACAAAGGGCCTAAGGAGACTTTCAAGGGATTTAAAGTATTTCAATGGCAAATACACCGGGGCATGCCACAACACATACAATAGTTTAGGTAATAGGACCATTTTAATCAGATTAACTCGTCCCCTAACCCCGAGGGGGAGGCGAGACCAGGCCTGAATCTTGGTACGTACCAGGGCAAACAATGGTTCTACATTCAACACAATGTAATCAGCTGGGTTCCTAGAGACATAGACACCCAAATACTTAATAGTGCCAACTCGCTGAAGAGGCAGACTGGCCTGAGACTCTGACTGTGGAAAACTGTCAATAGGTAAAATTTGGGATTTTTCCCAGTTTATGCGGAGACCGGAAAAGCTACCAAACCATTCTATCATGTGGAGGGCCTTTGCAAGGGAAGGGCCAGAGTCCGCCAGGTATAGCAGCGTATCATCAGCGTATAGACTGATTTTCTCAGTTAGTCGACCCATCGCCAGTCCCCTGATCCCAGGGTTGGCCCGAATCGCCACTGCTAAAGGTTCAGCCGCCAAGGCATATAGTAGCGGGGACAGTGGGCACCCCTGTCTGGTACCCCTACCGAGGCCAAATGCCCGGGAAGACCATCCATTCGCCACCACCTTAGCCATTGGGTGATGGTACAACAGTCTCACCCACCGAATAAAGTTCGGGCCGAAGCCTTACCCCGCTAGACACTTCCATAAATACTCCCATTCCACTGAGTCAAATGCTTTAGCCGTGTCAAGTGACACTACCACGCGCTCACCCATCTCCTCATGTGTTGCCTGTAGGTTTATATATAGCCTACGCAGATTGAACGATGTATTCCGCCCCGGCATAAAGCCCGCCTGGTCAGCCTGAATCAGACTAAGGATCACTACGTTCAATCTGGTAGCTAGTATTTTGGCCAGAATCTTAACATCTACCTGCAATAGGGATATTGGGCGGTAGGATTCCGGGAAACCTGGATCTTTTCCAGGTTTGGGAATCAAAACTATCGTTGCCTCCCTCATAGACGGAGGCAATGTTAGCGTGTCAAAAAGACTCCCATAAAGGTCGAGAAGCCTAGGCACCAGCACGTCTTGGTAACGGGAATAAAATTCAATGGGAAGACCATCTGACCCTGGTGACTTGGATTTTGCAAATCCCGCAATAGCCCCTACTATTTCATCGGTGGTCAGGGGGCCCTCCAGAGCCTGCACCTGCTCCTCCGTAACCTGAGGGAGGGAAACCTGAGCCAAAAAACGATCCATCGGAGTGGTGTCGTTTGAGACTGTAGTGGTGTATAAGTCCGCAAAAAAGTCCCGAAACCTCTCTGTTACCGCAGAAGGGTCCGTGATGATCTCATCACCCTGACCCCGCAAAGAAATAACAACCGGGGGCCTGTCTTCCCTGTGGACCAAATATGCCAGCAACTTACCAGCCCTTTCTCCGGATTCAAAATATTTTTGTTTGGTAAAAAAAAGTTTCTGTCGGGCCTTGTCTTGGTGCAGCTGAGAAACCACTCTCGACTGTAATCTAAGGGCATCTGCATTTGCCGTAGACGGGTCATCTACGTAGGTGCGTTCCCTGGAGCTCAATTCCGCCTCAGCCTCAACAATAACATTGGCCGAGTCAGCCTTGAGTTTATTAGTGTGGGCAGTCAGTACCGATCGGGCGTGTAATTTAAACGTGTCCCACACTGCTGGAACTGATGCCGTGTGGTCATTATCCTCAAAAAACGTTTTCCATTCCGTCTCAATAGTGTCATCGTCGGGCAGTAATGTCAGCCAGAACGGATTCAGTCGCCACGCCCGCGGGGGTCTACCTAGGGGTACGTCAAGCACTACAGAGTAGGGGCTGTGGTCCGAAAGTAGTCTGGGGCAGAACAATACTTCCTTAAGTCTGGGAGTGAGTTGTTTAGATATTAGTATAAAGTCAATCCGGGAAAGAGAGCCGTGTGTGGGTGAGAAGCATGAATACTCCTTCTTTTGAGGAAATTTGTATCTCCAAGTGTCCACAAGGTGAACGGTGGTTATAAGCCTGGACAACCTAGTGGTCCCAGCTTGCCCCATCATCAGCTCAGGGGGTTTGAGCCTATCAAGAGAAGGGTTAAGCGTAGTGTTGAAATCCCCCAGCCAGATAACAGGAACAGCCGGGTGTCTAGACATAAAAGACAGTCCTTCAACCACCAACGTCATGGTAAATGGGGGGGGGGATATAAAAAGCCATAATAAGGTAGGGTTCCCCATACAATTTAGCATGTAAAAAAACAAATCTGCCCTGTGGGTCAGTAAGAATTTCGCAAAGTTCAAAATGGACAGACTTAGCTACGAGTACCGAAACCCCCCGCGAATGAGACGTGTAGGTGGAGTGAAATGCCCACCCAATCCAAGGGCGTTTGAGGGCCATCTGCAGTCCACCCTCTACATGCGTCTCAACCAGAACCATCACTTCCGCCCTTTGTTTTTTGAGGAACGTGAAGGCTGCCGCGAGCTTAAATTTGTCACGCAGGCCCCTCACGTTCCAGGTAAGAAACCGTATAGACGCCATATGGATACATAGAAAGTAACAAGTGCAGGCAACCCACCTCCAAACAGCCCTCCCATAAACACACCCCAAAACAGTTGTGCTAGGTCAAGCCCGATCAGGGGCTGCATAGACAGCAGCAGTAAAAAACATTCAGGGAAAGCAACACTTAGTTTAGATACATACTCCAACACATTTATAGTAACCTTCTGCATGGAAACCCCAACCAACTCACCCCCCTCCCCCCACCCTACCCTGCACCAACCCCAACTTGTGCGGGTATATTCCCTGAAAAACCAAACACGTCTGGCTGGGAAAACCAGTTTCATGAAATCAATAAAACAGTTAAGAACATTAAGTCCGAGAGAGGGCTGTGGCCACCGGTACCAGAGGGCAAGGTAAAGTAGAACCCCCTGTAGAGAGGTACACAGTGTTGTACAAGAAAAAGTGTCTGTTGCTGTCCAGCCCCGGTGACCATCTCCCTCATAGCAAAAAGAAGACCCAGCAGACAAAGGAGCAGTTTTCCGCTGCACCGTGCAATTAGACCGTAGGTCTATCATGTCTCCCCTTGCTCCGGGAGAAAAAAGAATAAGAAAAGAAAAAGTGTAAACCAAAAAAGTTTTTAAACAAAGCAAACAGGAATGTACTGCAGAAAGGGTCCCTCAACAGGGACACTAGACAAAAAAGGGGAAAAAGTTGATGCATATACGTTGACACCAGCAGCATGTGCATATGTTCCAGATTCAAGAAGTTCAGCAGGTCACACAGCAGTAAGAGTTTAAAGAGAGAGAACATACGTCCCGGATGCAGGCACCCTGAGCAAAAATAGAACAGTTCAAAAAGATCAGGCAATCTGTCACAGTTCCAGGTTCCCAGGGGGGAAATAAGAAAAGTGGTAGCTTACATATCCCAAGGAGTCTCAGGCGGCTCCATCTCGAGGCGCCCTGCGTTCCAGCCATGCTATGACCTCTCTGGGTTGTTCAAAGAAGAGCGCCCGGTCCCCTGCCTCCACCCTGAGGCGTGCAGGGAAAAGCATAGAGTATTTCACTTGCTGTGCACGCAATAATCGTTTGGCCTCCATGAAACCCTGCCGGCATTTCTGGACGTCCGCGGAAAAATCAGGGAATATTGCAACTTTAGTATTGCCCACCGGGATATTACCCTTTTCCCGGGCCATGCGGAGGGCAGCATCTCTGTCCTTATAGTTCAGGAGTTTTGCAATAAAGGTGCGTGGAGGTGCACCCTGAGGTGGAGGCCTGGCATGCATGCGATGCGCGCGTTCAACCGCCAGCATGGGGGAGAAAGACTCTCTGCCATAGGTACTGATCAGCAATTGCTCCAGAAAAGTTGTGGGGTCCTTACCTTCAGCCCCCTCCGGAAGACCAATCAATCGGATATTGCATCTGCGTATGCGATTTTCCATTTCGTCCTGTTTAGTAATCAGGAGGTCTATTTGCTTCTGCATGTGGTCAGTGTCATTTTGCAGAGGTGAGAGAGCATCTTCCACATGGCTGATACGGGTCTCAGTGTCCCTCACCCGGTCCCGCAGCTTCTGGAAATCTTGTCTTAATAAATAAATGTCCATTTGCACCTCCTCAATCTGGGATGTAAGGGACGTGCGGCATAATGTAATTGCTTCAAGAAGCCTGTCTGTGTCTCCCGCCACACGCGGCCCTCCCGGTTCCTCCGCGCCGCCATGTTCCTCCCCCTCCTCACTCACATGTCGGCGGTATTGGGACAGCCGTGCCGCCGCTGAGCGCTGGGATTTTGAGGGAGACATATGCTCCGGAATGGAGGGACGCCTGCCAGATGTATTAAGGTGAGTATCGGTGCTGTGGTGTCACAGGATCAGCGTGGGAAACAGGATTCCTCGGCGGAGCTCCGGAGACACGCGTCCTACTCCATGCAGGGTCAGGCCACGCCCCCCATATCAGTTCTTTTAAAAGTACCCGGCTCAGTGTTTGCAAACCTTGCTAGTATTCATACTGTTGTTTGTTATATGTTAAGACCTTGTATTTGGGGGGACTTCCGGCCGGATGTGATCCAGGAGGCTGTTCGTGCTCACCGCTCCGCTAATCCGAACTCCATCCGTACCTGTAGGACTACCTCTACCCTGTCGGGACCTGTACCGCTGCACGGGGGAAGGTGTGCTGGTTGCGGGGATGCCCTCCTCGGCGGTTAAGAAGGCAGCTAAGGCGAGAACGGATCAAAGGAATAGTCGCGCGGCCAGAGACACGGCGTCTGGCCCCGCCCACGCCATCTTGGATTCTTCTCCGCCGCTGTCTCCGCAGAGCGCGCCGGTGACACAACCTGGGATGGAGCAGGCTCCAGAGAGGGGTGAGGGTGGTGGATCTCCCGGGCTGCTGCCTGCTGTGGACACAGAAGCCATTACACGGCCGATCCTGGAGGCTATCAGCGCCAGCAGAGCGGAGCTTGTGGGGCGGATCGACCACCTCTCGTCGGAATGCAACCTGATCCGCCATGATCTAGACAAGATCCGCGGTCGCCTGACTACCGTGGAATCCCGGGTGTCGACAGTGGAGGACGCATCTCGGGACCATGGCGCACAACTTGCTGAGCTCAGGGACCAGGTAAGGGCCCTTCAACACAGAGCCATTGATGCTGAAGACCGGCAGAGGAGAAACAACATAAGAGTGGTGGGGCTGCCTGAGGGAGCTGAAGGTGACAAGGCCGCACAGTTTGCTGAAAGTTTTTTTAAGCAACTGCTTTCCATGCCGGACATGCCCCCCACCTATGTAGTTGAAAGGGCGCATAGGGTCCCGACTGGTCACAGGCCCCCTGGAGCGTTCCCCCGTCCCTTCCTAGTGCGCTTCCTGAACTTTAGGGACAGGGACATGATCCTAACTCAGGCCCGGAAGCTGCCAGAGCTCCGCCATGACAATGCAAAAGTTATGTTGTTCCCGGACTTCTCTGCGGCTACACAGCAGAAGAGGCGATCCTTCACGGAGGTCAGGCGCAGACTACGCGACAAGGAAGTAAAGTATAGCATGCTGTACCCGAGCAAACTGAGAGTTCAATACAAGGGGGTGGTAAAGTTTTTTGAACACCCTGAAGAGGCCTGCGAATGGATGGATAACAACCTTTGAAGTTCCTGGTGAAGGCGGTTTTTCAGCGGCGGATGCCCGGATGTGTCGACCCTGCTACGTGCCCTGTCTCGGGGAACTCCGGATTCAATATCCTCCCTCTCGGGTGTAGGCTCTGGCCTTCCAGATTTTGATTGTGTGGGGGGGGGGATATTCTGCTTTTTTCCCTCCTGCTTGTTTGCCCCCGCATTGATATTGCCAATGACTGCCTTGATGGGGTGTGCCCTCGGTATCTCCTGTTTGAGAGAGGGGGGGGTGTATGCTCTTGGGTGACCCCCTGGCCACTCTCCTGTTCTGACCCCTCTCCCCTGGGCACTCTTTGTGGGACACGGACATTGGGCGCACCCTCTGTGGGGTATTATACATGGGTGCCTACGTTTTTTGCGCCTTGGCTGCTTTACTTCTCAACTCCTGCTATTTAGCTTTTCTTTCCTACTTTTTGTTGGGAGCGTGTGGAGGTGCTGAAGGACAAGACCAAGCAACAACCGGACGTTGGATCACTGTGGCAGGAACCTGCCATAAACATAGATTTTTTTATGTTTCTCAGTTTAGGGATTAAGCCATATACCGGTTCTGTTGGGGTAGTTGGTGGTATAGAGGCAAGGGGGGGTTTGGTTAAAGTCACATCTCGACATGGGGGAAACTGTATACTGTTTTTTTTCCTACTTCCTGAGCTCCTTACTCGCTGCGCGGGTGAGCTGCATTATATGTGGGGTTCTGGTTTTTACATGATCTTAATTACAGTCTCATTGCTTGTTTTAGATAATCTGCCTTGGGGGGGTGGGGTCCCCGGTAGGGAGGGGTGGGGGACTCCACTTCCTCAACGAGGTACAGGATGTGATTATGTATGTAGGAATGGTGGATGATGTACGAATTGTCTCTTGGAATGTCAGAGGTCTAAATCATCACCTTAAATGAGCCTCGGTCTTTAGGTATCTTAAACAGTCCCAGCCACATGTTGTTTTCCTGCAGGAGACTCACCTGGATGGCAGCAGGGTCCTGGCGCTCCGTAAGCCGTGGATCCAAAAGGCCTTCCACGCCACTTACTCCACTTTTGCCAGGGGCGTCTCCATTTTGATCAGTCGGTCCGTGCCTTGCTTGGTCCACCAGGTGATCTCTGATCCGGGAGGCCGATATGTGGCGGTAGTTGTGGATATATGTTATAAACGTATAGTGCTAGTTAATGTATATGTGCCCCCCCCGTTTCAAGTTAAAGTGTTGGTTGACCTGTTGGTTAGGCTTGCGCCCTACACCCATTTGCCCCTGGTTCTGTTGGGGGATTTCACCGCCGTATTAGACGCGGCCTTGGACACCTCCAACCCGACTAGAGGGGGGTCCCCGGACTTAAATGGATGGGGGTCGGTGGCGGGCCTCACAGAGCTGTGGAGGTGGAAGCACCCGTTGGAGAGGGGTTACTCCCATGTCTCGATAACGCATAGGTCCTCTGCTAGAATTGATATGGTGTTTGGGAACAACGCCGTCCTGCCCTACGTGGGAGATGTCACCTACCTGGCGGGTGGCCTGACTGACCATAACCCTCTTGCTGTGACACTTACATTTCCGACAGGAAGAGGGCGGGGGGGTGGAGGCTCCAGCCGGGGTGGATACAGAATGAGCATGTTTTGGCCCGACTGACAGAAGCCATGCAGACCTACTGGACTGTTAATGACAGCTCGGCTGACCGCCAGACTGAATGGGATGCCTTTAAGGCTGTGACCCGTGGGGAGTATATTTCAGCCATTAAGACAGTTAAAACTCAGGATAGAGAGGACATTGAGCTACTGCAACTGAAGGAAAGGGAGAGTGCGAGGGCGCATGCTGATTCCCCTACGGGGGCCTCGTATGCGGCCTTGCTGGAGGCGAGACGCATGTTGTCCATCCATGTTACGGGTCAGGCTCGTGCGGACCTGGTCAAGAGGGCACAGACCAACTTTGCTGAAGGGGATAAGAATGGCAAGCTTTTGGCCATGCTGGTGGCGGACTGCCGTCCGCTGACGTGCATCCCTGTTATTAAAGACACGGGGGGGAACCTAATTGACGAACCTGGACGCATAATGCACGCTTTCGTTCAATACTACTCTACCCTATATTCACCTATACCCCCCTATGACCCATTGGCTCTGGACTCCCTTTTGAGCACCCTGCCTATGCCCAGGCTCTCTGATACTGACGTTCAAATGCTAGACGCCCGGATTACTAAGCGGGAAATTGAGCAGGCAATTTTTTCTTTTCCTCCTAACAAGGCTCCGGGGCCTGATGGCCTCCCGGCTGACTTTTACAAGGTGAATGTAGAGATAATATCCCCTAGATTGGATCTGCTCCTGGCATACTGTCTGGAGCAGGACACCCTGCCTGACTCTATGTTGGAGGCTTATATGGTTTTGCTTTTGAAACCGGGCAAGGACCCGACGGAATGCGCCTCTTACCAGCCTACAGCCCTACTTAATATGGACCTGAAAATCCTTACTAAAATTTTGGCCACTAGGCTAGCGAAGGTTTTACCCACTCTTGTAAATATAGACCAGACGGGCTTCATGCCGGGGAAGTCGACAGATACTAATTTGAGACGACTTTTCACACACTTGCAAATTCGACCGCAGTCTGACAGTTACAGAGTTGTGGTCTCTATCGATTTTGAGAAGGCCTTTGACTCTGTGGACTGGCAATATATGTTTAAGGTGTTAGAAGTCATGGGGTTTGGACCACAGTACCGGAAGTGGGTGGCCTTGTTATACAGGCGGCCGAGAGCGGCGGTTCAACTGGGGACGTCCACCTCGGATTTCTTTGACGTGGGTAGGGGGACTCGACAGGGTTGCCCGCTATCTCCATTTTTGTTTTCACTTGCGCTGGAGCCGCTGGCGGTGGCACTTAGGTCTGCCAAGGACCTGAGTCCCATCCGGGTTGGTTCAATTGATGAGACTTTGGCGTTATACGCTGATGACATGTTGTTGTTCTTAGACGACCCCGGGAGGCCCCTGCAAAATGCCTTGGAGATTATTGATCGCTTTGCAGCCTTCTCGGGTCTGTGGGTGAATTGGGGTAAGTCCTCCATTCTGCCGCTGGATCCTGGGGCTCGAGCAAAGGCTGATCCTGCCCTGCCCCTTCAGTGGGTCTCCTCGATGAGGTATCTTGGGGTCCGGATAACGGCAAGTGTTCAAGATTATATCCCTCTTAATATTCTTCCCTTAATCACACTCCTGAAGCGGAAAGTGCTAACCTGGTCCAAGCTGCCGTTGTCTCTTGTGGGCAGGATTAGTTTGTTGAAAATGAAATTTCTTCCGGTGGTGCTGTACTTTTTGAGACAGGCACCGGTATGGATCCCTAAATCTTTCTTTAAGAAGCTTGATAGTGTTGTCTCAACGTTTTTGTGGACCCCTAGGCCACCTAGGATAGGACTCAGGGTGCTGCAGGAACCTGGGGATCAGGGAGGTCTGGCATTGCCGGATTGGCAAAAATATTATTTGGCTGGGCAAATGGTTTTCGCCCGCAGATGGTTGACGGCTGACGATGGTGACGCGGCCACGGTTTTGGAGGCGGCTCACCTGGGGTCCTATGATAGTTTACGTTTTGCTCTATTTAGGGGCCTTAAATCAGAACTCCCGCTGACGCTGACCATGAAAGCTACTATTAAGGCTTGGGAGATGGTGGTGAGGGTGGCATGCCCCAGCTTTAGGGGGGTGTCGCCCTCCACTCCCATTTGGATGAACCCAACCCTTTCTCATTTTTATAATTTGCCGGACCCCATGCTCTGGGCAAGTAAAGGAATCAAGACATTGAAAGACATAACTTCCTACGGGGAGTTGCTGTCTTTCCCCCAGCTCCAGGCGAGACATGATCTTCCTAATTTCTACCTGTTTAGATTTCTGCAGGTTAGACATGCTTTCCAGGTCCAGTTTCAGGATCGGAGAGTAGAGTCCATGCCCTCGGCCTTTGAAACATTGTTGGCTAGTGGTGATCTGACGAAACCCCTCTCGGTATCATATAAGGAGCTGTTCAAGACGACTCCCAAAGCAATCGTCAGGTGTAGGGAACGGTGGGCACTTGAAGTTCCGGAGGTGCAGGGGGAGGATTGGGACGAACTATGGGCCCAGCCGTTTAGTTGCTTGGTATCGGCACGGGATAGGTTGATACAATTCAAATTTCTTCATAGAAACTACTATACACCTGCCAGATTGAATAGGATTTTCCCCTCAGTCTCAGCGGAGTGTTGGAGGTGTTCTCATTCGCCTGCTGACACTGATCACATTTTCTGGCATTGCCCGCTAGTGCAGGGGTTCTGGACTGCAGTTGTCATGTGTGTGTGTCAGAACTAATATCGGTCCCAATACCGTTGACTATAAAAGTGTGTCTCCTGGGCCTGGTGGACGAAGTGGTCCCTACGAGGGCCATGCGAACAATGCTTACTATCTTGTTTTTTTACGCTAAGAAAGCCATTTTAATGAAATGGAAAAAAACAGAGGCTCCGAGCCTATTAACATGGAAGGGCTTGGTGAATGCAATGCTACCTTATTATAAAGCCACGTATGAAAGTAGGGGGTGTTTGCGAAAATTTGACAAAATATGGCACTCATGGTTGCATTCCAGCGATACTGTGGGATGAGGTACTATCCTGAGCCCAGATGTTGTGGTCGCACATTAGACGAGATCCTATTAATCTAGTACTCACCGGTGTAGTCTAGGGGGATACCACCCCATAAAACAATGGGATAGTTCCATGTGATATTCCCACATTTACAGGACTTTTAGGAAAATTAGCATCCGTGAAACGGTCGAGATGTGACGGGGAGGGGGGGGGAGGGGGGGGGGGTGGGGGGGGGGGAATTTGGGTTGTTATCAGTACGTTAGCTTTTGTTGTTAGGTAACTGCGGGCCTCCGGGCCCGGTTGTGGATGAGGCTGTGAGGGCACATCCACTGTTGTATGTGTATATGTTTGTTATAAAACCAATAAAAAGATAAAAAAAAAAAAAAAAGACCTTGTATTTGTTATATGTTGTAAATTTTTGGTACTGTAGCTGTCATTACAGTCCATTTGTCATTACTTGATAAAGTCTGGACGAGGGGGATGGATGGTAGTCTCCCCGCTGGTCATTCCTTTCCCCAACCCCACATAGGACTGCGCTCGATTACCAGTCTTACACTGGTGAGCGTACTAGCACTATTGTGCTGTTAATTTAGAACTGCGCTGTTCTCCCTATGAGAATAAGCTAATTACTGTTTCTCTTCTCCCTCTTCCACCACTCTATTTTTCTTCTTACCTTTCTTCTTTTCCCTCCCCGTTTTACCTATAACCCCCCCCACCCAACTTCCAGCCACTACCCCTTAGCCTCTCCCGGGGACCATGGAGGCAGTGAACATTCTTTCATTAAATGCGCAGGGTTTAAATGTACCCGAGAAGAGATGCATGCTCCTGCAGGACTTGCGTCGGCTCAAGGTGGACCTGGCTTTGATCCAGGAGACCCACTTTAAAGGAGGGAACCTGCCCCTTTTACAGAATAATCTATACCCGATTGTGTACCACTCCACCAATGGGACTACTAAGTCCAGGGGAGTCTCCATTTTAATTGCCCGCCATGTCCCCTGGAAATGCACGGAGGCAAAAATGGATCAGAAAGGCAGATTCCTGTTCCTTAGGGGAACAATTGGTGGAGTGGAGGTTACGATTGCAAATATATACGCACCCAATTCCAACCAAGACCACTTCATTTCCAGGACCCTGACTACTTTACAGACGTTTGTTAAAGGCCAATTGATAATAGGAGGTGATTTTAACATCCCGCTGATACCTACAGAAGACACTTCCTTAGGACACTCCTCAATTACTTGCAGTGTCAGGCATCGTATTGCACGCTCCATACACAGAGCACAGCTGATTGATGCGTGGAGGCTACTCCACCCATCGGAGAGAGATTATACATTCTACTCTGCTCCCCACAAGCATTATTCCAGGATTGATTCTTTATTCCTCACAACCAGTTACATGCCATTAGAGACTCCTCAATTGGTCCAATCACGTGGTCGGATCATGCCCCCATTTTAATCTCCTACTCCCTGACTGACAATCCCACAGCCAAAGCACGGACTTGGAAACTGAATGAAAGCCTATTACAAGATAGGGAGATACTTCAGGACGTGGTCAGGGAACTGGAGAGCTATTTCGCTATCAACGATACCCCTGACAGTGACCCCGGAGTAGTGTGGGAGGCACATAAGGCGGTCATACGAGGGGTGCTAATTAAACATGGGGCACGCACCAAGAGACGACGCACTGCACAGTTGACGGCCCTACTCAATGACCTACATTTAGCGGAGGCCAGACACAAACACGCCCTGACTCCGGCAGGTGAAGCTGAACTCAGGCTTCTTCGGATTAAAATCACAGATTTAATGCAATTCCAAGCTAAAGCATCTTTACAAAAATGCCGACAAATTTCATACGAGTCCAAAAACAAATGTGGTAGAATCCTAGCCCAAACACTAAAAGACCAGGCACTCGCGGGTGACTCAACAAAACCGGAAGGTTACCCTTCCCCGTGAGATAGCAGGAGAGTTCATGGAATTTTATGGATCTCTGTATAACTTGCAGACTCCCACTTCCCCACACACCCGCATTGAGAACTATTTGACTAAATCACACATGCCCAAATTACCGGAGGAGGTATGTATATCTCTAGAGGAGTCTATTACCATGCAGGAGCTGCAGGCGGCGGTGGGGGCGGCGAAGATTGGGAAGGCCCCGGGGCGGGATGGGTTCACGGCCCAATATTATAAAATGTTGCTACCGTCCCTAGGAAACTTCATGCTTAAATTTTTTAACTCGTTGGGAACCACAACGACATTCGCACGGGAATCCCTACTGGCCCACATCGCAGTGATCCCTAAGGATGGGAAAGACCCCTCGCAATGCGGCAGTTATAGGCCGATCTCACTGCTCAATGTGGACCTTAAGTTATTTACTAAATTAATAGCATCCAGGATACAAGGCCTTCTCCCGTCTCTGATCCACCTGGACCAGGTTGGCTTCGTTCCCACCAGGGAAGCACGAGATAATACGGTTAAGGTTCTTAACCTTCTGCATATAGCCAATAAGACCAAGGTCCCCTGTGTCTTTTTGGGTACGGGCGCGGAGAAGGCCTTTGACAGGGTGGACTGGAGCTTTATGACCTCTGTTTTGAGACATGTAGGTTTTGGCAATAAGTTCATGAATTGGATTAACTCCATCTACTCCAACCCATCAGCCCGTGTTCAAGTCAACGGGGTTCTTTCAGAACCCTTTGAGATTAAAAACGGAACTCGCCAGGGGTGCCCACTGTCCCCACTCCTTTTCGCCCTGTCGCTGGAACCTTTCTTGCGCGCGGTGCGGGCCAACCCGAACATTACGGGAATCCCAGTAGGAAACACGCAATACAAGGTTGCTGCATATGCAGACGACATGTTATTCTCGTTGACCAACCCAATGATCTCCCTCCCCAATTTATTACAGGAACTCAGGGACTATGGCAACATCTCAAATATGAAAATTAATTTTCATAAATCAGAGGCGATGGGCATAGGCCTTCCCCCACGCCTCCTTACAACACTTCAACAGGACTTCAAATGGATGAGCACAGCCCTGAAATATCTGGGAACATATATCCCTCCAACTATATCCCAAGTTTATGCCCTAAATTTCCCCCCATTACTGTTGACGATACGTACCCTGCTTTCAAAGTGGCACAAGGGACTACACTCTTGGTTGGGTAGATGCAACATCATTAAGATGTGCATCCTACCTAAATTTCTCTATCTTATACAGGCTCTACCGATCCAAATCCCTTCCCACTACTTTGCACAGACCAGGGCATTATTATCTGACTTTATTTGGGCCCACAAGAGACCTAGACTTAATCACCGCCAGCTGACGCGACCCAAGCAACACGGAGGTTTAGCGGTACCAGACCTACATAGATATTATCAGGCTGCCCATCTGACCAGACAGATAGATTGGAACCGTCACCAGAATGCAAAATTGTGGACCCAATTGGAACAAGCCCAAAGTGGGATAGCACTGAACAGAGCTCCATGGTGCCACAATCAATTACCAGGGACTGTGAAAAGTCACCCTCTTATAGGTGTAACCTCGCGCATATGCGCGTCTCTCTTCCTGAGCTCCAGGCTCACATCGCAGGTTTCCCCACTCCGCCCGATCCTGGGGACTCCGGAGTTCTCCCCAGGACACACAGACCCCGTTTTCCGTTCACTTAGAGAATCAGGAATCTTCCAGGCGTCCCATTTTCTTAGGGGGGCAAATGGCCCACTACTACTGAACTTATGGACCCGGAGGGTCCATAGAGGTTAGACTTTTGGAAGGCCTCCCAACTAAACCATTTCTTACAATCTCTGCCTCCCCCTGGCAACTTCAACCACAGTTTAACCTCTTTGGAAGTTTACTGCTTGGAAGAAGGTGCCATGCCCCATGCCCTGTCTAAAGCATATTGATTACTGATTATGCCGCCGGACGACTATCGTCTGAATTGCCTTGAGGCATGGGATAGACACACACAGGGCAGATTTTCCTTACGCCAAAAACAAAACATCCTATATTTCACACACAAATCCTCCATCTGCACGAGAACACAGGAGACCAATTTTAAAATTGCAAGTACAATACCCCAGCGAAGCTCCGCCGGATCTTTCCGACCTCATCAGGCAGATGTTGGAGATGTCAGGGAGCTGAGGGGACGATTCTCCACGTCTTTTGGAGCTGCCCTTTGTTGGAGCGGTTTTGGAGGACAGTCCGAGAGACGGTCTCAAAGTTTACTGATCTCCCCATTCCGAATGATCCTGCCTTTTTTCTGCTCCATGCCACGAATATCTCCAGTAGGAAGTACAAGACTTCCTTGATCCGGCACTTGCTAGACGCCGCCAAAGCCTGCATACCATTGGGTTGGAAATCCATGCAACCACCGACCATTGGTATGTGGCTTAAAAAAGTCAAGGATATCAAAAAGATGGAAGATTTAATCTTAACCAACAGGGGTCAGAACGAGAGATTCTCTAAGACATGGTCGGGTTGGAACATGTTTATTTTTTCAAGAGAAGGTAGGACCCTTATGGAAGGGGAAACCCTGGATGGGTGAGGGTGTCTTCCGGAAGGAGGACCCCTGAAAGATCAGACATAGTGCTACTGACGGGCCGGGAGCTCATGGTTGAGTGCGCGTTGCAGGGGGGTTGCGCTGCCTCCGTGGACCCCATCTCAACCCTACCTCCCCTCCACTGCCCTCCTCTTTCCCACCCCCCCACCCTTCCTTCCCACTCTTCCTTTGCCTTTTTCTATCACTTGTCTCTGCTTCAACTTTTTAACTCTCTCCCTTTCCTTATTGCGGATGTGGGCTTGGGGAGTCCGAGAGTGGATCCTCCACGCCCACGCCATTCTTTCTCTATAATATTCTCAAAACCGGGGTGAGATTTGTGGTATGGCTTAGTGTATCAGGCATACTCCTGGAGAATGACTTTGGCCTCTATGGCGCGGCGGAGGGGTCCTCGTAGCGAGAAGAGGCTCTCCATTAGGGGGTTGAGGGGAGCATTGACTAGATAATACAGATGTTTTGGAGGATCCTCTCTATCTGCGCTGTAGGTCAATATACCACCGATGATATGTTGTCTCATCTGTTACTACACTGGTTTATGTATGTTTGAACAGTATACTGTAACCATGGAATGTTGTGTGCCTTATCTTTCTGCCCTTTCAATAAAGAAAAAAATTGGAAAAAAAAATATTTTTGAATTTCTTATCGATGTCTCTCAATTAGCTGCTAAAAAACCCCATGGGGCGGTCTCTACATCTTTTTTCATATACATTTTTCATATACATTTTCGGGGGGTGCAGCCTCCTTAGACCCAGTGAATATGTTCAAACCTTGCCTGTTTTTACAGATACCCATTCCCCACTTTCCCCCGGGAAAGTAATTTTCGTAGTAGTTTTCTAGTTTTTTTACATGTAGGATAGGAATTATTATTAATTAAGCTGCTTCATGGATGTCAGTCAACATCTCAAGTAGGGATGAGCTTCGTGTTTGAGTCGAACATACGTTCGACTCGAACATCGGCTGTTCGCCTGTTCCGCGAATACCGAACGTTATGGGCCGTTCGTGCCAAATTCGCGTGGCGCTCACGGCCCACAATGCACTGCGCCATCGCAGTGCATTGCTGGCTCATGATTGGCCAAGCATGCACTGTGACCCCGCATGCTTAGGGATGGTTAGGGATGATTTACAGTACCAAGAAACCCGTGGACTTGTACATGGCTGGGAGGAGGTAACTGCGGTTGTCCTTAGTGACCCAGAGGACTCCGGACCAAATGCCTCAGCTAACCTACGCTGCATGGCCTCCCTGATCCTGCAAAGCCTGCCGAAGGATCCTCGTATTCTTCGGATCAAGGAGAGGGACCATTACTGGCTGGCCACTCTCCTTGATCTACGGTACAAGGGTAAGGTTGCCGACCTTATCTTGCCATCGCAGAGGATGAGACTTCTCGGGAGGCCTTGCAGAAAGGTCTGTGCAACGCGTTCCCAGAGACTGGGAGGTTACAAACTCCTGGTCCTGGACAACTTGTTGCTGAGGCATTGGTCAGAAGGAGCGGTGGAGAAGGTGGGCATCTGACCGATGCGTTTAGACAATTTTTTAGTCCGCAGCCCCAAGGTATGATCGGTTCCAGCAACCATCGCCAGCATCTGATTTACATGGTGCAGGAATACCTAGGGGCATGGTCAGACTTGGACACCTTTCCCACCGAAAATCCTCTGGCTTACTGGGTCTTGAGGATGGATCACTGGCCAGAGCTTGCACAGTATGCAATTGAGCTACTGGCCTGTCCTGCATCCAGCGTTCTTTCGGAACGCACCTTCAGTGCTGCTGGTTGCTTTGTTACCGATCACAGGGTGCGCCTGTCCACCAACTCAGTTGATCGACTGACTTTCATTAAGATGAATCAGTCTTGGATCACCCACAGCTACCAAGCACCTGAAGCTGATGTAACCGAATAATTTTTTTTGAAATATCACATCCCTTCAAGACTGCCTATGCTGATACTGAGTGACTGTCCTGTTATGTTGAGTGTCTATCCTCTTCCTCCTCCGCTGATATGTTGGAAGAACATTTTTGGTTCTGGGTGATGCCACCAGCCCAATTTTTCAGCCCCAGCTTAACAGGGGCGTTTAATTACAATTTTTGATGCAATGCTTTGCAGCAGGGCTCATTCCTGCACCACAACTAGAGTATATGGGAGAGGTTGCAGTGTCGTGGCACCAGCACCAGTGCCTAAGGCCCAATTTTTCTGCCCCTGTTTAACAGGGGCATGTAATTACAATTCTTGCTTTAATAGTTCACAGGAGGGCCCGTTCCTATGCCCACCCAGAGTAACTGTGGGGACTTATAGTGTTGTGGCACTAGCACCACAACCAACAAAGGTCAATTTTTCTACTACTGTTCAACAATGGCATGTAATTACAATTCTTGATATAATCGTTCACAGCAGGGTGCTCCAGCGCCCACCAAGAGTCACTTTGAGGGCTTACAATGTTGTGGCAACACCAACACCTTGTTCCGCCATTTCTGCAGAGCATATAGGGCAGGCCCCTACTTTCAAACATCCAACTTACAAACGTCTCCTACTTGGAAACGGAAGGAGACAACAGCAAGTGAGATGAAAAAAGACGGACCGCAAAACAAATTATACAGGGGTGATAACTCTTCCCTATGTTTTCCAAAAAGCTTAAAAATAGATTTTTTGACTGGAGCTACACTTTAAAAATGTACCAGTTGAAAATTACAAACAGATTCTACTTAACACAACAAACCTACACAGTCCCTGTCTTGTTTGCACCGCCTGTATACTGCTGTTCTGAGTATATAGGGCCTGGTGGCCACACGTATTTCCTTTTTTTAATATGGGTACGGGGTTCCCCTTAATATCCGTATAAGACCCAAAGGGGCTGGTAATGGGCAGGGGGGCTACCCATGCCATTTTTCTCAATGATTTTCATCTCCATATTGCCGTTACCAGATATAACATTAAAACCGCAAGCAGTTTTAAATTACGTTATTTCCGTTAAATGTAATTTTTTGCAGGGACTGTTCTAAACACGGAAAACACGTGGCACTTCACAGGCATACTATCGACACCCCCCAGGCATGATATTAAAAGGAATATTTCACTTTTTTTTCACTTTAATCGTCATTAAAATCAGTGCTCCCGCCAAAACGGCCATTTTTAAAAACATTTTAGGCATTAACCCATGTCCCCTGGGGCAGGAGCCAGGTCCCCAAACCCTTTTTAGGGCAGTATCTTGCATATTAGCCATTAAAATTAGCACTTTTAATTTCGAACGTTCGAGTCCCATAGACTTCAATGGGGTTCTAAAGTTCGTACGAATTTTCGGTCCGTTCGAAAGTTCTGGTGCGAACCAAACCGGGGTGGTGTTTGGCTCATCCCTAATCTCAAGGAAGAAGAAGAGAAGAAGGGAGGAAGAGAAGAGAAGAAGATAAGGCGGCGACAGCAACAGAAGCCCGGGCCACCGCTAGTAAAAGAGCTATAAGAAGATAGCGGTGGCCCGGCAAGAAGAACCGAAGAGGGGGACAAGACCCCCGAAGTCGGAAGAAGACCCCCGGACAGCAGCGGCGACCAAGAAGAAAGCTGGGCTCCTCCGCTAGTAAAAGAGCTAACAGAAGATAGCAGAGGAGTCCGGCGAGAAGACCCCCCCAAGACGGAAGACCACCGGAGCTGTGCAAAAAACTATTTTAAAAACATGTGTTGTGTTTTTTTCTTTACACTTTTTTTCACCAGGTGAATGGGTAGGGGTACATGGTACCCCAATACTCATTCACATAGGGTGGGGGGCCGGTATCTGGGGACCCCCTTATTAAAGGGGGCTCCCGGATTCCGATAAGCCCCACACCCGCAGACCATGACAACTAATGGCCAGGGTTGTTGGGAAGAGGCCCTTGTCCTCATCAACATGGGGACAAGGTGCTTTGGGGTGGGGGCCACAGGACCTCCTTTCCCCAAAGCACCCCCCATGTTGGGGGCATGCGGCCTGGTACGGCTCAGGAGGGGGGGGCGCTCGTTCGTCTCCACCCCCTTTCCTGACTGGCCGGGCTGCGTGCTCTGATAAGGGTCTGATATGGACCAGGGGGGAACCCCACGCCGTTTTTTCGGCGTAGGGCTTCCCCTTTAACTCCATACCAGGTGACGGGGCCAGCAAGGTGTCAATTTCGCCACCAACATTGACTTCCTTCGCTAGTCCCTTCTACCTGGAGCCACGTTCAAAATGAACGAACTTTCCTTCGTGTGTGAGCAAGTCCGTTCATTTCAAAAATCTTGAGTCAAAACTTCTTTCTAAGCCTGACGGACCTTTAGAAAGAAAAAGTCAGCCGAAGCCCACACACGGGCGGATTGTCCGCCAGACCAAGTCCACCAGATAGTCTGATCGTGTACGCGGCATTACTCTTACTATACAACTTGTACTATCTACTTTCCAAAAAAAGGGGCACTTGAGGGTTTTTGTTAATTTTGTTATTTGTACTGTCTTGGCATTTTAGATAGGCAGTCAGTACATTAGGACTGATCAATTTTTAAATATATATCCCATATTTTGTGGACCCTTTTTAACTTTCACACAGACTAAATAATATACACTGTTTTGGGCTATTTAAAAAATACATACCACCAAAAGAAAGCTCTATCAGTTTAAAAAAATACAAAATTTAATTTGGGTACAGTGTTGCATGCCTGAGTCATTTCACTCAAAGTATGACAGTGCTGAAAGCTGAAAATAGGCCTGGACTGGAAGGGGTTTAAAGTCATTGCACGTTTTACTCAAATTGTCCAAACAGGGACATCTTTTTTTATATTTTTTATACAGTATATTTCACAGGTCGAGGCTTGCTTCGTTCAGGAACACCGACACTTTATGAGTATCTGTGAATATGCAAAAGACAACAGTAGCCAATTTCCTATTTACAATGCAACAAATACAATAGTATGTTACTTCCTTCATATACTACCAGTGTAAATGACAACACAATGTCCAACTCATTAAAAACACATATGGTATGAGAGGGGAAGCTCCATGGATAGACGGGCTCCAGAAAACTCCACCTCAATGAAAAGATGGAAGGCATATAGATTCTACAGTCAGTGGAGATGTATCTATAAATTCTAATGGTTCTGCAACAAAGTATTATGGGTTTAAATGTATTATTTTCTTATTAATCAAACCCATCTAATATATTATTCTTAGGCCCCTTTCAGATAAGCCCGCTCGGATCAGCCTGTCAATTTTTCAGCCAGATCCAAGTGGATCAGAGTGAGCCACCCATTGACTCCTATGGGCAGGTGGATGTCAGCAGAGATGTGTCCGCTGACACCCATCTGCTTATCCTTTAAAACAGACGTATGGTTATACGTTCAGCCATCCATCTGCCGGATCAGATGAGATCTGATGAAAATGGACATGCTGTCTGTTTTCGTCCGATCTCCCCATAGAAATCAGCGTGGCTCTAACAGATCCCTCCCTGCTCAGTGAGCAGAGATGGACCTGTCATCCGACCGGCTTAGTGGAAATCAACGGATCGATCTCCCGCTTAGCTGGCAGACTCCGCTGAGCGTATCCGCCCCTTGTTAAAGAGGCCTTACACTTGATGTATTCTCATACATATATTATTAATATAGGCATATATAGTTCCCAGACTAATGGGGAAGGACAATATAGCAGCAATACTTTTCTCAAATTGTCCTTTCAGGACAACCTTGGAGAGAGCGCAGCTCCGCCCATTTTCCAGGAAACACCTGCAGCCTTTAAATCCCTCCTCTTCCTCCATGGCTTCAGTTATTGTGTTTCCTCTGCCATGGTGGAAGTGCATGCTGGAACCAGGGAGCTGCGCTCTCTCCAAGGAGGAGGGAGAAGGCTTACCTTATAGAGTGTCTGCCAGGAGTGCAGTGACCATCCCAGCACCCCCCCAGTATGGGCAGGAGGTCTTATGGTTTCCCCAGCCTCTCCAGTTCAGGGGAAGCAATGGCCTTCAGAAGGTGTCAGCGTCTGTGTGCCCAGGGTCCGTGGGTATGTCTCAGGTGGCTGGGCGGTATGCCACTGCTGGTCGTCAGCGTGTCCCACATGGCGGTTCCGGGTCCTGGCTGGCAGATGGCATCATGTCCGGTGATGCGGCTTCCTGTGGGGGCGTGGCGGTAAGTGGTTCCTGACGCCTGGAACACAGAGGCCAAGAGGGCAGGTCTATCGACCGGTGCTTCTGGTTTCTGGCCCTTGTGGTTGATGCTGGGACCAGGTAATTTATAACCAGATGGGTAATACTATGAATAAGGTACTAGTGCGCCCAACCTCAAATGAAACAAACCTCAACTAAACTACCTAAAACGAAAGACGCTGCTAACATAAATAATGATCTCCACACTATCTAGTAAAATGTAAAAAAGGTTATGTAGCGCTACCTTTTTGAAATACCTACTAAATATCATAAATCAATATCTGTACATATATATAAATAAATGTGCAAATCTCAAAATGCTGTGCATTAATGCATGTGCAAACACAAGAGTGCAAAAATTATCACAATACTGTGCAAATAAGTGCAAAGTCGCATAAAACATGAATAGACAGTCCAATATTATAAAATGTGCAAATATAGCAAAAAAAAAGTGACAAAATCACAGTGCAAAAGTAGCAAAAAGGAGAAACAAAAACAAAAGAAAGTCCATGTTCAATGTAAAGTGTTCAAAAAATATTCCAGTGCTGTCCAATAGCTGAATATCCAGTAGTGACAGTTTAACAATAATCATGCAATGTTGTTACAGGTGCAAACATGCTCCACAGATCCAACGCTCCACCTTCAGTGCTCAAACAGTGCACCCCCCATTTCCCCCAGCCTCTCACCTCAATATGAGACCCCTCAGGGTCAAACACACATATGGGGGAAATTGCTGGTTTATCTTCTTTGGGATGAATCGTACAGCAACACACTCAGATCTCAATGCCACCGGTCATGGGGAAAAGAAAGGGGACTCGCATGTGTAGAATTGCAACTTTTAATCGAAAAATAAACAAAATCCACACTTACATATAAAAAAAACTAATCCACGCTTGTAAACAAAGGCACTTCCAGTCTCGGCCGCAAACCGGAAGTGATGGACGTGACACCTGGCTCCTCTGATGCGTTGCGTCACAGACACGTGACTTTTTCAACCCTTTGGACTCTTTGAAAAAGTCACGTGTCTGTCACGTGTATGAGCACTGAAGGTGGAGCGTTGGATCTGTGGAGCATGTTTGCACCTGTGATAACATTGCATGATTATTGTTAAACTGTCAATACTGGATATTCAGCTATTGGAAAGCACTGGAATATTTTTTGAACACTTTACATTGCACATGGACTTTCTTTTGTTTTTGTTTCTCCTTTTTGCTACTTTTGCACTGTGATTTCGTCACTTTTTTTTGCTATATTTGCACATTTTATAATATTGGACTGTCTATTCATGTTTTATCCGACTTTGCACTTTAAGTATTGTGATAATTTTTGCACTCTTGTGTTTGCACATGCATTGATGCACAGCATTTTGAGATTTGCACATTTATTTATATATATATATGTACAGATATTGATTTATGATATTTAGTAGGTATTTCAAAAAGGCAGCGCTACATAACCTTTTTTACATTAAAACCAGATGGGATTTTTCTCAGTCGCCCGTACCCCAGACGACGTCATTGTGTGCCGAAATGCGCTTCGGTTGGCTAGGATGTGCTGATGCCATCACGTGGGATCTGAGCGAACGGGCACTCGCTTGCCGGCCAGCATACATGCTGATTTTAACTTTTTGTTTGTGAGTATATCCATTTTATCTTTTAATAAAGCTGTCCATCAAATTTACGCTATGGGAAGTCCCTTTGTTTTTCATTTTGAGAGATCAACATCCCACAATTGAAAGTCTCCCTGGGTTGCTATCGGGGGCAATTCCAGTGTAATTCTGACCTGCTGTTTTTCCATTTTGAGACCTACTACGGTGACCCTGTCTGGTATTTTGTGTGAGCTATTGACGATTGTCATCTGGTAAGCGTGCATTCTTTGTGGTGTTTGCACTTTTCGGTGATGTAAGACTGCATGATCTGTTTTAAATATTAATTGGACTTTATCTGAGTTTATTCACTTTGGACTTGGGCCATTTCATCATGATTTATTATTTTTCAAACTTTTTAATAATTTATTTGCATTTATAATTACTTATGTGTATTTTCACATCTATTAATTTATTAATTTAAATATTAATTCAAGCAGTTTTTATAATAATTTTCATCAATTGGTAATTTATTATATTTTTTCATCTGTATTCACTATTTCACGTAAATGTTTGATTATTTGAGAGATTCATGTATCAATTAAGGTTCCCCCTAGGGGGGATAAAGTATTATCAGCGTAGCTATTTCTTTTTTTTTTCATATGTTTTGTGAACACAAGTGGATTTTTGAACTAAAGTGGAGAGTTAATAACCAGGAGTTGAAAACGGGAGTTAAGACAGGAGTCTCTAACCTCTATCCTACCTCCATCCTCCCCTCCATTTTAAAGATCCCACTGCAAGGGGCAACCAGACAGCTCTCCAGAAACGTCAGGCTGACTGCAAGCCAGATTCACTGGAACCAGACTGTTTAACGGGGACCACCGCAGCCAGGTAAGCTTGCACCTCCACTCCCCCCCCCCCCCCAGTTGATTGTTCCAGGGACTCCGTCCGACCGCCTACGGGGGTCAGGAAGGAATTTTTGCCCCAATGGTGCGTTTGGCTGCTACTGCCAGTGTTTTTTTTCGCCTTCCTCTGGAACAATCAGGAACAACCGTAGGTTAGCATACCCCTACCTCCGGCCTCCATTCCATTTTTCATGCTATCCTAGGACGACTACTCCAGATCACAGCCAGACTTCTTTTCTGAGCGGAGACCTTCACCTCAAGTAAAGGTAGCCGGAACAGCCAACAACCGAATACAACAACTCCTTCCGCATCCATATAGGCATCCCCTGATCAACTTGCGCGCTAATAGCCTCAAGCACGGCGGCAAGTCTGATACCTAGCTCCTCCTCAGGATCAATACCCTGATCAGGATCATCACCTTAGGCCCATAGTACCATCAACAGCATCCACAAACCATGTGCTACTTCAAATACTCAGCTGAATTTCTACACAGACTAAGGAACATCAACACCACATTGCCATCTTCCATACAAAAAATACTTCAAAGAGAACAACTATTAAAAACCGGACGACGAGCAGCTCCCAACCACAGAAAGACATCTACTCGACCACTACAATTAGATTGTGCCTTGATTAATGCCAGGTCTGCAGTCAAACATAGACTGGAAGTACACAACTTCATCATCGAGAACAATGTAGACTGCCTCTTTATCACCGAAAGCTGGTTAACCTCTGACTGCAACACCATCCTCACCGAATTGGTGCCGGAAAACTACAGGATCCTAACCGAACACCGGATAGGGAAAAAAGGAGGAGGCCTAGCAGTGATCTTTAAAGGTCACCTGGATCTCACTAAACCATCATCTCAGAACCCAGTGCCTTTTATGGAAACCCTGACGCTACATCTTCAACCAACACCCCATGACACCACTCATATTCTACTGTGCTACAGACCACCGGGACCAAAGTCCAATCTTCTTTCAGCCCTCACGGAATCCTTTGCAATGCACACCCTAAAATTCAAAAATTTGCTGGCACTCTGAGATTTCGACCTTTGGGCAAACGAGCCCAAAGACCCCATCGTGACTGCCTGCATCAATCAACTAGAAGAACTGGGTCTCCAGCAACTGATAAAGACTCCCACGCATGGGTCAGGACACACCCTGGACCTCATTTTCAAACAGAACATTGACGTCAACATACTCGACAACATAACATTGCCATGGACGGATCACCACGCCATCAAATTCAAAATCGCGGCCAACATCACCAACGAAAAACAGAATCCCATAACAACAACACACTGGACCAGATCGCATAAAAAACTGTACTCCGAATCCTTCAAATCCACTCGGTCTAACAAGATAACTACAATAACCTTAAACCACTCTACGGAGGAAACACTCAACTCCCTGAACAGGGCATTGCTGCAATCAGCAGACTCGGTAGCACCAAAACGCAGGGCTCTCATCAGGAAGAAAAACTCTGGATGGTTTAATAGCTCCCTTGCCGTACTAAAGCAAGAACGCAGAAGAGCGGAAAGAACATGGAGAAGAAATACCACCAAGGAAAACCACTTTAACTACAAAAGTCTCACAGAGAATTATCGGAAAGCAATCTTCAAAGCCAAAAAGGACCACTTCTCATATACAATCTCAACGGCTGCAAACCAACCACGGGAACTGTTTAAACTGGTTAATCAATCTATGAATCCGGTGTGCCTAGAACCCCCAGAAAGTGAATCCCAGGATTACTGTGACAAACTGTCAGATTTTTTAATCGATAAAGTCAAAACCATCAGGGAAACAATTTGTCAGAAGAAAACATTCAACCTCAGCCAGCAAATACATAAAGAGGATGTCTGCACCAACATACCGCAACCGCTAAAATTTTCACTATCTCCAGTTACCGTAGACACCACAAAAAACATCATTAATAAACTGCGTGACAGTACCTCACCTATTGACATCATCCCCACAAAACTACTGAAAGAATGCTCCGACATCGTGGCTCCAACCATAACCCACCTCATAAATCGATCATTCCACGAAGGGATTGTTCCCAGCATCCTCAAACAAGGCATCATCAAACCTCTTCTCAAGAAACCAAACCTGGACCCTAAGGATCCAAACAACCGTAGGCCAATTACAAGCCTCAACACCATTTCTAAGATCATGGAGAAAGCTGTAGTACATCAGCTACAACTTCACCTGGATACTCACAAACTCCTGGACCCGCTGCAATCAGGCTTCCGCCCGGGTCATGGAACAGAAACAGCTCTCCTCAAGATTTGGGACGACGCCCTCGAAGCAGCAGATGATGGAGAGCCGTGTCTCCTCGTACTGCTAGACCTAAGTGCAGCTTTGATACAGTAGATCACAATACTCTACTCGTCCACCTCACAGAAGTAGCCGGAGTCCAAGACATAGATCTCCAATGGTTCGCGTCCTTCCTAGGAAATCGGTCACAGACAGTAAAACTACGAAAATTCCTCTCCAAAACTCGGGCAGTCACCTGCGGAGTCCCTCAAGGCTCTCCTTTGTCACCAGTTCTCTTCAACATTTACATTCGCCCACTCCTTCAAATCATCAGATGCTCAGATCTCTGCTTCCACTCTTACGCTGACGACACGCAACTTTATTTCCGGATCAATGGAAAAAAAGATCACCAACAACAACTTGAAAACTGCCTCATATCAATAGAGGACTGGATGACCACTAACTCCCTCCAGCTGAATGAATCAAAGACAGAGTTTCTTATCTTACACCCAAATCATAAGCCCGCAACCAAAACCTCCTGGTCTCCACCAACCGTCTTTGGGCAGACTATCTCCCCAAAGACCAAAGCGAAGAGTCTCAGGGTTATTTTAGATGCACAAATGTCAATGGATGCGCAAATAGGAGCAGTAGTCAGTGTATCTCACCATCAGCTGCGCGTGCTTCGCAGACTAATCCCTTTTATCCCAAAGAATGACAAAGCAGTGGTAGTTGGAACAATCATTAATTCACGACTGGACTACGCAAATTCGCTTTACATAGGATTACCACAATATCAACTTGCGCAATTACAACTGATCCAAAACACGGCGGCAAGGCTGATAACAGGAAAAAAACCCTGGGAATCCATCTCTCCTTCGCTGAGGAGCTTACATTGGCTAACCGTAAAAAATCGGATCACGTTCAAGACCCTTTGCCTCACCCACAAATGCGTGCATAGAGAAGCTCCGCAATACCTAATGGAGAAAATAAATCATTACACACCAAACCGCATGTCTTCGATCAGCCAACAAAAACCTCCTCCTCGTGCCCAAAGCCCGGTATAAATCCAAGGGGGATCGGAGATTCGCTGTCCAAGGGCCTCGGCTATGGAATGCTCTACCAATCAACATCCGCCTGGAAGAAAATCACCTGGCTTTTAGGAAAAAACTCAAGACCTTCCTCTTTTAGCAGATGATCAAAGCTCGCCACAGTGCCTAGAGGCGATTCAGTTCGCATTGTGCGCTATACAAGTATTTCATTCATTCATTCATATACATATCTAGATCTGAGTGATCTTACACAAAAGAGGTAGTTCCATCTGCAATACACATTTATTGATAGGGTTACATAATATATACAAATTACACAGCAGACAGTATTTACAACACAATGTACAGCGTAGGTCCCCTGGCTTACATGATATTTACAAATTACCCACAGCAACCATATTTAAAATACAATATATGATGCAAGTATATCGTTAGATTACCTGTTAACTTCAGGTCGGCCCATGATGACTGCTGTCTGTTCCCACACCAAAAGGGACTTAGCTTGGTCATAAAGCATTATATCCCCCCTCCTTTCTGTACTGTGGCTAATATAATTCTCCCTAATTGGTCACTGTATCTAGTAAATGTATATTGGGCACAGCCTGATTGGATGAGTCAAAGAAGGCTTTTGTTTACTACCCAGGTGAGATGTGATCAGGGAAAACAAAAGGCCAACATTTGAAGTTGAACTAATTACCGTAACACCATATATTTCCTTTTAACTGAGATATATTTCTAATTGCAATATTATTTACAGCTGTTAATGGAGATTTCACATAAACCCATTATGTAACACACTAAACATAGAATGTTTCCAGCACATAGAATCCTCTTAGACGCAGTGAAGAAAGAATGGAAGGACCCTGAAAGAGGCCCCTTCTTTTCCAAGACCCTTAGGAGAAGGTTTTCCTTAGAAGATAAGGAGTCGGAGGTATGGAATAAGAAACCTCGTCTAGATTCTCATAGGTTTCCCATCACACAGACCTAGCATTCGAGGACATAGGGGTGCTGAATGATGCAATGGATAAAAGAGTGGACTGCCTTTTGAAAAAGGCGTAGGATTCCACATTGGCCAGCCTCAAACCCACTATGGCTTCCACGGTTGTCGCAAAGGAACCTAGAATGCTGGGTAGAGAACTTGAAGAGGCATGTAGAGGCAGGTGTGTCTCGGAAAGAAGTTCTGGAGTCCTTTCCACTGATACTGAAGGCAGTAAAATACATGTCTGATGCATCAGTTGAAATCAGTAAAGATGTCAGCAAGGTCGTCAGCACTCAGCAAACGGGCTGTCTGGCTAAAAACTTGGTCTGGTGATACAGCTTCCAAGATAAAATTATGTGGCCTACCTGTCAGGGCTGGGCTCAGCCCTTCCTTCTCTGAGCTGGCCGCTCAGTGTCGGCTAATTGCCAGCTCCTATCTCTCCACAGTTACACACCTGTTGCTGATATCCTGTTCGTCAGTCCTGCCTACTTAAGCCGTCCAGCCCAGAGGATCTCTGCCTTTGCCTTGGTCAACATCACAGAGACTCCTGCGTTCCTGTTAAAGACTTACTTGGCTGGCATCCCTTCTGGCTCCAGATCCTGCTTGCTGTTCCACTACACTGTTCCCTGACTTTCTGGCTTGGCTGACTATCCATTCTGGTTACCGAACTTTGGCTATGCTTTGACTTTGTTTGTTCTATTTACTTTTATTATTAAACAAGTGTGATTTAACTGTACTTCTGTCTCGGTCTGATTTAATGGTTTCTGACAGTAGATGAAGGCCATTGAATTCCATACTCTGGCAGCAGAGGTTGCGTGGAACAATAAGGCCCTTGTGGCTGCTTTTTCTCATGGTCTCTTGGATACCATCAAGGATGAGATAACAGCCTGAGATATACCCACTGAGCTGGAGACATTGATCAAATTTGCCATCCTCATGGACTCCAGGCTCAGAGAAAGATTCTTTTTTAAGGAGCGCTTGCTGAAGTCTCCTGTACGTTTATCTCTGAGCTTTGCAGTCCCACCCGTGCCTCCCTCACCTCCCATGCCTCCTGGTACCGAGTCGTCAGTGAAGGTGAACCCATGCACTTAGGTTTCATGCATCTCTGTGTGGATGAGAGAACCTTTAGGTGGATGGAGAGATTGTGCCTTTATTGTGGCCAGGCAGGTCACTTTGTGAAGTCTTGTCCTACCCATCCAGGGAACATCCGAACCTTGAGGTCCTCTCATGGACAGACCTTAGGTGGCGTGGTTTCATCCCTAGTTATCCAGAAGGATAAGCCCCTGGTTTCGGTCTCCCTTTCTTGGGCTGAGTCATCTGTTGTGATACAGGCTCTAATCGACTCTGGAGCTTCAGTCCTGTTCATTGATGCTGCCTTTGTATCGAAGCAATCAATTCCGCTGTAGCTGCGTGACACTCCACTTGCCATTGAGGCTCTTGACGGAATACCTGTACAGCCTGCCCATGTGAGTCATAAGACAGTTCCATTGTCCATGGCCATAAGGGCTCTTCACCATGAGATGATCCCATTACAAGTTATTTCCTTACCTATGTTTCCGCTGGTTATTGGTTTTCCTTGGTTACAGAGGCACAACCCCTCTTTTGATTGGCTCCATGCTGAGGTTCTCTCCTAATCACCGTGGGCTACCTAAGGTGATTGTCTTGGACAGGGGTACTCATTTTGTGTCCTGGTTTTGGCGAGCCTTTTGTGCACAGTTGGGAATTCAGTATGCTTTTTCCTCTGCGTATCACCTGCAGTCTAATGGGGCCGCAGAACGAGCCAATCGCCCCTTGGATCAATTCCTACGTTTCTATATTTCTGACCATCATAACTGGTCAGACCTGTTACCGTGGGCAGAGTTTGCTCACAATAGTTCCTTGAATTCTGCTTCCCGATTGTCCCCATTTATGGCGAACTATGGTTTCCAACCTTCCATGTTGCCTGACTCAAATTTGTTCCACAGCATATTCCTGCATTAGAGGAACATCTCTGTGGTCTGTGTTCCACTTGGGCACAAGTCCAGGAGGCCTTGCGACATGCTAATGATATGTACAGACTCCATGCTGACTGCAGACGCCTGCCTGCACCTTCCTACCATGTTGGGAACAGGATTTGGCTGTCATCTCACAACTTCCAACTTCGTGTTCCCTCTCTGAAGTTCGCACCTCAGTTTATTGGGCCTCTCCATATTCTTCGCAGGATTAACCCAGTTGCTACGCATTAGACCTTCCTTCTAATTTGCGTATCTCAAATGTATTTACATAGTTACATAGTAGATGAGGTTGAAAAAAGACACAAGTCCATCAAGTCCAACCTATAAACCAACCTATTTCATGTCTTCTTATTAAAACCTTTGGTCTGCAACCGCTTTGCCACCTCTGTGCTACGTCCTCACCCTGTACAGGTTGAGAACCAGGAGGAGTATGAAGTACAGTCCATTGTTGACTCCCGTAGGTTCCATGGGCGCATACAGTACCTGGTGCACTGGAAGGGCTACGGTCCGGAGGAACGCTCTTGGGTCTCATCCTCAGACTTACATACCCCTGTCCTCCTCCGTGATTTCCATAGACAGTTTCCCCTCAAGCCTGGTGCTCCTCAGAGGGGGAGGGGTTATTGAAGTGGGGGTACTGTCAGGGCTGGGCTCAGCCCTTCCTTCTCCGAGCTGGCCGCTCAGCTGTCAGCTAATTGCCAGCTCCTATCTCTTCATTAGGGATGAGCCGAACACCCCCCGGTTCGGTTCGCACCAGAACTTTGGAATGGACCCCAAATTCGTACGAACTTTAGAACCCCATTGAAGTCTATGGGACTCGAACGTTCAAAATTAAAAGTGCTAATTTTAACGGCTAATATGCAAGATACTGTCCTAAAAAGGGTTTGGGGACCTGGCTCCTGCCCCAGGGGACATGGGTCAATGCCTAAAATGTTTTTAAAAATGGCCGTTTTGGCGGGAGCACTGATTTTAATGACGATTAAAGTGAAAAAAAAAAGTGAAATATTCCTTTAAATATGGTGCCTGGGGGGTGGCTGTAGTATGCCTGTGAAGTGCCACGTGTTTCCCGTGTTTAGAACAGTCCCTGCACAAAATGACATTAAATGGAAATAACATCATTTAAAACTGCTTGCGTTTTTTTTTTTTATTAGTTTTTATTGAGTTTTATCAAACGTAGAAAAACAAGAAGTGTATACATTATACTGCATGTGCAATAGCAATATACAAAGTAGTGTAACATGTAAGTTATCAGCATAGCATGCTTGCGTACATACATGGGAGTCTTATCACTGTATGGATAATATAATATATTACACAGAAAACGAAAAGAAAAAAATAGAAAAATATAAAGGAAAAATAAGGGCAACATTTGGGAGAAACAAAAGTAAGAAAAATACAGGGAACTCGGACCAATGGAGATACAGACAAGGAGACTAATAATCCAGTTCAATACCTTGAAAATTTCCGTTAAGCTAAAAGTAGCAAGGATATGCTCGTAATCAAGAGCGATAAAGGACATCTAAACATCAATGATTCAATTCAAACCAATCAACCCAGATTTTCCATTTACTGTCAAGGTTCTTTCGAGTCCCATTTCTACTGGCTATCAATGACTCAAAGATGTGGTTTTGTCTAGTTATGTCGAGTACGTCAGAGAGATTGGGAGCTTTATTGGACTTCCAGTTTCTGGCAATCAGTAGTCTAGCAGCTAATAGAACATGTGTAATAACCGTGCGGCAGCTATGGGGGAAACGCTTAATGCCCAGGTTTAGGACTGCTAGTTCTGGGTTCAATGGTGTTAGTAACCCTGTAATGCGTGAAATGCATCAGAACACAGTGTTCCAGAAACTGGTAAGGTGTTTACAGAACCAAAACATGTGCGAGATGGTGCCCATTTCTCCACATCCTCTCCAACACAGAGGGGAGTTGGACGATGAGAATTTTGCTATAAGATATGGTGTCCAGTACCATCTCAGGGTTATTTTTTGTGAGAGTTCTCAGTGGTTCACGCACTTGGATGCTTTATGGATAGTTTGAATTGCGTCCTGCCAATCTTGCGGGGCGAAGCGTTTATTAAAGTCTGATGACCACTTAGCGAAAGGACCAGAATTAGTGAATGTAAGTTTGTGTTGAAAAACATAGTAGAAAAGAGATATCCCTTTGGGGGAAGGAGGGGACTTAGTATAAAATTGCCATACTTTATCTGGAATAGGAATGTAGGGGGAACTTAACGCTTTGAGAAGGTGTGTTGTTTGTAAATATCGGTAATATTCTGTAGGAGGTAAATCGAATTCTACTCTAAGTGATTCAAATAATTTAGGTGAGTCGTCTTGATATAGATTCTCAATGTGAGAGATACCCTGGGCTTTCCACTGTGAGAAATCTGTGTGTGGGATCATGTGGTGTAAAATTTCTATAGGTACAGGGATTTTCGTAACTGAGGATGACGTGTCAGTTAGACTACACACATCTCTCCAAGCCAGTAAGGAGGCCTAAAGAGTCGGAGGAAGGCATCGTAAGGAGAGGGGTCTCCATGCGTCCAGAACTAAAAGCAGATGCAGATCCTTTGTTGGACTGAGAGACTGTTCTATTCCACACCAGAGAATATCCGGCGAGGGAGAGAACCAGTATTTAAGTGAAGTAAGTATGGCTGCTCTATAGTAGTCTTTCAAATCTATCAGACCCATTCCCCCTACCGACCTATGTTTAATTAGAAGAGTTTGAGGGGATCTAGGTCGCTTACCCCCCCAGATATATTGTCGGAGAATACGGTTAAGTGTTTTTAAATGGCTATTTTTAATGGGTATAGGCAACGTACGGAACACGTATAATATCTGAGGTAGTAAGAGCATCTTGAAGGACGCTAGTCTACCTGACCAGGTAAGTTCTGTTTTAGTGAGCCTGTTCGCCTCTTTTTCTATCTTGGCAATTAGTGGAATATAGTTGGCATCAGCCAATTTTGATGAGTCAGATGTTATCTGTAAGCCGAGATAAGTAATACTCGTCTCTGCCCATGTGTAGGCAAAACTCTTTTGCAAACTAAGTTGTAATGGAGGTGGGAGATTAAGGCCTAGAATGAGGGATTTTGTAAAATTGACTTTATAATATGATATACAACTAAAATCATTGAGAATGGAGTGGACACAGGGCAAAGAAGTAGATGGGGAGGAGAGAAAGAGGATGACGTCGTCCGCAAAAAGGCTTATAGTATGGGATTTATCAGAGAACTTGAATCCTGATATGTCAGGGTGAGTTCTAATTTTTTCAGCAAGGGGCTCTATCAGTAAGTTGAAAATGGAGGGGGACAGGGGACAGCCCTGTCTAGTGCCATTTGAAATAGAAAATGGGGAAGATAACATGTTGGAGGTATATACCTGGGCGCAGGGGGAAGAATACAAAGCTACCCAGAGTCTGAGTCATATATCCCCAGTGGATCCTGTCGAACGCCTTCTCCGCGTCCAAGGACAACAGCAGAGAAGGCATCCGACAGGACCCAGCATGGTAAACTACATCCACCACCCTCCTAGTGGCATCCGATGCCTGTCGTCCCCTTGTAAAACCAGTTTGCTCCGGTCCAATCAGGGACGGCAGGATAGGAAGGAGTCTATGAGACAGGATTTTGGCATATAACTTCACGTCAGTGTTTAATAGTGATATCGGCCTGAAGTTAGCTGGGGTAGTAGGCTCCTTCCCAGGTTTCGGGATGGTAACAATAAATGCATTGAGCATTTCAGGGGGAAATGAGGCAGAGGACACAGCGGCTGAATAGACTGCTTCTAGAGCTGGGGACAAAATTTCCGAGAAGTTCTTGTAGTAACAGTTCGGGAGTCCATCAGGTCCCGGGGACTTTCCGTTAGGAAGAGTCCTTATAACCCGTCGGATCTCAGGCTCCGTAATCGGCGAATTAAGGGATTCCAACTGCTCCTGTGTTAGAGTGGGAAGGGAAAGGTCGGCAAAGAATTTTTGAATGTCAGCTGTAGTAGGTTGTGGTGTAGTTGGATCATTCTTAAGGTTATATAAAGAGGAATAATATTCTGCAAAGGAGTTTGCTATGTCCATGGGATTGTATATTTTACCATTATCGGGAGTGCGAATTAAAAATGGGATAGTAGTTTTGATTTTACGGTCTTTCAATCTCCGAGCCAATAGTTTGCCAGCTTGGTTGCCAGAGGCATAATGAGATACCTTTAGTGAGTGGACATGTTTGTCATATTGTTCCAACAGGAGGAGCCTGAGATCTGAGCGTAGTTTGGATAATTGGTGCATTACAGTAGTATTTGAATTGTTTGAATTTTTGTTTTGGGCCTCTAATTGTTTGATTTCAGAAAGAATGGAATCTAATTTTTGTGTCCTCTGCCTCTTTGCCCGCGAGCTGAGCTGAATAAGGATACCTCTAATAAAAGCCTTATGGGCGCACCATACAGTAAACGGGCTAGTTACAGATGCAGTGTTAAAAGAAAAATATTCTTTCAGTTGCTCAGTAAGAAAGGCAACTTGCTGCGGTTGTTGAAGGATATGAGGATTGGCACGCAAGACACTAGCAGGTGTCAGAGCACACCCCCCATCCACCGTAATGGACACGGGGGCGTGATCCGAACAAGTAATGTCGTGGATAGTGGAAGACGAGATTTTTTGAAGTAAAAGTTTGTCAGTTAAGAATAGGTCAATACGGGAATATGAGTTGTGCCTGGAGGAATGGAAGGAGTAATCCCGTTCAGTGGAGTGCTGGCATCTCCATACATCGTATAGACCTTCAGCATATAACAAAGGTTGCAGAGTAGGTAGAGGACGCTGCGCTTTAGAGGTTGTGTCCACTTCGTAGTTAGGCGTAATATTAAAGTCCCCGCAAACTAACAGTTCGCCTCGTTTTAGTAATTCTACTTTGCGCAGAAGCTTTTTCAAAAAGCACAGTTGATGAGTATTGGGTGAGTATAGATTAACCAAGGTGAAAAGTTTGTTGTTGAAGATGCCAACTAGTACTATGTACCTTCCCTCGGGGTCGATGAAAGTATCCTGAAGAGTAAAAGCAATTGAGTCTTTTATAGCAATGAGAACCCCTCTTTTTTTAGCAGGGGCAGAGGCTCTAAAAATACGCGGGAATCTGTTATGTTTAAAAGTAGGTTCACTGGCAGATGACCAATGTGTTTCCTGAACACACAGGACCTCAGATCCCAATTTGAGGGCTTCCTTCCACAGCGAGGCACGCTTGGCGGGGTGATTCAAGCCCCGAACATTAAAAGAGGTTACCTTGAATTATAGATTGTAAGTGTGAAGGAGTGCTATAGAAAGTACCTTGATGGTCTAGGTTAGTCCCGTGGAAGTCCGGTTTAGAGGGCCAATGGTGAGGATGTCGGAGAAGTCGTCTCCTTGTGCGGTCCGACACGTCCATTTCCGAGTTTTGGGGAGAAGAAATAAAGGGGTTAAATGTATAAAAAACAACGGTCAAGTAAGAACAAAACATCAACTTGTGAAGAGGTAAAAATTTAGATTCCTTCAGGAATCCGGTGGCAGAGAAACTGCACATAATTGAAACTGGGGAGAAATACGGGCTGAGAGCTCCATAGCGCCAGGGATCTCGTCGGTCTAATAGCCATCCGGCCAGAGTGTTTACTTGTCAGACCTCTTACTATGTCTCTTGCGGGACACCACTTGCCAATCATCACTTACAGTCGGCGGTGAGGTAGCTGCTTGGTTGTCAGAGATCTGGGCTGGCAAAATATCCCACGATCGAAGCATGGCCAAGCCTTCATCTAGGTCAGAGATTATGGACATCTTACCTTCCCGAGTGACAATAAGTTTGGTCGGGTACCCCCATCTGTACATGACATTGTGGTTCCGAAGTGCTTTGGTGACTGATAGAAGGGACCTACGCTTTTGCATAGTGTATTGTGAGAGGTCCGCATACAGTTGAAGATTTGAGTATTGTTCCAGGGGGTTAGAATTCTTACGGTAGGCTGCCATAAGATGTTCTTTCACATGGTAGAAGTGCACCCTCATCAACACGTCTCGGGGTATGTTGTCTGGGAGATGTGACGGTTTAGGGAGGCGGTGTATCCGGTCTATGACCAGTTCAGTAGTCGGGATTGAGGGTAGAAATGCCAATACAAGGTCTTTGGCGTATTGATGCAGGTGCGTAGGGAGAACGGTCTCAGGTACACCACGCAGTTTAATATTGTTACGGCGGGACCTATCCTCGAGGTCCGCCAGTTTAGCCTTAAGCCAGGCTACTTCATCTGCCTGATCGTTATGAGAGTCTACCAGTGTGTTGTATGATGTGGCATATTCCCCCATTTTTTTCTCAACGTGGTCAACTCTGCACCCTAATTCAGTCACTTCCGATTTAAAATTCCTCATACACTCCATCATATCTGAATGTAGTGAGCCCCGCAGGGAAATCAGCATGTCTTTTAGGGTGGTATCAGATATAGGCTGGTTTGTAGTAGGGAAAGAGTTGATGGTGTCAGCTAACTCCCTGGTGTCATCCAGAGATCCCATCTGCGTACTAACCTCTTCTCCCGGTGGATCTGCCGTCAGGCGAGGTTTCGATTTGACCGGGCTGCAGGACAGTGGCGTCGAGACAACCGGAGAGTGCCGTTGCGATTCCCTGTCCGATCCCGGACTCGGCTTCGCTGATAGGGATGGAGAGAGGGGTCCGGCCGATGGGGAAGAGGAGCCGCCTCCGGCGCCATCTTGGGCCTCGCGGCCTTTAGGAGTGAAGAAGTCCCGGAGTTTTTTCGGCTGGGCGGCATTGCTCCGTTTACGGGTCATCTCCGGTAGGTGAGGATGTGTTTAGGGTCGATCCGGTGTAGTTAGAATGGAGATTCGCCGCCTCGGTCTGCTTTAGATCCCGTCGCTGGAGCGGAGCTCTCTTGCTACACGTCCATGCCGCTGCGCGCTAGCCACGCCCCCCCTGCTTGCGGTTTTAATGTTATATCTGGTTCCTGCAATATGGTTGAAAATCATTGAGAAAAATGGCATGGGTAGCCCTCCCTGCCCATTACCAGCCCCTTTGGGTCTTGTAGGCATATTAAGGGGAACCCCGTACCCATATTAAAAAAGGAAATGTGTGTGGCCCCCAGGCCCTATATACTCAGAACAGCAGTATACAGGCGGTGCAAACAAGACAGGGACTGTGTAGGTTTGTTGTGTTAAGTTGAATCTGTATGTAATTTTCAACTGGTACATTTTTAAAGTGTAGCTCCAGTCAAAAAAACTATTTTTAAGCTTTTTTTAAGCTTTTTGGAAAACATAGGGAAGGGTTATCACCCCTGTATAATTTGTTTTGTCGTACATCTTTTTTCATCTCACTTGCTGTTGTCTCCTTCCGTTTGCAAGTAGGAGATGTTTGTAAGTTGGATGTTTGAAAGTAGGGGCCTGCCCTATATGCTCTGCAGAAATGGCGGAACAAGGTGTTGGTTTTGCCACAACATTGTAAGCCCTCAAAGTGACTCTTGGTGGGCGCTGGAGCGCCCTGCTGTGAACGATTATATCAAGAATTGTAATTACATGCCATTGTTGAACAGTGGTAGAAAAATTGACCTTTTGTGGTTGTGGTGCTGGTGCCACAACACTATAAGTCCTCACAGTTACTCTGGGTGGGCACAGGAACGGGCCCTCCTGTGAAATATTATATCAAGAATTGTAATTGCATGTCCCTGTTAAACAGGGGCAGAAAAATTGGGCCTTAGGCACTGGTGCTGGTGCCACCACACTGCAACCTCTCCCATATACTCTTGTTTTATTGCAGGAATTAGCTCTGCTGCAAAGCATTGCATAAAAAATTGTAATCAAACGCCCCTGTTAAACAGGGGCAGAAAAATTGGGCCTTAGGCACTGGTGCTGGTGCCACCACACTGAAACCTCTCCCATATACTCTTGTTTTATTGCAGGAATTAGCCCTGCTGCAAAGCATTGCATCAAAAATTGTAATTAAACGCCCCTGTTAAACAGGGGCAGAAAAATTGGGCTGATGGCATCACCCAGAACCAGAAATGTTCTTCCAACATATCAGCAGAGGAGGAAGAGGATAGACAATCAACATAACAGGACAGTCACTCAGCATCAGCATAGGGAGTCTTGAAGGGATGTGATATTTCAAAAAAAAATATTCCGTTACATCAGCTTCAGGTGCTTGGTAGCTGTGGGTGATCCAAGACTGATTCATCTTGATGAAGGTCAGTCGATCAACTGATTCGGTGGACAGTCGCACCCTGTGATTGGTAACAAAGCCACCAGCAGCACTGAAGGTGCGTTCCGAAAGAACGCTGGATGCAGGACAGGCCAGTAGCTCAATTGCATACTGTGCAAGCTCTGGCCAGTGATCCATCCTTAAGCCAGAGGATTTTCGGTGGGAAAGGTGTCCAAGTCTAACCTTGCCCCTAGGTATTCCTGCACCATGTAAATCAGACGCTGGCGATGGTTGCTGGAACCTTGGGGCTGCGGACTAAAAAATTGTCTGAAAGCTTCAGTCAGACGGCCACCTTCTCCACCGCTCCTTCTGACCGATGCCTCAGAAACACGTTGTCCAGGACCAGGAGTTTGTAGCCTCCCAGTCTCTGGAAACGCGTTGCACAGACCTTTCTGCAAGGCCTCCCGGAGATGTCTCATCCTCTGCTCCCTCTGCGATGGCAAGATAAGGTCGGCAACCTTACCCTTGTACCGTGGATCAAGGAGAGTGGCCAGCCAGTAATGGTCCCTCTCCTTGATCCGAAGAATTCGAGGATCCTTCCGCAGGCTTTGCAGGATCAGGGAGGCCATGCAGCGTAGGTTAGCTGAGGCATTCGGTCCTCTGGGTCACTAAGGACAAAATTACTACCTCCTGCCAGCCACGTACAAGTCCACGGGTTTCTTGGGACTGTAAATCATCCCTACAAGACTGCTGCTGCTGATGCTGAGTGCCAGTCTCCACCTCCATGCTGACACAATCATCCTCCTCCTCCTCTTCCTCCTCCTCATCCTCTTCCTGTGTGATGGGTGGCACAGCAGGAACACTGTCTGGATAAAGGGGGCCTTGAGAGGCAAGGAAGTCCTCCTCTTCCTGCCTCTGTTCTGCCTCAAGTGCCCTGTCCATTATTCCACGCAGCGTATGCTCCAAGAGGTGGACAAGAGGTACAGTGTCACTGATGCATGCACTGTCACTGCTCACCATCCTTGTGGCCTCCTCAAACGGTGACAGGACAGTGCATGCATCCCTGATCATGCCCTACTGGCGTGGTGAGAAAAAACCGAGCTCCCCTGACCCTGTCCTGGTGCCGTAGTCGCACAGGTACTCATTCATGGCCCTCTGCTGCGTGTGCAGCCGCTGCAGCATGGCCAATGTTGAGTTCCACCTGGTGGGCATGTCACATATAAGGCGGTTCTTGGGCAGGTTCAACTCCTTTTGGAGCTCAGCCAGCCGAGCACAGGCATTAAATGATCAGCGGAAATGCACACAGACTTTCCTGGTCTGCTTCAGGACATCCTGTAAGCCGGGGTACCTGCCCAAGAACCGCTGCACCACCAGGTTAAGGACGTGAGCTACACAGGGCACATGGGTCAGTTGTCCCTGTCGGAGGGCGGAGAGGAGGTTGGTGCCATTGTCGCAAACCACCATTCCTGGCTTAAGCTGGCGTGGCGTCAACCACCTCTCGGCCTGCCCCTGCAGAGCTGACAAAACATCCGCCCCAGTGTGGCTCCTGTCCCCCAAACAAACCAGTGCAAGCACGGCATGGCATCGTTTTGCCTGCGTACTTGCGTAGCCCCTGGAACGCCTACGGAGCACCGCTGGTTCAGAGGACAGAGCACTGGAAGAGGCCATGGAGGAAGAAGAAGAAGAGGGGGTAGAGGAGAGAGGTGTGTCACAACCAATATTAGCATTTTGGAGGCGTGGTGGCGGAACAACCTCCAACACTACTGCACCTTGTCCTGCATCCTTCCCAGCTGCCAGAAGAGTGACCCAATGGGCCCGTGAAAGACAGGTAACGTCCCTGTCCATGCCTGCTGGACCATGAGTCAGCGGTAATATGCACCTTACCGCTGACTGCCCTGTCCAGCGAGGCAAGGACATTGCCTTCCACATGCCGGTAGAGAGCCGGAATCGCCTTCCGTGAGAAAAAGTGGCGTTTGGGGACCTGCCACTGAGGAACCGCACATTGTACAAACTCACGGAAGGGGGCCGAGTCTACCACCTGAAAAGGCAGCAGTTGAAGTGCTAGCAATTTAGCCAAGCTATCATTCAACCGCTGGGCATGTGGATGGCTGGGAGTGAACTTCTTTCGCCGGTCCAGCAGCTGGGGCAGGGACATTTGCCTGCTATAATCGGACGTGGGTGTACTGCTAGCAGAGTGCCCGGAAGCACTTGGCTGTGACACACCTCATCCTCCTCTCAGAGCAGGTTTCAGAGAGGACTGAAGGTCTAGTGGGGTTGGAGATGCCAGCTGATGAGGAGCAAGGAGAGGTCCGCTTTGTTCTTTGGTGTGGGTCTTTGAGGTACGCTTGCCAACGAGCTGCATGGCAGGTCAACATATGTCTGGTCAAGCATGTGGTGCCCAAGCGGCTGATGTTTTGGCCACGCAAGATACGCTTGAGACATATGTTGCAAATAGCAGCGGTGCGATCTGATGCACTCGTCTCAAAAAAGGCCCACACCAAAGAACTTTTAGAATAACGCACAGAGGCAGGCCCTGCACAGGCGGAGCTCTGCGGTGTGATTCAGTCGGTGTGCTGCCCCTAAGCTGGCCCCCGGAGGGCATCCTGCCTCGTTGGACATGTGCCTCCTCCTCCTCCTCCTCTCTCCTACCAGGCACCCACGTGGAGTCAGTGCCCTCATCATCCCCTCCCTCTTCATCGCTGTAGCAAACCTGGCAATATGCTGCAGCTTGTGGAACATGACTGCCAGATTGCTGTCCTTCTTGAGCATCCCCTCTCTCTGCATTCACGCTACTGCCTTCCTCTAGCTGAGTGTCATCATCAGAGGCTACAAAACACTGGGCATCCTCCTGGAGTATGTACTCAACACTGTGCTCAAAGAGTTCAGGAGACTCCTCAGGAGGACGTGGTGGGTCTAGGGAAGGAGTCACTGATGATGACATTGAGACGAGGGAAGACGATGCGTTGGCAGCTGCTTTGCTAGTACCCTGGGACTGGGTGAGAGAGGATGAGGAGGATGAAGAGGGCTTGGTCATCCACTCTACCAAGTCATTGGCATGTTGCGGTTCAACATGTCCAGCTGCCGAAAAGAAGGACAAGCGTGGCCACGTGCTGATGACAATGCACCGCGTCCACGACCAGCACTGTTGTCTCTAGACACAGAGCCTGCTTGCCCTCTTTTATCGGCTCGCGCCTGTCTGCCTCTCCTTGCTGGCCTTCCAGACATGGTAATGGCCTGAAGGGAGTTGGGTAAAACAGCAGTTGGGTAGTGTATATTGTGCTGGAGGCACACAACACCCACTAACTCCTGCAGATGACTTTATTATAGAACACCAGAGATAAAGGGGTATACTGTAATGGAGTCACACAACACCCACTAAGCCCTGCAGATGGCTCTATTAGAGAGCAGCAATAAAGGGTAGATACAGGTGTATATTGTGCTGGAGGCACAAAACACCCACTAACTCCTGCAGATGCCTTTTTTATAGAACACCAGAGATAAAGGGGTATATACAGATGTATACTGTGCTGTGCTGGAGGCACACACAACTTCCAATAACTCCTGCAGATGGCAAGTGGGCTCAAATAGAGAAGAGCTATGTAGGTGGATATAGCGGTGTGTACTGGATACAGAGCACGCAGACAGCACGCACAAGCTCCTAACACTACTGACTGCAAGCTCTATTATAAAATATAGATCACTAGCTATATAGGTGAGGTGAATATAGCGGTGTATACTGCGGTCAGGGCAAGCAGACAACAACCACTACAGAAGAGCAAGATCGAAAATCGGCCGATAACGATCGGTGTGTACTGTGTTGAAGGTACACAGAACACCCACTAACTGCTTCAGACGCCAACACACTACACAAGGCCGCCGCGCTGGCGGCCTTATATAGTGTGGGGCATGTACTACACAGCCTGCGCTATGATTGGCCACAGGCATCCTGCCTGTGGCCAATCATGGCTCTCCTCGCTGCTGGCGCTGTGATTGGCCAAGCATGCGGGGTCACAGTGCATGCTTGGCCAATCACGAGCCAGCAATGCACTGCGATGACGCAGTGCATTGTGGGCCGTGAGCGCCACCACGAATTTGGCGCGAACGGCCCATAATGTTCGGAATTCGCCGAACGGGCGAACAGCCGATGTTCGAGTCGAACGTATTTTCGACTTGAACACGAAGCTCATCCCTACTCTTCATAGTTACTCACCTTTTGCTGATATCCTGCTCGTAAGTCCTGCCTACTTAAGCCGTCCAGCCCAGAGGATCTCTGTTTGCCTTGGTCAACATCACAGAAACTATTTCCTGCGTTCCTGTTAAAGACTTACTTGGCTGACAGCCCTTCTAGCTCCAGATCCTGCTTGCTGTTCCACTACACTGTTCCCTGACTTTCTGGCTGTTTTGACTACGTTTGTTCTATTTACTTTTATTATTAAACAAGTGTGATTTAATTGTACTTCTGTCTCGGTCTGATTTCATGGTTTCTGACACTACCTTTTTCAGGTGATCTTTTTGGTCCAGATCTTGAAATGGTCTTGGACAAGAAAAAAGCTTTCCCTTCCAGAAAGAAACAAACAATCAAGAAGAATTTTCGTGCTATTCAACAGCCTCACAAAAATAGGGATCAAGACCAGTAGAACTGCTGGGTCTCCCAAAGGGGAAAGGAAAGAGCAGGAGTTTTCTTTCCAATCCCCCCCAGACCAGCCCCCGAAGAACAAATGACAATCTTCCCCCCCAGTGGGGGGAAGATTGTCTGCCTTTCACCTACAGTGGGACAAAACTACTACAAGCCTGTACTTGAAAAGCTTAATCTTCCAGGGATACAGTCTGTAGTTTTTAGAGATCCCCGAGCAGATTTTATATCACAGCTCTTCCAAAGGACCAAGAAAAAGCTTCCGCAATGATGAACCTGCTGCAGGATCTGATTCAAAAGGAAGGGATTATCAGGGTCCCAAAGCATCAGGAAGGCCAGGGTTTCTATTTCCACATGTTTTTGGTAAAAAAATCTTCGGGAAAGTATTGTTGATTCTAAACTTAAAGATCCTGAACAAATCGATCTGTTACAAACATTTTTGAATGGATGCAATCTATTCAATAACAAAATTACTGATTCCAGACTGTTTCATGGCATTCCTAGATCTAAGGGATGCCTATTTACACGTTCCGATAGCTCAGGCTTCCCAACGTTTTCTCCTTCTGGCCCTCAACCTGGTGTCCTCAGTTTGGCATCTCCAATTTAGAGCTCTGACGTTTGGGCTTCCATCCTCCCCCAGGATCTTTACAAAGATAATGGCAGAAGCCCTGGAGCCTCTAAATCTCAGAGGGATTTCGGTCAATCCATACCTGGACGACCTGTTTTTTGCAGACTCCAAAGAACAGGTCTTGACAAATTATCATCAGGTGTCTGAGGCTCACCTCAAGAACTTAGGTTGGCTCCTGAATCAAGAAAAATCAAATCTAGAGGGGGTGTCGGTGAGAGGCGAGGAATTTAAGGTGTCCCTGTTTGCGGAGGATATCATCCTGACACTGACCCACCCCAGGATTTCCCTGCCCAACCTTCACGCAGAGTTAGATGCCTACGGAGCACTATCAGGGTACAAGATAAATGCAACAAAATCCGCAGCCCTCCCCCTGAACATTCCGGCAGCGGAGGTTGGAAACCTGCAGTCCGCCTTCTCTTACAGATGGCAATCTGCCTCTATTAAATACTTGGGTGTTTATATTACTCCCTCCTATAGCACTTTATACCATGCCAACTTCCCACCCTTGTACAGCTCGATAAGAGCCCTTCTCCAAAAATGGAAGCCCCACCAGATCTCTCTCCTGGGCCGGATCGCATCTATTAAGATGGTTATCCTGCCGAAGCTCCTCTATCTCTTTCAAACTCTACCCATTCCCGTCCCTTATGCCCACTTACGGAAACTCCAAGGGGACGCGTTGAGATATGTCTGGAACTATCGGAAACATAGAATACCGATCTCTGTCATCACCGCGTCCCGGGCCGATGGGGGCTTGGCATTTCCGAATCTAGTGAAATATTATCAGACATCCCAATTACGGGGGCTGCTCTCGTGGTTTCCCCAGCGGTCCTACAATAAATGGTCGCAAATTGAGAAAATATGGTTGGCCCCAATACACCCCAACAGCGTCCTATGGAACATGAACATGACGGTGCCTCCCAACCAATTGTTGGGACCGATGTTCCACCTTCGGCAGCTCTGGCGCAAGTTATCTAGCCCTGGGCTACTGCAAGCAAAATGTTCGGTCATGAATTTGTTTCTTTACAACCCCAAGATCCCAGCTAGCCTCACTCACCAGATGTCTTGGCCTTGGGCCTCTAGAAATCTGTTTCACTTCGGCCACTTGGTACATCCTGTAACCCGTAGGCTGCTGCCGTTCTCAGAGCTCCAGACCAAATTTGACCTGCCAAGCCAGACCCTCTTTAGCTACCTCCAGATTAGACACTTTGCTCAGACTATAGCCCCTACCCTGCAATTCTCTCCTCCGACTCCGTTTGAACGGATAATACTTGAAGGACGTAATCGTAGGGGTCTCATATCTGACATATACCAGCTTCTTAATGCATTCCTACTGGACACGAAGGGCAAACACGAGTACATGTTGAGGTGGGAGAGGGAGCTGGGGGAGGAACTCCCGATGGAGGAGTGGCAGACAGTCTGGAGGCAGGCAGCCAAAAGCTCTATATGCACTCTCTATAAAGAAAATTCTTATAAGATCCTCTATTTTTGGTATCAGACCCCGGACCTCCTCCATAAAATATACCCCTCCACCTCCGACCGGTGTTGGCGATGCCATCGCGAAGGAAGCTCTCTCTTCCACATCTACTGGACGTGCCCCCTAAAAATTTCCTACTGGACTTCTGTCCAGCAATTACTGATTCACCTCTTTGACATACCTATACCCTTCACTCCACAATTTTTCCTGCTTGGTTTATCTCACCCGAAGGTGGCCAAGCCATGCAGGAAATTACTCCGGCACATACTCACAGCTGCCCGCTGTCTGATAGCCCTAAATTGGAAAAAAAATACACCCCCATCCCAAGAGGACCTGTACGCCAGAATTAAGGATGTTGAACTGATGGAAAAGTTGACGGCTAGGATGAGGGACAGGCTGGACGAGCACGGTGTGATCTGGGAGCGCTGGCATCTTCGGGAGGACACAAGGTGAGCTGGCCTGGGGGCCGAGACGCTAATCTACCCACCCTTCCAATCTTTTACTCCCTCCCCCTCTTCTCTTCCCCCTCCCTTTTTCTTCTCGCTCTTCTACTTCCCCACTCCTCTCTTCTTCTTCTCTTGCTACTCCTTTTTATTACTAACTCCATGAGCTACGATTTAGTACTCTGTATTTCCTGCTGATTGCTTCGGTAGGGCCAAGTGTGCCAGTGATTGTTGATACCTTTCTCTTAACTGGGCACAGTGGATTCCACAATTGACAGTTCCATTTTGTATGTTCACCCTGCCGCTGTGCCCTCGGCACGTACTGTTTCTGATTGACTGTGTACTATCAATGTTTTTATATAATCTAATAAAAAACCGTTAATTGAAAAAAAAAAAAAATCTCATCTAGAACCAACACAGAATACAAAGTTCCTGGGCTATACAATAAACTCAGTGCTTCAAAAGGTTTTTCTGCCACAAGAGACAATGGAGAAGATTCAATCTGTGGTGAGACAGATTCAAACCAATCTCTTAGTTTCAGTCCGATCAGCTATGACAGTTTTAGGACTTCTCACGGCGTCGATCCCAGTCATACAGTGGGCCAGACTACATTCTAGACCTCTCCAGATGAATATCTTACAAAAATGGTCGCACCAGGGGTCATTAGAAAAACAGATCAGGCTCACCTCTAATGTAAAGTGGGCTCTCTGGTGGTGAAGGAATTCAACCAAACTGGCAAGAGGCCTCTCCTGGGTTTTTCCCCTAGACAAGCGTCTAACAACAAACGTGAGTTCTTGGGGTTGGGGAGCCCATCTGGACAGCCAAACTGCTCAGGGGGCCTGGTCCAAAGTAGAAGCCCGGTGGAGCTGTAGCACCTGACGTCACCACGCACCAGCTGGCTGTATTGAGTTCTTATCAAATACACTTTTTTTTGGATGTCAGTTGCTTATCATCATATTGGAATAAAGAAACCTTGATTTTAGTACTGCACCATGAAGTCTTTCTACCTTTCATAATACACTCCACGAGCGATCTTACCCTGACAAGGTTCCAACGAAGCATACTGCAGCAGTTGGAGAATTGTCTTTGGAGGAGAGGATTCGAATATCAGATGAACATGTGAACACACCATCCCTGGCTAATTGATCCCTCCTGTGCATGCCTATATGATCTCTATAACCTGAGATCCAACAGATCTGGTAACCCTTTGGACTTTAAAATCCCTTTTCCTGACAGGCTCCATGGCAGCATACGTGTGGGTTAGCCCCGCCTCCATAATTACCCAATAGGACCTCTACTCCCATAAATCTTTGCTCCAAGCTGCTATCCGTGTTCCTTTTTTGTCCTCCTCCATAGGACAGGTGTTTCCTATCTGAAGAGATCTTCACTACGATCAAGTCGGCCGACTATAAAGCTTTTGTTCCTCCGATAGGCCCTGTCTGTTAAGCATGGGTATGGAGTGTATGGCAGAGTAGCGCTGAAGGCTTGGTTTGTCTGAAGATAAGTGCGGACGGCTTATTACCTGCTATGTAAGGTGGCCATTATCTGCCCGGTGGATCGGTGGTGTGTGCTTGAACCTGTTCGGCCAGATGATCGTTGGTGGAGTGGTGAGCTGTAAAAATTCAGTTTTTCATGGCAGCAGTGTTTATGTGTTTTCTTTTTTCTACCTGTGTCTTTTTCATATGCCAGCTGGTTCCTGTGCATAGGCGCTGACGCTTCCGCGTTCCAGCAGCCTTTCTCCCCCTGTTCCCGGGTCCAGCGCTGCGTTCTGCGCATGCGCGGACCCAAATCCAAAGCGAGGCTTGGTTCCCGCGCATGCGCGCGGGCATCTCGCGTCTGACGCCGCTGATGACGTCATGGGCGCCATATTTAAAACACAGTGAGAGATGTCAGAATTTGGGAATGATTGCAGGAAATTCAGCGACTTCCCGGGGCCATTCTCTGGTTGGTGTAAGGTAGGTTATGATCTGCTCTGATGTATTGTTGCTCCTGTGTTTTGTATGGCTGCTTATGAGGGTCTATTGTTGTTACAGTCAGCGTTCTTAGTCATGGATGCCTCACTGCCTACTAGTGACCTGCCCGCTTGTAACAGGTATGTGCATGGCTGGATTGCTGTGTATATGTGGAGTATTCCTTAGCATTTGATACCAGCCTGGTCTGTATCTCTCTCTCTTTCTTGTATATTTCCTTATAGCCCTTCTAGGTCTGAACCGCATTACAGTGCGCATAGTCGCAGTGGATCGTCAAAATCGCACCACTGCAAATCATCGTCAAAGTCTGGTTACCGTAGGTCTTCCAGATCTGAACAACACAGTGGTCACTCACACTCAAGCAGAGGACCAGATAATTCATGTTGGGGCTGTAAGATGCCCATCCCATCAGACAAATCGCTCTGTGATCATTGCTTCTCTAAAGTCGCAGATGAAAGAGATGGTGCGGATCAACGCTTGGAATCTATGGTGAGAAGAGTGGTAAAGGAATCCCTGCAGCAGAGGGAAGCTCATCACGCTATGGAATCCCCCTCAGACCCATTATGTCCTTCAGGAGGTGAAGGGCTCTTACAAGAGACTGGGGAATCTTCTCAACCAAGCCACTACTCTGTGCTCTTGTCTGACAGCGAATCGGATCCAGAGGATCCAGGAGTAGGATTTGATTATGCTTTAGTACCTGCTCTTGTCAAGGCAGTGAAAGAAGCTTTAAAATGGGAAGAACCCACTACTTCTCCCCTCCCCAAACAAAGAAAGTTTTTCAAACAACTCAAAAAGGAACGGCAACATTTTCCTTTCCTATCTGAATTGGGAGAAATCATTACTGAAGAGTGGAGCAAGATTGATAGTAAGAGCTCCATGCAATCAAAGGTGTCTAAATTGTACCCCTTTAAGGAGGATGATGTGAAGCACCTTGAATCAGCTCCTCTGGTAGACGCAGCACTTATGCGTTTAGTCAAATACGTGACTCTCCCTTTGGAAGACACAGTATCTTTCAAAGATCCGTTAGAGAGAAGAATTGACTCAGATCTGAAAAGAATTTATCTAACTTCAGGGATGGCTTGTAAACCAACTTTGGCTTTAGCCGCAGTCTCAAAGGCTATTGAAACATGGGCCGACAATGTTGAAGAGTTCTTGAGAGGTATCTCAGTGAATACGGCTAAAGACTCTCCTATTCAGGAGATCAGAATGGCATCAGCCTTTTTGGGGGAGGCATCTATTGACATTACCCGCCTTCTGTCTCGGGCTATGTTGGCAGCAGTCTCGGCACGCGGTGCTTTGTGGCTCCGTCCCTGGTTGGCGGATCCAACATCTAAGCAGGCATGGTGTCGTATACCATTTGAGGGAACCTCCTTGTTTGGTAATAAACTAGATAGCGCCATATCCCGGGCCACAGGTGGGAGGTCTGGGTTCCTCCCTCAAGACAGATGTCTTCAAAACCAAAAACGTATTTTTCCAAGAAGGCAGACCTCGGATCGCGCTAGAGAAGCGCGCAGTTATAGACCCGGCAGGGAGTTCTCTAGATCTTGGAGGTCCAGACAATCCTCCCTTAAGAAAACCTCAAAGGGGGCTTCCGCAGGTAATCAAGATTCTACCAAATCTTTTTGAAATTGGGCCCGCTCAAACATGTCAGGTGGGGGCTCTCCTTCTTCACTACCGACATGTTTGGGCGGCCTCAATTCAAGATTATTGGACCATCAAGACGGTTTCCTCGGGTCACAAGTGGACTTTCATCAACACTCCGAGATTAAGGTTCATTCCCACAACAATTCCAGGCTCAGAGGAAAAGAAACAGGTCCTATTGACCTATGTAAGTTGTTTGCTGGATCAAGGCGCAGCCGTGCCCGTGCCAGAAGACGAACGTGGCGAAGGCATGTATTCTCCTCTGTTTATGGTTCAGAAAAGAAATGGCGCATGGAGGCCGGTGATAGATTTGACCCTCCTCAATTCCTTCATTCGCAAGGAAAATTTCAAAATGGAGTCTCTTCTTACAATCCAACAGTCGGTGCAGCTAGGGGATTGGTTAATCTCAATCGATTTGAAGGACGCATACTTTCACGTGCCAGTAGCAAGGGATTTCCAGCAATTTTTCCGTTTCGCAGTTGGCGATCAACACCTCCAGTTTACCTGTCTCCCATTCGGGTTGACAACATCTCCTCGGGTCTTCTCCAAGGTACTCCTAGCTAGTGATGGCCGAACGGTTCGCCCGGCGGTCGTTTCGCGGCGAATTTCCGACATTCGCGGTCCGCACGTTCGAACGCCTTTTTCCGTCGTTCGCCGCGGCGGACTTACGTGTTTAATGTATACAAGAACTTTAACCTTTGGTGACACGTTTATCATGTGATACAGGACAGCCAATTGAGACATGACAGCACATGGACACTTGTACATTCCCCCTAACCTATAAATACACCCGATCCGGTGGCCATTTTACATTCTTTCTTCTGTTAAGATAGGGACAGGTTCCTGTGTGGAGTAGGGAGAGATAAACCACTAGCTATTTGGTACACAAAAGTTCTTTTCAGGACTGGTATAGGTGTTAGGTGTTGATAGGTTTGCTGTGCTGCTGATTCTTGCAGCAGCCTGAGTGTCTTTTGTTAGTTTAGAGAAAGGGAAAGGACGGTGTATGCTACAGGGACAGCCAGATTAGTCTTTCATCATCATCATCATCATCATCATCATTAGCTGTTACTATCAAGGTCCACAAAAGAGCTGTTCCAGTAACCACTAATCGTTCTCTTTTTTTGCCAATTTGTATAGGGACAGGAAGGAAGCAGTGTTGTCAGGCAGTGAGGGTAATTTTAAAGACTTGCTGTTATTATTAGTTCCACAAAGGTTCTTTTCAGGACTGGTATCAGTGGTACAGTAATAGGCTTGTACATGTATAATATTCTTTCTTCCAAATATAGAAAGGATATTATACTTGACTGCTGCCCTTCTGCTGCAGTCTGCTAAACATTCACAACTCACTTGTTCCACAAAAGTTCTTATAAGGACTGGTAACTTGGTATAGGGTGCTACGGTACATAGGCTTGAGTGCGGTACAGTCTGCTGTTCTGTAAGGACCGCTATCGGTCCACAATAGATAGGGTTGACGTGCACCACTGCTGACCGCTGCCCTATACTGCAGCAGTCCTTCAGCGGTATAGGGACTGACGTACAGTCTGCTAATCACTAACACACAACCTGCTTGTTCCACAAAAGTTCTTATAAGGACTGGTAACTTGGTATAGGGTGCTACGGTACATAGGCTTGAGTGCGGTACAGTCTGCTGTTCTGTAAGGACCGCTATCGGTCCACAATAGATAGGGTTGACGTGCACCACTGCTGACCGCTGCCCTATACTGCAGCAGTCCTTCAGCGGTATAGGGACTGACGTACAGTCTGCTAATCACTAACACACAACCTGCTTGTTCCACAAAAGTTCTTATAAGGACTGGTAACTTGGTATAGGGTGCTACGGTACATAGGCTTGAGTGCGGTACAGTCTGCTGTTCTGTAAGGACCGCTATCGGTCCACAATAGATAGGGTTGACGTGCACCACTGCTGACCGCTGCCCTATACTGCAGCAGTCCTTCAGCGGTATAGGGACTGACGTACAGTCTGCTAAACACTAATACACAACCTGCTTGGTCCACAAAAGTTCTTATAAGGACTGGTAACTTGGTATAGGGTGCTACGGTACATAGGCTTGAGTGCGGTACAGTCTGCTGTTCTGTAAGGACCGCTATCGGTCCACAATAGATAGGGTTGACGTGCACCACTGCTGACCGCTCACCTATACTGCAGCAGTCCTTCAGCGGTATAGGGACTGACGTACAGTCTGCTAAACACTAATACACAACCTGCTTGGTCCACAAAAGTTCTTATAAGGACTGGTAACTTGGTATAGGGTGCTACGGTACATAGGCTTGAGTGCGGTACAGTCTGCTGTTCTGTAAGGACCGCTATCGGTCCACAATAGATAGGGTTGACGTGCACCACTGCTGACCGCTCACCTATACTGCAGCAGTCCTTCAGCGGTATAGGGACTGACGTACAGTCTGCTAAACACTAATACACAACCTGCTTGGTCCACAAAAGTTCTTATAAGGACTGGTAACTTGGTATAGGGTGCTACGGTACATAGGCTTGAGTGCGGTACAGTCTGCTGTTCTGTAAGGACCGCTATCGGTCCACAATAGATAGGGTTGACGTGCACCACTGCTGACCGCTCACCTATACTGCAGCAGTCCTTCAGCGGTATAGGGACTGACGTACAGTCTGCTAAACACTAATACACAACCTGCTTGGTCCACAAAAGTTCTTATAAGGACTGGTAACTTGGTATAGGGTGCTACGGTACATAGGCTTGAGTGCGGTACAGTCTGCTGTTCTGTAAGGACCGCTATCGGTCCACAATAGATAGGGTTGACGTGCACCACTGCTGACCGCTCACCTATACTGCAGCAGTCCTTCAGCGGTATAGGGACTGACGTACAGTCTGCTAAACACTAATACACAACCTGCTTGGTCCACAAAAGTTCTTATAAGGACTGGTAACTTGGTATAGGGTGCTACGGTACATAGGCTTGAGTGCGGTACAGTCTGCTGTTCTGTAAGGACCGCTATCGGTCCACAATAGATAGGGTTGACGTGCACCACTGCTGACCGCTCACCTATACTGCAGCAGTCCTTCAGCGGTATAGGGACTGACGTACAGTCTGCTAAACACTAATACACAACCTGCTTGGTCCACAAAAGTTCTTATAAGGACTGGTAACTTGGTATAGGGTGCTACGGTACATAGGCTTGAGTGCGGTACAGTCTGCTGTTCTGTAAGGACCGCTATCGGTCCACAATAGATAGGGTTGACGTGCACCACTGCTGACCGCTGCCCTATACTGCAGCAGTCCTTCAGCGGTATAGGGACTGACGTACAGTCTGCTAATCACTAACACACAACCTGCTTGTTCCACAAAAGTTCTTATAAGGACTGGTAACTTGGTATAGGGTGCTACGGTACATAGGCTTGAGTGCGGTACAGTCTGCTGTTCTGTAAGGACCGCTATCGGTCCACAATAGATAGGGTTGACGTGCACCACTGCTGACCGCTGCCCTATACTGCAGCAGTCCTTCAGCGGTATAGGGACTGACGTACAGTCTGCTAATCACTAACACACAACCTGCTTGTTCCACAAAAGTTCTTATAAGGACTGGTAACTTGGTATAGGGTGCTACGGTACATAGGCTTGAGTGCGGTACAGTCTGCTGTTCTGTAAGGACCGCTATCGGTCCACAATAGATAGGGTTGACGTGCACCACTGCTGACCGCTGCCCTATACTGCAGCAGTCCTTCAGCGGTATAGGGACTGACGTACAGTCTGCTAAACACTAATACACAACCTGCTTGGTCCACAAAAGTTCTTATAAGGACTGGTAACTTGGTATAGGGTGCTACGGTACATAGGCTTGAGTGCGGTACAGTCTGCTGTTCTGTAAGGACCGCTATCGGTCCACAATAGATAGGGTTGACGTGCACCACTGCTGACCGCTCACCTATACTGCAGCAGTCCTTCAGCGGTATAGGGACTGACGTACAGTCTGCTAAACACTAATACACAACCTGCTTGGTCCACAAAAGTTCTTATAAGGACTGGTAACTTGGTATAGGGTGCTACGGTACATAGGCTTGAGTGCGGTACAGTCTGCTGTTCTGTAAGGACCGCTATCGGTCCACAATAGATAGGGTTGACGTGCACCACTGCTGACCGCTCACCTATACTGCAGCAGTCCTTCAGCGGTATAGGGACTGACGTACAGTCTGCTAAACACTAATACACAACCTGCTTGGTCCACAAAAGTTCTTATAAGGACTGGTAACTTGGTATAGGGTGCTACGGTACATAGGCTTGAGTGCGGTACAGTCTGCTGTTCTGTAAGGACCGCTATCGGTCCACAATAGATAGGGTTGACGTGCACCACTGCTGACCGCTCACCTATACTGCAGCAGTCCTTCAGCGGTATAGGGACTGACGTACAGTCTGCTAAACACTAATACACAACCTGCTTGGTCCACAAAAGTTCTTATAAGGACTGGTAACTTGGTATAGGGTGCTACGGTACATAGGCTTGAGTGCGGTACAGTCTGCTGTTCTGTAAGGACCGCTATCGGTCCACAATAGATAGGGTTGACGTGCACCACTGCTGACCGCTGCCCTATACTGCAGCAGTCCTTCAGCGGTATAGGGACTGACGTACAGTCTGCTAATCACTAACACACAACCTGCTTGTTCCACAAAAGTTCTTATAAGGACTGGTAACTTGGTATAGGGTGCTACGGTACATAGGCTTGAGTGCGGTACAGTCTGCTGTTCTGTAAGGACCGCTATCGGTCCACAATAGATAGGGTTGACGTGCACCACTGCTGACCGCTGCCCTATACTGCAGCAGTCCTTCAGCGGTATAGGGACTGACGTACAGTCTGCTAATCACTAACACACAACCTGCTTGTTCCACAAAAGTTCTTATAAGGACTGGTAACTTGGTATAGGGTGCTACGGTACATAGGCTTGAGTGCGGTACAGTCTGCTGTTCTGTAAGGACCGCTATCGGTCCACAATAGATAGGGTTGACGTGCACCACTGCTGACCGCTGCCCTATACTGCAGCAGTCCTTCAGCGGTATAGGGACTGACGTACAGTCTGCTAATCACTAACACACAACCTGCTTGTTCCACAAAAGTTCTTATAAGGACTGGTAACTTGGTATAGGGTGCTACGGTACATAGGCTTGAGTGCGGTACAGTCTGCTGTTCTGTAAGGACCGCTATCGGTCCACAATAGATAGGGTTGACGTGCACCACTGCTGACCGCTGCCCTATACTGCAGCAGTCCTTCAGCGGTATAGGGACTGACGTACAGTCTGCTAAACACTAATACACAACCTGCTTGGTCCACAAAAGTTCTTATAAGGACTGGTAACTTGGTATAGGGTGCTACGGTACATAGGCTTGAGTGCGGTACAGTCTGCTGTTCTGTAAGGACCGCTATCGGTCCACAATAGATAGGGTTGACGTGCACCACTGCTGACCGCTCACCTATACTGCAGCAGTCCTTCAGCGGTATAGGGACTGACGTACAGTCTGCTAAACACTAATACACAACCTGCTTGGTCCACAAAAGTTCTTATAAGGACTGGTAACTTGGTATAGGGTGCTACGGTACATAGGCTTGAGTGCGGTACAGTCTGCTGTTCTGTAAGGACCGCTATCGGTCCACAATAGATAGGGTTGACGTGCACCACTGCTGACCGCTCACCTATACTGCAGCAGTCCTTCAGCGGTATAGGGACTGACGTACAGTCTGCTAAACACTAATACACAACCTGCTTGGTCCACAAAAGTTCTTATAAGGACTGGTAACTTGGTATAGGGTGCTACGGTACATAGGCTTGAGTGCGGTACAGTCTGCTGTTCTGTAAGGACCGCTATCGGTCCACAATAGATAGGGTTGACGTGCACCACTGCTGACCGCTCACCTATACTGCAGCAGTCCTTCAGCGGTATAGGGACTGACGTACAGTCTGCTAAACACTAATACACAACCTGCTTGGTCCACAAAAGTTCTTATAAGGACTGGTAACTTGGTATAGGGTGCTACGGTACATAGGCTTGAGTGCGGTACAGTCTGCTGTTCTGTAAGGACCGCTATCGGTCCACAATAGATAGGGTTGACGTGCACCACTGCTGACCGCTGCCCTATACTGCAGCAGTCCTTCAGCGGTATAGGGACTGACGTACAGTCTGCTAATCACTAACACACAACCTGCTTGTTCCACAAAAGTTCTTATAAGGACTGGTAACTTGGTATAGGGTGCTACGGTACATAGGCTTGAGTGCGGTACAGTCTGCTGTTCTGTAAGGACCGCTATCGGTCCACAATAGATAGGGTTGACGTGCACCACTGCTGACCGCTCACCTATACTGCAGCAGTCCTTCAGCGGTATAGGGACTAAGAGTTTTGTCACAGGGTCATTTAAAAAATGACATGCAGAGGAAGAGGCAGGCCCTTCCGCAGGGGTGGTAGGGGTAGGGCAGGAGCAACAGGCTTGAGCCAAAGTGGGAAGTTGCAGAAGGTGCGTTCAATTACTTTAAAGGATGCACCAGACTTGGTTGAGTGGCTCGCTCAGCCTTACTCTTCTGCACCCTCCTCATCCTCTCGATCTGCACCCTCTTCTTCACTCTCTGCTATGTGCACCCCCAAAGACACTACCACCAACAACACGACCACCACCACCACCACCACATACCTTCCGCTTGAGTCACTGGAATTATTTTCCGATCCATATCAAGAGGACATTTCTGATGCGCAGCCACTCTTGGTATTGGATCAGGAAGAGGAGGTAGCAACAAGCGCTACTCAGCAGTCTGACGCCAGTACCCAGATCAGCCCAAGGAGGAGGTTGGTCCCCGGTGTTGCTGCCTACTCCGAGATCTCTACTTATAGCGGTGGGGAAGGTGACGTTGATGATGACGTGTCTAGTGATGTCACGTGGGTGCCCACAAGAGAGGAAGAGGAGGGGAGTTCAGAGGGAGATATGGACCAGCAGATAGGGAGGAGAAGCAGCAATGACTTACATTGCACAGCAGGGACAAAGCAGACTGCAAATGTATCAGGAGCGAGTCATCGACCATGTACGGTCACATCTGGCGCTCCCAGGACACCGGCACATGGCTCCGCAGTGTGGGCTTTTTTTAACGTGTCCGCTGCTGACAATAGCGTTGCCATCTGCAATCTTTGCAGTCAACGCGTTAGTCGCGGTAAGCCCAATACTCACCTAGGGACGACCGCCTTAAGAAGGCACATGAGCAGCCATCACCGAGCCCAGTGGGAGCAACGGAACACACAAAGCCACACTGCAGGCTCTCACCGTCCAGCCTCGTCTTCTACTTCTCCTTCTCCTCTCTCCTCACAATTGTCCTCCACTCCACCTTCCATCACGCCAAGCTCACATTTTTCTGCAAAAAGGCAGGCTTCCGTGGGCCTAATGTTTGAGCGTAAAAAAATGATGATGCCGGATAACCCTCTTGCCCAACGGTTGGCGGCTGGCTTGTCAGAACTCATAGCCCGCCAACTACTGCCATATAAACTGGTGGACTCGGAGGCCTTTCGCAAATTTGTGGCCATTGGAACACCACAATGGAAGGTCCCAGGAAGGAAGTATTTCTCAGAGAAGGGCATCCCAGAGCTATATGGCCATGTTCAGCGGCAAGTGAATGTATCTCTGGCACACAGTGTCGGTGCCAAGATACATCTGACCACAGACACGTGGTCTAGCAAACACGGGCAGGGAAGGTATATCAGTTTTACTGCCCACTGGGTGAACCTTCTGACGGCCGTCAAGCATGTAACCCGTGGCACCCGTGTAGATTTGGTTTTACCGCCACGGATTGCATGCAGGCCTGACTCTTCTTCTCCTCCTCCTACTCCATCCTCCTCCCTCTCCTCCTCAGCTGCCTCCTCCTTTTCCGCTGCTAGCGTCTCTTCCACTGCACCGCCCAAGCTCCCCAGAACCTATTCCACATGCCAGGTGAGACGTTGCCATGCCGTGCTGCGTCTGTTGTGCCTGGAAGCAAAGAGCCACACTGGCCCGGCACTCCTTTCAGCTTTGCGTTCACAGGCAGATGAGTGGCTAACACCGCTCAATTTGACAGTTGGTAAAGTGGTGTGTGACAACGGTGCCAATCTGCTTAGCGCATTGAAACAGGGCAAAATCACGCACGTGCCGTGCATGGCACACGTCTTAAACTTGGTCGTGCAGCGATTCCTTGTCAAATACCCTGGGGTCCAGGACATCTTGCGGCAGGCAAGGAAAATCTCGGCCCATTTCAGAAGATCTTACACGGCCATGGCTCGCCTTGCTGACATTCAGCGGCGACACCATCTGCCGGTCAGACGTCTTATTTGCGATTGCCCGACGCGATGGAACTCAACCTTCTATATGCTTGATAGGCTGCTCCAGCAGAAACGTGCAGTTAACGTCTACCTGTATGAACTCTGCGAAAGAAACGGTTCTGGGGAGCTGGGTTTTTTTTCACCGCGCCAGTGGCTGCTCATGCGCGACACATGCAGACTTCTGCGGCCATTTGAGGAGATCACCAAACTGGTCAGTCGCAGCCATGGCGCCATCAGTGACATGGTACCTTATGCCTTCTTTCTGGAGCGTGCATTGCGTCGTGTCATTGATCAGGCTGTGGAGGAGCAGGAGCGGGAAGATGAGGAAGTCGCAATGCTGGATGAATTCCCAGGGGGGGCTACTCTATCTGAGACAAGTCAACAACAGGAGTCTGATGAGGAGTCAGAGGAGGATGGTGCCGGGGCGGATGAGCAGGAGCAAGAAGAGCATGCTTTAAACCTTTCTGGGATCCCTGTTGTGCGAGGATGGGGAGAGGAGAATGAAGAGGACGACATTATCCTGGATGATGAGCAGGAGCCAGGCCACCACACCGCTTCCACTTTAGTGCAAATGGGGGCCTTCATGCTCCAGTGTTTTAATAGGGACCCCCGTATAAAAAGCATGAGGGTCAAGGACCAGTACTGGGTGGCAACGTACTTAGACCCCCGGTACAAACACAAAATGGCGGAAATGTTACCGCCGTCGCAGAGGGCTGTCAGAATGCAGCACTTCCAGGCCTTGCTTCGAGAAATGCTGCATTCTGCTTTTGCGTGCGCTGGCAGAGGAGCAATTCCCACTCCCAGAGAAGGATTTGCGGGTACCAATCCAACAGCGCCTGCAAGAAGAGGCCGGTTTGAAGATGTGTTGGTGACTTCGGATATGAGGTCATTCTTTCAGCCGACCCATCGACAGGTGTCATCCGGATCCAGCATCAGGGAACGCCTAGACCGTCAGGTGTCCGACTACATTGGGTTAACGGCCGATGTGGACGCTCTGAGGAGTGATGAACCCCTAGACTACTGGGTGGGCAGGCTTGACCTCTGGCCAGAGCTTGCCCAATTTGCAATCGAACTGTTGGCTTGCCCCTCATCCAGTGTCCTGTCCGAAAGGACGTTCAGCGCAGCAGGGGGGATTGTGACCGATAAGCGTACTCGCCTAGCTCACCACAGTGTTAACTACCTCACATTTCTAAAAATGAATGAGGCATGGATCTCGGAGGAATTCAACACATGTGACCAGTAGACCATGTATATGTCTATAAACTATTTTTTTAATCAAGCACACAGACCTTCTTAATTCATTTGGCTCACTTCCTTGACCCAAAAAAGCACACCGTACTATATGCCCCTACCCTCCTCTTTGAAGAGGTTGAGCGGTGTCATATTTCTACTGGGGCTGCTTATGATATCCCTGTGCTGTGCTGACTTCCTCCTGGGGGTTCTTATTATGAAGGGATCACACTATCCCTGTGCTGTGCTGACTTCCTCCTGGGGGTTCTTATTATGAGGGGATCACACCATCCCTGTGCTGTGCTGACTTCCTCCTGGGGCTGCTTACGGTGCTGCTGTCAGTGCTGTATGTCACGGTGCTGCTGTCAGCGCTGTATGTCACGGTGCTGCTGTCAGCGCTGTATGTCACGGTGCTGCTGTCAGCGCTGTATGTCACGGTGCTGCTGTCAGCGCTGTATGTCACGGTGCTGCTGTCAGCGCTGTATGTCACGGTGCTGCTGTCAGCGCTGTATGTCACGGTGCTGCTGTCAGCGCTGTATGTCACGGTGCTGCTGTCAGCGCTGTATGTCACGGTGCTGCTGTCAGCGCTGTATGTCACGGTGCTGCTGTCAGTGCTCTGTATTACGGTGCTGCTGTCAGATGCCTCTATCACGGTGCATGTGTCATTCCGGTATGTCACGCTGCTGGTGATCATCTCCTGCACCCTCTTCTTTGCCTACCCTGGTCCCTGACCTTCCCTCTCCTCCATTGCCTTCATTAGCTCCATAGTCCTGAATTGTTAGAACAATTTCCCAAATAAAATAAAAATGCTTGTAGTTATCGATCCCAAATTCACCTCATACATGTATTATGTCATTGTCCAGATGGTGGGACTACGTTTTACCCCCTAATAATTACCACGTGGCCGCAAATTCGACATGAAGGTTTGCAAAGTTCGCCTCCCATTGAAGTCAATGGGGCCCGCGGCGAACGGTCGGTTTCGCGAACGTTTGGGTCCGTTCGCATTTCGCGTTCGCGAAACGTCCCGTCGGAAGTTCGTCCATCACTACTCCTAGCGATAGTAGCTCTTTTACGAGTCAAAGGAGTTCGTCTCCATCATTATCTGGACGATTTGCTCCTATTATCTCAGGACAGAGATCAAATTCTGGAACACAAGAGTTTAGTCATCTCCACTCTACAGACGTTTGGTTGGCTCCTGAACCTAGAGAAGAGCCATCTGGTTCCAACTCAAGTGATCGTGTTTCTAGGGGCTCAGTTCGACACATTAAAAGGCACTATCTCTCTGCCGGAGGAAAAAATCAGTGTGATCCGGGACAGGATTCACAAGGCTTGGGAATCATCTCATCTTTCGGCTCTACAATGCTTGAAAGTGATCGGCACAATGACGGCCACCATCCCTATGGTGAAGTGGGCCCAGTGGCACACTCGTCCCTTCCAGAAAGGGTTTCTGCAACAGTGGGACTCGTCCAATCAAACACAGCGCATACTCCTTACACCAGCGATGAGGATGTCTCTCCTCTGGTGGCTTCAAGGGAAGAATCTACGCAACCATCATTCGATAGTCCCCATTTCCTGGGTAATAGTAACCTCAGATGCCAGCAACAAAGGTTGGGGCGCTCATTGCCTTACGGAAGTAGCTCAAGGAAGGTGGTCGTTCCCGTCGCTGTGTGTGGTCTCCAACATCCTGGAGTTGAGAGCAGCCTTTCAAGCACTCATAGCATTTCGCCATCTGGTGGCAGGGTCGTCAGTAATGTTAAGACTGGACAACACAACTGCGGTGGCCTATATAAAGAAACAAGGAGGGACTCGCAGTTGGTCTCTATTACGAGAAGTAGAACCGATAATGAACTGGGCTCAGAAGAATGTGGTCAACATTTCTGCTGTATACATCCCAGGGGTCCAGAATGTTCAAGCAGATTTTCTGTCAAGGGTCAAAATAGACAACAACGAGTGGTTCCTTCACAGGGATGTCTTCGAGTGGCTTCTGACTCTGGGAGTATCTCCAGAGGTCGATCTGTTCGCTTCGCCGTACAATCGCAAGATGCACAGATACTACTCGAGGTTCAGGGATCCTCAGGCGTTCGGGATAGATGCTCTCACGGATTGTTGGAAGTTCCAGAGAGCCTACGCCTTCCCTCCAGTTCCTGTAATCCTACAGTTCCTTCGGAGGCTCAGAGGGGAGAAGGTGGAGATCATTGCGATAATACCATTCTGGCCCAACAGGCCTTGGTTTCCTCTGCTGTTGCTCCTCAGCTATCAGGATCCAGTTCCCCTGCCTCTCAGGCCAGATCTACTGTCTCAGGGCACACTGTTACACCCGTGCCCATCCTGTCTACACCTCAGGGCATGGTTCTTGAGGGGGGAAGGCTAGAAGCTCTGGGTTGCCCAGAAGAAGCGATTCCAACCCTTCTTAGTGCCAGACGGAAGAGTACCAATAAAGTGTACGAACGTATATGGGCCAGGTTTATGGGCCACATGTCTTCTAGGTCAAATTCATATAATTCTCCGGTAGTTCAAGATATCTTGTCTTTCCTTCAGTCAGGGTTAGACTTGCCTCTGGCAGTTAGTTCTCTTAGAGTACAAGTTTCAGCCATTTCAGCCTTTACAGGAGTTTCGTGGGCGAATCATACCTTAATTCAACAATTCTTTAAAGGAGCCATCAGGCTTAGGCCTCAAAAGAGGCCCAGGTTTTCCAAATGGGACCTTCCGTTAGTATTGGACTTTCTTTCTGATCTTGGGAAAGGTTTGGATGCTCCCCTGTCTTTAGGAGATCTCACTATCAAGACGGTGTTTCTGGTGGCAATAACTTCAGCCAAAAGAGTGTCGGAAATTAGGAATCTTGGGTCTGTTGAACCATTTCTAACTTTCTTTCTGGACAGAGTGGTCCTGATCCCTATGCTTGGGTCAAATCCAAAAGTTACATCAGTATTTCATGAAAATCAGGAGATCGTGCTACCTACGTTTAGAATGTCAGACAACCAAGAGATTCATCCCCTGGATGTTGGTCGCACCTTGAAACAATATCTGGACGCTACAGCCTCGTTCAGACGAACAGACTTTCTTTTTGTCCTTCTCCATGGCAAAAATAAAGGGATGCGAGCATCAGTAAGATCAATCTCATCTTGGGTGGTCCAAACGATTCAAAGGGCATACAAGGCAAAGGGCATGGTTTCTCCTGAAGCAGTGACGGCTCATTCAACTCAGGGCATCTCGACCTCTTGGGCAGCAGTTCGACATGTCGCACCAGAAGTTATCTGTAGAGCAGCTTTCTGGTCTTCAATTAATACTTTTGTTTCCCATTATTGTGTAGAGCCAGCTGCGCTTACTTCTGTTAATTTTGGTTTACAAGTATTGTCAGTGGACAATGAAAAATAAAATTCTAGTTTCTTTGCTCAACATTTTTAGCCCACCCGGGTGTGTTTGGCGAGTTATTTCCCACACGTATGCTGCCATGGAGCCTGTAAGGAAAATGGAAAATTTATATCAAATACTTACCGTAATTTTCCTTTCCTGATGGGCTCCATGGCAGCAGGAGTTCCCTCCCAAATGTTGGAGTAGGCTAGTTACGGAACACGGATAGCAGCTTGGAGCAAAGATTTATGGGAGTAGAGGTCCTATTGGGTAATTATGGAGGCGGGGCTAACCCACACGTATGCTGCCATGGAGCCCACCAGGAAAGGAAAATTACGGTAAGTATTTGATATAAATTTTCAATTTTTTGGCTGTTGTCTGGCTGCCCTTTTTTGCGGAGTGAATAGAGCAATCGTTACACCTTCTAAAGAGTTACATTTCAACGGATTTACATGGATTGTTATCTGTTATGGACTATTAACTATATTGTGGCACCATTTGTGTTTTTTTTTTCATTTCTACACCTATGTTGTTTTTATACATTTATTTATATTATTTTGGATGCGCATCAAAATTTGTTACACATGGCTCTATACAGCTGCAATGTCAGTCGGCCCCTGATCGCTCCACAGAGAGCCAGAACGAGGATCTGTCAATGTAAACAGACAGATCCCCATTTGAACAGGGGAGGAGAGACAAATCTGCTGTTCCTAGTGATTAGGAACAGAGATCTCTCTCCTCCTCTAGGCAGTCCTATCCCCCCAGTTAGAAACACCTCCCAGGGAACACATTTAACCCCTTCCCTGACAGTGACATTTACACAGTAATCAGTGCATTTTTATAGCACAGATTGGTGTCACTGGTCCCAAAAAAATGTGTCAAAAGTGTCCGATCTGTCCACCGCAATGTCGCAGTCTTGCTAAAACGATCACCGCAGATCACCGCCATTACTAGTAAATAATAATAATAAAAATGCCTTAAATCTGTCCCCTATTTTGTAGACTTTTGCGCAAACTAATCAATACACACTTATTGCATTTTTTTTAACCAAACATATGCAGAAGAATACATATTGGCCTAAACTAATGAAGACATTTTTTTATTTTTTTGGATGTTTATTATAACAAAAAGTAACCGCAGAGGTGATCAAATACCACCAAAAGAAAGCTCTATTTGTAGAAAAAAAAGGACATCAATTTTGTTTGGGTGCAGCATCACACGACTGCGCAATTGTCAGTTAAATCGGCGCAGTGCCGTATCACAAAAAAAATGATTGAAGTGCAATATTTCTATTATTACTTTGTTATATAAAATAAAATAGTTCAGCTCACCATAATGCAGAATCAGTGGGAGCCCTGAGCGTGTCACTTGCCAATATCACCTGCCTTCAGATGCGGATTGTCACTTGCCACATGTTGCGGATTGTCACTTGCTACGACATCACCTGCCACACATTGCGGAGTGTCACTTGCCACAATGTCACACATTGCGGATTGTCACCTGCCACACAATGCGGATTTTCACTTGCCACAACGCCACCTGACACACATTGCGGATTGTCACTTTCCACTACGCCATCTGCACACATTGTGGATTGACACTTGCCACGACGCCACCTGACACACATTGTGGATTGTCAGTTGCCACAATGTCCCATGCCACACATTGCGGATTGTCACCTGCCACGATGCCACCTGCCACACATTTTGGATTGTCACTTGCCACAATGCCACCACAATGCCACCTGACACGCATTGTGGATTGTCACTTGCCACAATGTCACATGCCACACGTTGCGGATTCTCACTTGCCACAATGCCACCTGCCACACATTGTGGATTGTCACTTGCCACAATGTCACACTTTGCGGATTGTCACTTGCCATGACGCCACCTGCCACACATTGCGGATTATCACTTGCCACAATGTCACATGTTGCGGATTGTCACTTGCCACAGTGCCACCTGCCACACGTTGTGGATTGTCACTTGCCACAATGTCACACATTGCAGATTGTCACTTGCCACGACACCACCTACCACACATTGCAGATTGTCACTTGCCATGACGTCACTTGCCACATGTTGCGGATTGACACTTGCCACAATGTCACACATTGCGGATCATCTCTCTGCTCTGCCGTTCCGCTGATTGGCTAGCAAGCCCACTCTCAAGCCGACTGTCCCACCCACTCACTGACTTTTCCTGTTCTGCCCGCACGCACCTGTCCCCCATTAGATAGTGTCCGCCCTGTACTGTGCAGGTGTAGTGCTTATGCAGTACGGAGGACAAAGGAGACACGAGTCTCTGAACATAAACAGCGGGAGCGTGTGGCACAATGTAGTGTTAATTGGGCAGGCACTGTGTAGAGCTGATGAACAGCTGTTTATGTTCAGAGACTTTTGGCGTCTTTGTCCTCCGTACTGCGCAAGTGCTGCGCCTGCTCAGTACAGGGCGGACACCAATATCCGATGGGGGACCTTTTTTTGACAGAACACCGGGCTCCTCACAGTGGGATCCACAGAGGAGCGGGCGGAACAGGCTGGCTGGTGGGTGAAAATTGTCCGCCTGCCTGAAAGTGCCGCCTGGAGCCATAGCTCCATTGGGTCCCATGGTAAGGCCGGCCCTGGACCTACTGTCTGCTGCAGATCAAGCCTTCAGCAGGAAGATACTGCAGGCAGTGGTCCCACCCTAGGGTAAGTTTCTCAGTTAGCCTCTCCAAGGATGTCCTGAAAGGCGATTTGGGAAAGGCTAATGCCGCGTACACACGAGAGGACTTATGTCCGACAGACTTCCGAAGGAGTTCCGTCGGAGTTCTGACGGAGTTCTGACGGACTTTTCGGCGGAGCGGACTTGGCCACACACAATCACACTAAACTCCGACGGATTCGAACGTGATGACGTACGACTGGATTCGAATAAGGAAGTTCATAGCCAGTAGCCAATAGCTGCCCTAGCGTCGGTTTTAGTCCGTCGGAGTAGCATACACACGAGCGGAGTTTTCGAAGGGGACCGGGTCCGGCGGAGTTCCTTCGGGAAAATTTGAAGCATGTTCCATATTCTAAAGTCCGTCAGACTTTGGTGAATCAAAAGTCCGTTGCAGCCCACACACGATCGAATAGTCTGACGGACTCAGTCCGTCGGACTTTGGACGTTGAAAAGTCCGCTCGTGTGTACGCGGCATTAGACTTACCAGTGACGGTATTGCTAGGACCCTTTCAGGACAACCGTTACTTCCCTCCCTTTTATCTTAGTGGTTTAAGTATCTATCATGGTTGTTTGGTGGTTTTCTGTGCTTTGTTTTCCAATTTGTCGGAGACCATGCAATAACTGAAGCCATGGTGGAAGGAGGGATTTAAAAGCTGCATGTGTTTCCTGGAAAATGGACAGAGCTGCGCTCTCTCCAAGGTTGTCCTGAAAGGCTCTTAGAAATACAGTCACCAGTAAGTCTAACAAATGCCGCGTACACACGAGCGGACTGTATGGCGTACTTAGTCTGGCGTACTTTCCGCCAGACTGTCCGTCGGACTTTCCGAACGGGCTACTTGTCCACACACGGCACTTTTTGGGCGGACTAATACGGCGTACTAAGTCCGCCGTACTATCCGCCCTACTTTTGAAATGAACGGACTCGCCCACACACGCGGAGGAAAGTCCGCTCATTTCGAGCGCGTCTCCAGGTAGGCGGGGCCCGCGAAGGAGACGTCGCTGGCCCCGTCGCCTGGTATGGACTTAAAGGGGAACCCCAACGCCGAAAAAAATCGGCGTGGGGGTCCCCCCCAAGTCCACAGCAGACCCTTGTCCGAGCACGCTACCCGGCCGGCCAGGAAAGGGGGGCGAACGAGCGCCCCCCCTCCTGAGCCGTACCAGGCCCCCCACCCCAAAGCACCTTGTCCACATGTTGATGAGGACAAGGGCCTCTTCCCGACAACCCTGGCCGTTGGTTGTCGGGGTCTGCGGGCGGGGGGCTTATCGGAATCCGGGAGCCCCCTTTAATAAGGGGGCCCCCGGATACCGGCCCCCCACCCTATGTGAATGAGTATGGGGTACAATGTACCCCTACCCATTCACCTGCAAAAAAAAAAGTACAAAAAAAAACACAACACACGAGATAAAATACTTTATTGCACAGCTCCGGGGCTCTTCCGTCTTCGGGGGTCTTCTCGCCGGACTCCTCCGCTATCTTCTTGTAGCTCTTTTGCTAGCGGAGGAGTCCGGCTTTCTTCCTCGCCGCAGGCCTCTTCTCCCGACTTCCGGCCAAGGCACCCCCCCATGTTGAGGGCACGCGGCCTGGTACGGCTCAGGAGGGGGGGCGCTCGCTCGCCCCCCTTTCCTGGCCAGCCGGGGAGCGTGCTCGGACAAGGGTCTGTTGTGGACTTGGGGGGGACCCCCACGCCGATTTTTTTTCTGCATTGGGGTTCCCCTTTAAGTCCATACCAGGCGGCGGGGCCAGCGACGTCTCCTTCGCGGGCCCCGCCTACCTGGAGACCCGCTCGAAATAAGCGGACTTTTCTCAGAGCGGGAAAAGTCTGCTCATTTCAAAAGTACGGCGGACTGGCATACACATGGCCGGATTGTCCGCCGAAATGCGAGTACAACTGACAGAATTTCGAAAAATCCGAAATTCTTAGTACGCCGGACTGCACGCTGAAAAAGTCCGCTGAAGCCCACACACGAGCGGACTGTCCGCTGAAATGTGTTTCGACGGACTAAGTACGCCATACAGTCCGCCCGTGTGTACGCGGCATAAGCCTTTTTCAGTTTAGTCCAAATATAGGTGCCCATATATCATTATACACAGCGGTGCTCAAAGGGTGTGTACCAATGGAATTGAGCACTGAACCCATGCTATCCCAACTGCACCCCTACCTACCAACTTGGCCCATAAATTTAAGCCTCATGCTTGTCTAGAAAATACTACTGTCAAAAGCAGCATATTTACATAGACCCAGATTACAGTTTTTTTTTAAATGATTCGTAATAGAGTTTATATAAAAAATTTTATTCCATATTTACATACTGTAGCTAATAAAACTTGCAACCATTATCCCATGACCATATTTGGCAGTGCTTTCTTCTGTCAGCTTGTGCAATGTTCTCCCACCAAACTACCATGGAGCCAGCGGGCACAATTGTGGTCTACGGAAGGATTGAAGGATAGGAAATCACAGGGTTAGAATGCCTAAGGCCGCGTACACACGCGGGGACTGTTCGCCCAACTTTGTCCGCTGTTTCAGTGGACAGTCTGACGAACAAAGTTTTTCGGAAATTCCGTAAAACTGTCCGCTGAAACTTGGTTTGAGCGGACAGTCCGCCCGTGTGTAGGCTTGTTCGTCAAACTAAGTTCCGCGCATGCTCAGAAAGGATTTACACGGCGAAGGTTGCATTGCAGTATATAGGACGTCGTATTTCTAGTCCCGTCGTACGTGCTGTTCACGTCATCGCGCAAGTTTCAGCGGACTGTTCGTTCGTCATGTGTGGCCAAGTCCGTCCATGCTAATTTTGAGCGGACTGTCCGCTCAAACTGTTTGACGAACAAAGTTGGGCGAACAGTCCCCGCGTGTGTACGCGGCCTTAGGCATCCACAGGTAGCCTTTGTTCCTTTCCTGTGAATGCCCCAGATATTCTAATCCTATAGATTTATGTAAAATACGCTGTTTTTGATCAATGTCATTTTTTTCTAGATAAGCACATCTATGTCATTAACATGAGACAACTTTAATTAGCGTTATATGACTCAAAGTTAAGGCAAAAGCATCTCTGTGGAAACAACATATTTTTTGGTCTTGAGGAAGCCAACCTTTTCTGCAAAATTCATGGACCCTTGTGTTGTAATCAACTATACCGTATAGTCTTTTGATGAGTTTTTATGGTGTAATGGAGTGCAAGTAGTCTCATGCAAACTAATGTGACCCCTTACAAACAGAGAGCAATAATTCTAGGTCACTCATCTATGGTTAACTGTAAACTGATGAGTTTTATAGCAATCAAAAGCTTTACCTATGTATAATTTTTGTACCCTAGTTTGTCACCATTTTGTAGGCGCACATCAAAAGCTTTACCTATGTATAATTTTTGTACCCTAGTTTGTCACCATTTTGTAGACGCACACAATTCTTGTTCTTGACATATTTGGTATCTAAAAAATATTAGGGGATTAAAATATTGGGGATTAAAATGTGTGCACTAAAATAAATTTTGGTTATTTTAATAAATAATAAAGTGGTAAACTGTTGAGCAAAAATCTTGTGGCATAAGAAATTGCAACTACCATCTTTTTATCCTAAAGGGCCTCTATATCCAGAGAATATATACTATAATATTCTTCTAGTTTTAAAATGGTTTCAAACCCTTATATCTACCCACTGAATTGACTGGAGGTATACAGAGGTGAAACAAATCCTCCAACATAAGTTGTATTTGCTTATCTGCAACACTCTCTTCTCTATAGCCTCCTAAAAAACACAAATCAAAGGCTCACCGTCATAGTGAAACATGCACAGTTAATGTTGTCAATCCCCTTCTGTGTACTGGGAGCAGGGTTACCCCACCAGGATTCTCTGGTGTCAGCATAGACTGTCAAATGAATCATGCAGATAGCAGGGGGCAGGGAGATCAGATAGGAGCCACACTAGGTTTTTTGGATTGAGGCTAGTACACACTATAGAGGGATATGCTCTGTTTGTTTTGAATTTCAGAGGTTTACAACCACTTTAATAATTACATCAAAAATCTGAGTTTAGGATGTGTGCAAAAAATTTAAAAAAAAATTCCATAGGGGGAGAGGTTACTAGAAAGGATTTGGGATTATGACTTCTACCTGTCTAGTACTGCTTAATGTAAATGCACACATCCCTGCTAAAACTTCCAGGGAGGAAATACTTTTTTTGGACTAAAATTAATCAATAAATAAGTATTCTTCTCTTCTTTGAAACCAATTTTAAAAGTAAAAAATATCAACACCAAATAGCCAAATATGCACTGTGAATGTATGCCATCGCTGAATTGTCCCTGAAAACGATTGTCATTTTGTAACATTAAGGTACGTATTACGGGGGCCTTCCGGGTAAAGATTCCACAGGATCCAAAGGTTTGCCTTTTGGGTATAATGGACAATCTCCTGTTGGAGGTGCCTGTTAAGGAGGCCATAGGGAGAGCTCTTTTTCAAGCACGTAAACTTATCCCTCAACACTGGAGAGCGAGCGACCCCCCGAGGTTGAAGGAATGGATAACTCAGATGGGGAACATGTTAAGCATGGAAACGTATATTTACCAACACAGGGGCCGGGCGGGAAGATTTGAACGACTATGGGGTCCCTGGCTTGATACCCCCGGGCTGTCACCCCTGGAGCTGGTTATGGGTAGGTTGTTTATTTAGGAAGTGTAAGGGGAGATATAACGGGGAATATGGAGTTATAGAGATTCAACACCTGACGTGGTAAGGGCAGGCCAGGTGGCACAGGGGCTGTGGCCCGAATGGACCGTTCTGATTTTTACATGTGGTATGATGTTAAAATAGGGAGATGACTTATAACAATTGTGGTGTATGACATTGTTAAGTGAAAAAGTGCATTTATCTGTATGCTGCTTGAACATGTATATTGTGCTGATTCTGTGATGGACTTTGTGTATCTTTGTACCAATAAAATCCGTTTTGAGTTAAAAAAAGGTACGTATTACGGCTTCTCATCCAATTTTTTTTTAACAGCAAAGCGGGTTAATATAGGGGATAAAGGGGATATATTTATTTATTTTATTCCTTTTTTTTTTAAGTTTCACATTTCACATACAAAAACAGAGCCTATTGAGCATACCCAGGCTTGGCACATATACACTTCAATTATAACAAACAAAAAACAAGCATCAAAAAAACGTATCCTAAGTGCCAAAATTGACATTGAAATATAACAACTTGAAGGTCCCGACCGGCGACTCTCCCAAGATGGCGCTGGCGGCCGCAACCGCGCCATCACGGGCTCCTTCTCTGGCCCGCAAGGCCCACCCGAGATACCAGCACGGACCGGAGGATCGAGGGACACTGCGGCAGACATCCCCGGCCCCTGAGGCCTCCGGTGCGGTGAGTCGATCCCCGGTCCCGGCCGCCTCTGAGGCCGCCCGGCTAGGCCTGAGGCCTACCACACCATCCCCACCGTCATCAGGGTACATGACCAGTCTCCCTCTGGGACCCACTCAATCCCCATGCCGCTCGGCACAACAGTCCCCCCCCCCCACCCGACTGCAGATCCGGAGGCCAGCAGGGATGCTCCGTGCGGGGATGGACTGATCAGGGAGGGGGGTGGACTAGGCCTGGGGCCCTCCGGGGGTGGGTCTCCCCCCCCTCCAGACACTCAGTGTTCCCTGGCTCTTCCTAAGCTGCTCCGGGCGCCCTCAGACCCCTTTGCTGTATCCGAGGGGTCCCCCCTCTCTCTGGATGTGGAGGACTTTCCTGCCCTCCCCCCCCTGAGGAGCAGCTGTCCTGGGCGTACCGGGGGCCCGGGGGGATGGATGGACCCTTGCAGAACCCTGATTCGGTGTCGCCGCCATCTAAGACTCAGAGACTGACCTCTTCGGGGCCCCCCACCCCCTCACATGACCAAAGGGGACAACCGATGGTGTCGGCATACCCTGGAGGACCCGTAGCCTTCTCTCCCTAGGCAGACAGAGGGCAACACCGGCCACCTCCCCTGGCCCATACATCTGAGTGGACGGGAGTGTGGGATTCCCCCCCTGAGCCTGCTCCCCCCTCGCATTGCTGGACCTGTGGACCCTAGACCACTGTCGCCACGTCATCGCATGGATCGGGGTGATCCGGGGGAATTAACAGCACCACCACTGCACCCACAATGGCAGTTATACTTGCAAGCGATCCCTACCAAAGAGGATTTTAAACAATTGATTGAAGACGTCAAATCAACATGTAGGGCGGAAATACAAATGCTCCACTCTGGCCTCAAGCACCTTGCGGACCGGGTGGAGATGGCTGAGGAGGAGATACAGGAGGCCAAGATAGCGGTCCACAAGACCCAAACACAAGGGGCTGAACACCATCTGTTACTGAGAGATATGCAGCGCCATGTGGAGGACTTGGATAACAGGGGGCGCCGACATAACATAAGAGTACGAGGGGTCCCGGAGTCCAAGGGCCCGGAGGATGTTCAGATTATCTTGCAGGAAATATTTAATACCCTCCTTGGAGAACCCCCCACCAAATTTATTGAGATAGACAGAGCTCATAGGGCCCTACGCCCCAAAAATGCTAACTCTGGCCCCAGGGACATTATCTGTAGAGTCAACTCGTTCCACCTTAAGGAAGACATCATGAGACAAGCCCGCTTAGCCCGTGAGGTGACCTTTCGGGACCACCCAGTGCAACTTTTCCCGGACCTCTCCTGGATTACTCTGCAAAAACGCAGACTTCTCCAACCCTTGCTCCGCATCTTGCAGCATGCCCACGTTCCTTATCGATGGGCTTTCCCGTTTAGCCTTACTGACAAACATCAAGGCAAATCGGCCTTTCTGCGGTACCCTGAGGATCTGCCGACCTTCTGCGAGGATCTGGGCATCCGCCCCCCCCGGATCTCTGATTGGGACCTTGTCGCTACTCAACCTACACCTCCGACGCTGTGGCAGAAGGTTCCTTCACGCCAACGACCCAGAAACCGGGAGGCGCAAAACAAGTCTAAGCGACAGGGCCCTGGCTGAAAATCCCGGCCCTTCCTTTTTTCCAAGTGACACTTTTCTTCCTTCGTTTGTTACTAGTTGACCCTCTCCGACCTATTGACGGTGGAGATGATGGTCCGCTGTTCCCTTGACTGCTCAGCGGTTTAGTGCTTGGACGTAGTATTAATCCTGGTTCCAGTTGTATTCATTACCCCTTCCCCTTTGGTGCCTTATCAACAAATTTTTGCTTTTAGGCTGATTGTTGGGAGATTCGGGAGAGTGGGTTCCCCCTCGCTCTCACGACCCCCCCCCCCTTTTTCTTTTTCATATTTTAGTGATTTTGCTCTAGTTTAAGTTTTTACACCACCTACACTCCTCTATTCACCTTTAGGGGCTGAATGAGGAGACCTGGACTCCTATGCGGCCGCCGGGCCCACGCTTCGTGCGCTGGGTCGGGTGGCCCCCTGGGAATCCGTGCAGACCCGGATGACTTTCTTACCCAGGGTCGAGTATTGCTCTATGTTTGGTCCGATTGTGGACTCATGTTTTCTTTGCGATTTCTCTTTTGCTGTTCTAACGCATCTCTCCCCTCTCTCTCTTCTTCTCTCCCCCTCTTTTTTCTCCTCTGTCATCATTCCGCTGTCTGCAGGGACCAGAAGCATAGTGGTGGGTAGTGATGGCCGAACGGTTCGCCCGGCGGTCGTTTCGCGGCGAATTTCCGACATTCGCGGTCCGCACGTTCGAACGCCTTTTTCCGTCGTTCGCCGCGGCGGACTTACGTGTTTAATGTATACAAGAACTTTAACCTTTGGTGACACGTTTATCATGTGATACAGGACAGCCAATTGAGACATGACAGCACATGGACACTTGTACATTCCCCCTAACCTATAAATACACCCGATCCGGTGGCCATTTTACATTCTTTCTTCTGTTAAGATAGGGACAGGTTCCTGTGTGGAGTAGGGAGAGATAAACCACTAGCTATTTGGTACACAAAAGTTCTTTTCAGGACTGGTATAGGTGTTAGGTGTTGATAGGTTTGCTGTGCTGCTGATTCTTGCAGCAGCCTGAGTGTCTTTTGTTAGTTTAGAGAAAGGGAAAGGACGGTGTATGCTACAGGGACAGCCAGATTAGTCTTTCATCATCATCATCATCATCATCATCATTAGCTGTTACTATCAAGGTCCACAAAAGAGCTGTTCCAGTAACCACTAATCGTTCTCTTTTTTTGCCAATTTGTATAGGGACAGGAAGGAAGCAGTGTTGTCAGGCAGTGAGGGTAATTTTAAAGACTTGCTGTTATTATTAGTTCCACAAAGGTTCTTTTCAGGACTGGTATCAGTGGTACAGTAATAGGCTTGTACATGTATAATATTCTTTCTTCCAAATATAGAAAGGATATTATACTTGACTGCTGCCCTTCTGCTGCAGTCTGCTAAACATTCACAACTCACTTGTTCCACAAAAGTTCTTATAAGGACTGGTAACTTGGTATAGGGTGCTACGGTACATAGGCTTGAGTGCGGTACAGTCTGCTGTTCTGTAAGGACCGCTATCGGTCCACAATAGATAGGGTTGACGTGCACCACTGCTGACCGCTGCCCTATACTGCAGCAGTCCTTCAGCGGTATAGGGACTGACGTACAGTCTGCTAATCACTAACACACAACCTGCTTGTTCCACAAAAGTTCTTATAAGGACTGGTAACTTGGTATAGGGTGCTACGGTACATAGGCTTGAGTGCGGTACAGTCTGCTGTTCTGTAAGGACCGCTATCGGTCCACAATAGATAGGGTTGACGTGCACCACTGCTGACCGCTGCCCTATACTGCAGCAGTCCTTCAGCGGTATAGGGACTGACGTACAGTCTGCTAATCACTAACACACAACCTGCTTGTTCCACAAAAGTTCTTATAAGGACTGGTAACTTGGTATAGGGTGCTACGGTACATAGGCTTGAGTGCGGTACAGTCTGCTGTTCTGTAAGGACCGCTATCGGTCCACAATAGATAGGGTTGACGTGCACCACTGCTGACCGCTGCCCTATACTGCAGCAGTCCTTCAGCGGTATAGGGACTGACGTACAGTCTGCTAAACACTAATACACAACCTGCTTGGTCCACAAAAGTTCTTATAAGGACTGGTAACTTGGTATAGGGTGCTACGGTACATAGGCTTGAGTGCGGTACAGTCTGCTGTTCTGTAAGGACCGCTATCGGTCCACAATAGATAGGGTTGACGTGCACCACTGCTGACCGCTCACCTATACTGCAGCAGTCCTTCAGCGGTATAGGGACTGACGTACAGTCTGCTAAACACTAATACACAACCTGCTTGGTCCACAAAAGTTCTTATAAGGACTGGTAACTTGGTATAGGGTGCTACGGTACATAGGCTTGAGTGCGGTACAGTCTGCTGTTCTGTAAGGACCGCTATCGGTCCACAATAGATAGGGTTGACGTGCACCACTGCTGACCGCTCACCTATACTGCAGCAGTCCTTCAGCGGTATAGGGACTGACGTACAGTCTGCTAAACACTAATACACAACCTGCTTGGTCCACAAAAGTTCTTATAAGGACTGGTAACTTGGTATAGGGTGCTACGGTACATAGGCTTGAGTGCGGTACAGTCTGCTGTTCTGTAAGGACCGCTATCGGTCCACAATAGATAGGGTTGACGTGCACCACTGCTGACCGCTCACCTATACTGCAGCAGTCCTTCAGCGGTATAGGGACTGACGTACAGTCTGCTAAACACTAATACACAACCTGCTTGGTCCACAAAAGTTCTTATAAGGACTGGTAACTTGGTATAGGGTGCTACGGTACATAGGCTTGAGTGCGGTACAGTCTGCTGTTCTGTAAGGACCGCTATCGGTCCACAATAGATAGGGTTGACGTGCACCACTGCTGACCGCTCACCTATACTGCAGCAGTCCTTCAGCGGTATAGGGACTGACGTACAGTCTGCTAAACACTAATACACAACCTGCTTGGTCCACAAAAGTTCTTATAAGGACTGGTAACTTGGTATAGGGTGCTACGGTACATAGGCTTGAGTGCGGTACAGTCTGCTGTTCTGTAAGGACCGCTATCGGTCCACAATAGATAGGGTTGACGTGCACCACTGCTGACCGCTCACCTATACTGCAGCAGTCCTTCAGCGGTATAGGGACTGACGTACAGTCTGCTAAACACTAATACACAACCTGCTTGGTCCACAAAAGTTCTTATAAGGACTGGTAACTTGGTATAGGGTGCTACGGTACATAGGCTTGAGTGCGGTACAGTCTGCTGTTCTGTAAGGACCGCTATCGGTCCACAATAGATAGGGTTGACGTGCACCACTGCTGACCGCTCACCTATACTGCAGCAGTCCTTCAGCGGTATAGGGACTGACGTACAGTCTGCTAAACACTAATACACAACCTGCTTGGTCCACAAAAGTTCTTATAAGGACTGGTAACTTGGTATAGGGTGCTACGGTACATAGGCTTGAGTGCGGTACAGTCTGCTGTTCTGTAAGGACCGCTATCGGTCCACAATAGATAGGGTTGACGTGCACCACTGCTGACCGCTGCCCTATACTGCAGCAGTCCTTCAGCGGTATAGGGACTGACGTACAGTCTGCTAATCACTAACACACAACCTGCTTGTTCCACAAAAGTTCTTATAAGGACTGGTAACTTGGTATAGGGTGCTACGGTACATAGGCTTGAGTGCGGTACAGTCTGCTGTTCTGTAAGGACCGCTATCGGTCCACAATAGATAGGGTTGACGTGCACCACTGCTGACCGCTCACCTATACTGCAGCAGTCCTTCAGCGGTATAGGGACTGACGTACAGTCTGCTAAACACTAATACACAACCTGCTTGGTCCACAAAAGTTCTTATAAGGACTGGTAACTTGGTATAGGGTGCTACGGTACATAGGCTTGAGTGCGGTACAGTCTGCTGTTCTGTAAGGACCGCTATCGGTCCACAATAGATAGGGTTGACGTGCACCACTGCTGACCGCTCACCTATACTGCAGCAGTCCTTCAGCGGTATAGGGACTGACGTACAGTCTGCTAAACACTAATACACAACCTGCTTGGTCCACAAAAGTTCTTATAAGGACTGGTAACTTGGTATAGGGTGCTACGGTACATAGGCTTGAGTGCGGTACAGTCTGCTGTTCTGTAAGGACCGCTATCGGTCCACAATAGATAGGGTTGACGTGCACCACTGCTGACCGCTGCCCTATACTGCAGCAGTCCTTCAGCGGTATAGGGACTGACGTACAGTCTGCTAATCACTAACACACAACCTGCTTGTTCCACAAAAGTTCTTATAAGGACTGGTAACTTGGTATAGGGTGCTACGGTACATAGGCTTGAGTGCGGTACAGTCTGCTGTTCTGTAAGGACCGCTATCGGTCCACAATAGATAGGGTTGACGTGCACCACTGCTGACCGCTCACCTATACTGCAGCAGTCCTTCAGCGGTATAGGGACTAAGAGTTTTGTCACAGGGTCATTTAAAAAATGACATGCAGAGGAAGAGGCAGGCCCTTCCGCAGGGGTGGTAGGGGTAGGGCAGGAGCAACAGGCTTGAGCCAAAGTGGGAAGTTGCAGAAGGTGCGTTCAATTACTTTAAAGGATGCACCAGACTTGGTTGAGTGGCTCGCTCAGCCTTACTCTTCTGCACCCTCCTCATCCTCTCGATCTGCACCCTCTTCTTCACTCTCTGCTATGTGCACCCCCAAAGACACTACCACCAACAACACGACCACCACCACCACCACCACATACCTTCCGCTTGAGTCACTGGAATTATTTTCCGATCCATATCAAGAGGACATTTCTGATGCGCAGCCACTCTTGGTATTGGATCAGGAAGAGGAGGTAGCAACAAGCGCTACTCAGCAGTCTGACGCCAGTACCCAGATCAGCCCAAGGAGGAGGTTGGTCCCCGGTGTTGCTGCCTACTCCGAGATCTCTACTTATAGCGGTGGGGAAGGTGACGTTGATGATGACGTGTCTAGTGATGTCACGTGGGTGCCCACAAGAGAGGAAGAGGAGGGGAGTTCAGAGGGAGATATGGACCAGCAGATAGGGAGGAGAAGCAGCAATGACTTACATTGCACAGCAGGGACAAAGCAGACTGCAAATGTATCAGGAGCGAGTCATCGACCATGTACGGTCACATCTGGCGCTCCCAGGACACCGGCACATGGCTCCGCAGTGTGGGCTTTTTTTAACGTGTCCGCTGCTGACAATAGCGTTGCCATCTGCAATCTTTGCAGTCAACGCGTTAGTCGCGGTAAGCCCAATACTCACCTAGGGACGACCGCCTTAAGAAGGCACATGAGCAGCCATCACCGAGCCCAGTGGGAGCAACGGAACACACAAAGCCACACTGCAGGCTCTCACCGTCCAGCCTCGTCTTCTACTTCTCCTTCTCCTCTCTCCTCACAATTGTCCTCCACTCCACCTTCCATCACGCCAAGCTCACATTTTTCTGCAAAAAGGCAGGCTTCCGTGGGCCTAATGTTTGAGCGTAAAAAAATGATGATGCCGGATAACCCTCTTGCCCAACGGTTGGCGGCTGGCTTGTCAGAACTCATAGCCCGCCAACTACTGCCATATAAACTGGTGGACTCGGAGGCCTTTCGCAAATTTGTGGCCATTGGAACACCACAATGGAAGGTCCCAGGAAGGAAGTATTTCTCAGAGAAGGGCATCCCAGAGCTATATGGCCATGTTCAGCGGCAAGTGAATGTATCTCTGGCACACAGTGTCGGTGCCAAGATACATCTGACCACAGACACGTGGTCTAGCAAACACGGGCAGGGAAGGTATATCACTTTTACTGCCCACTGGGTGAACCTTCTGACGGCCGTCAAGCATGTAACCCGTGGCACCCGTGTAGATTTGGTTTTACCGCCACGGATTGCATGCAGGCCTGACTCTTCTTCTCCTCCTCCTACTCCATCCTCCTCCCTCTCCTCCTCAGCTGCCTCCTCCTTTTCCGCTGCTAGCGTCTCTTCCACTGCACCGCCCAAGCTCCCCAGAACCTATTCCACATGCCAGGTGAGACGTTGCCATGCCGTGCTGCGTCTGTTGTGCCTGGAAGCAAAGAGCCACACTGGCCCGGCACTCCTTTCAGCTTTGCGTTCACAGGCAGATGAGTGGCTAACACCGCTCAATTTGACAGTTGGTAAAGTGGTGTGTGACAACGGTGCCAATCTGCTTAGCGCATTGAAACAGGGCAAAATCACGCACGTGCCGTGCATGGCACACGTCTTAAACTTGGTCGTGCAGCGATTCCTTGTCAAATACCCTGGGGTCCAGGACATCTTGCGGCAGGCAAGGAAAATCTCGGCCCATTTCAGAAGATCTTACACGGCCATGGCTCGCCTTGCTGACATTCAGCGGCGACACCATCTGCCGGTCAGACGTCTTATTTGCGATTGCCCGACGCGATGGAACTCAACCTTCTATATGCTTGATAGGCTGCTCCAGCAGAAACGTGCAGTTAACGTCTACCTGTATGAACTCTGCGAAAGAAACGGTTCTGGGGAGCTGGGTTTTTTTTCACCGCGCCAGTGGCTGCTCATGCGCGACACATGCAGACTTCTGCGGCCATTTGAGGAGATCACCAAACTGGTCAGTCGCAGCCATGGCGCCATCAGTGACATGGTACCTTATGCCTTCTTTCTGGAGCGTGCATTGCGTCGTGTCATTGATCAGGCTGTGGAGGAGCAGGAGCGGGAAGATGAGGAAGTCGCAATGCTGGATGAATTCCCAGGGGGGGCTACTCTATCTGAGACAAGTCAACAACAGGAGTCTGATGAGGAGTCAGAGGAGGATGGTGCCGGGGCGGATGAGCAGGAGCAAGAAGAGCATGCTTTAAACCTTTCTGGGATCCCTGTTGTGCGAGGATGGGGAGAGGAGAATGAAGAGGACGACATTATCCTGGATGATGAGCAGGAGCCAGGCCACCACACCGCTTCCACTTTAGTGCAAATGGGGGCCTTCATGCTCCAGTGTTTTAATAGGGACCCCCGTATAAAAAGCATGAGGGTCAAGGACCAGTACTGGGTGGCAACGTACTTAGACCCCCGGTACAAACACAAAATGGCGGAAATGTTACCGCCGTCGCAGAGGGCTGTCAGAATGCAGCACTTCCAGGCCTTGCTTCGAGAAATGCTGCATTCTGCTTTTGCGTGCGCTGGCAGAGGAGCAATTCCCACTCCCAGAGAAGGATTTGCGGGTACCAATCCAACAGCGCCTGCAAGAAGAGGCCGGTTTGAAGATGTGTTGGTGACTTCGGATATGAGGTCATTCTTTCAGCCGACCCATCGACAGGTGTCATCCGGATCCAGCATCAGGGAACGCCTAGACCGTCAGGTGTCCGACTACATTGGGTTAACGGCCGATGTGGACGCTCTGAGGAGTGATGAACCCCTAGACTACTGGGTGGGCAGGCTTGACCTCTGGCCAGAGCTTGCCCAATTTGCAATCGAACTGTTGGCTTGCCCCTCATCCAGTGTCCTGTCCGAAAGGACGTTCAGCGCAGCAGGGGGGATTGTGACCGATAAGCGTACTCGCCTAGCTCACCACAGTGTTAACTACCTCACATTTCTAAAAATGAATGAGGCATGGATCTCGGAGGAATTCAACACATGTGACCAGTAGACCATGTATATGTCTATAAACTATTTTTTTAATCAAGCACACAGACCTTCTTAATTCATTTGGCTCACTTCCTTGACCCAAAAAAGCACACCGTACTATATGCCCCTACCCTCCTCTTTGAAGAGGTTGAGCGGTGTCATATTTCTACTGGGGCTGCTTATGATATCCCTGTGCTGTGCTGACTTCCTCCTGGGGGTTCTTATTATGAAGGGATCACACTATCCCTGTGCTGTGCTGACTTCCTCCTGGGGGTTCTTATTATGAGGGGATCACACCATCCCTGTGCTGTGCTGACTTCCTCCTGGGGCTGCTTACGGTGCTGCTGTCAGTGCTGTATGTCACGGTGCTGCTGTCAGCGCTGTATGTCACGGTGCTGCTGTCAGCGCTGTATGTCACGGTGCTGCTGTCAGCGCTGTATGTCACGGTGCTGCTGTCAGCGCTGTATGTCACGGTGCTGCTGTCAGCGCTGTATGTCACGGTGCTGCTGTCAGCGCTGTATGTCACGGTGCTGCTGTCAGCGCTGTATGTCACGGTGCTGCTGTCAGCGCTGTATGTCACGGTGCTGCTGTCAGCGCTGTATGTCACGGTGCTGCTGTCAGTGCTCTGTATTACGGTGCTGCTGTCAGATGCCTCTATCACGGTGCATGTGTCATTCCGGTATGTCACGCTGCTGGTGATCATCTCCTGCACCCTCTTCTTTGCCTACCCTGGTCCCTGACCTTCCCTCTCCTCCATTGCCTTCATTAGCTCCATAGTCCTGAATTGTTAGAACAATTTCCCAAATAAAATAAAAATGCTTGTAGTTATCGATCCCAAATTCACCTCATACATGTATTATGTCATTGTCCAGATGGTGGGACTACGTTTTACCCCCTAATAATTACCACGTGGCCGCAAATTCGACATGAAGGTTTGCAAAGTTCGCCTCCCATTGAAGTCAATGGGGCCCGCGGCGAACGGTCGGTTTCGCGAACGTTTGGGTCCGTTCGCATTTCGCGTTCGCGAAACGTCCCGTCGGAAGTTCGTCCATCACTAGTGGTGGGGCCCTCCGGCCGGAACGCGTCTGCACCTGGCTCCTGGCGGTCTTCCTTGGACATTGCTACCGGGTAAGATCTATCAGACTTGGACCGCATACCTACTCCCCCCCCCCCCCCCCCCGACTTGACTAATGGCTAATCCTATCCCTGAATGTCCATGGCCTAAATTCAAACAGGAAACGGCATCTGGCACTAAGGGAGTTTAAACAGTCGGGGGCGGATATTGTCCTGGTTCAGGAGACGCATTTTGACAAGGGGGGATCTTTTGCCTTCGCCTCCAGAAGCTTCCCGCTTGCGTATCAATCCTCGGGGGGTCCCATAAGAGAGCAGGGGTGGCTATCTTGATCCGACATGGAGCGCCGTTTACTTACACTGACCACTACAGCGACCCCCGGGGGGGCTTCCTGATACTTAAGGGTACGTGGCAGTCACAACCGATTACCCTGTGTACGCTATATGCTCCTAATGTCCATCAACATAGCTTCCTCTCCAGAGTCTTTACACGTCTATTTAAAGCTGATCACGGCTATCTGGTGGTGGGGGGAGACTTTAATTTGGCTCACTCGGCTAAGGCTGACCGCCTGGTGGCAACCACCCGTGTGCCCTCGCCCAGGGCCCTCCGGGACTCGAGGCTTTTTCGGCAACTTACCCGCCGTTACGCACTGTTTGACGCCTGGCGAGCGCTCCGTCCGGGGGATCGGCAGTACACATACTACTCAGCTCCCCACCAAATGCACTCTCGCATTGATTATTTCTTTACCAATAATGCTACGCTGAGAGCGACGCGTGGTGCGTCTATCCTGCTGATCTCCTGGTCGGATCATGCCCTGATCCTGCTTACCCTGGACTTAGGCTCCCCGGTAACTCGGCCCTATAACTGAAAGCTGAACACCTTCCTTCTGCAACACCTTCCCTCCCAATCGGAATTAGTCTCGACCCTGAGTCACTATTTTGCTGAAAACTTGACCCCAGATGTCCCCCTCCCCACTGTGTGGGAAGCCCACAAGGCAGTAATACTAAACACTGAGAAGGAACTCAGACAGTTAGAACAAAAACTGCAGACCTCACCGACCTTGCCACTCCTTAGGAAAATTGTCAACCTGCGCATGGCGCTTGGAGACCTGGCACTTCTCCGGGTTGAGAAAGCCCTGCTGAGGATCAAACAGACGTACTATGATAGGGGTAATAAGGCACATTCTCTCTTAGCTAGGAAGCTCAGAGACAAAGCCCTCCTCTCCGCCCCGCACCAGATCAAAAATAAAACTAATGAGGTTGTCTCTCACCCCAAAGATATAGTTGATACGTTTGCAGGCTTTTATGCGGAGCTCTATAATAGCCCTGATATCCCCAGTAACCCCGTATCAGCGGAGATCTCGCATCGTATACAGCAGTACCTGTCAGACAGCGCCATCCCCCGTATTCGAGAATCGGACTTGACCACTTTAAACATGCCCATCATGGAGGAAGAAGTAGAACCGACTATCAAATCCCTCCCCACGCATAAATCCCCGGGTCCGGACAGTCTGCCCTACGAATATTATAAAGCATTTTCACCCCTCCTAACCCCACACATGAGTAGCCTCTTTAACGCTTTTCTACAGAATACACCCGTCCCCTCGGATATGCAACGCTCCTTCCTTACCTTAATCCCCAAACCAGGTAAGGACCCCAGCCTTTGCGCTAATTATAGGCCCACTGCGCTGTTGAACGCAGACCTAAAAATTTTTACTAAACTGTTATCACTGCGTCTCAACAAGGTCCTACCCTCCCTGATCCACAAGGACCAGGTGGGCTTTGTCCCCCTCCGCCAGGCAGGGGATAACACTCGGAAGGTAATAGACCTAATCGACGTGGCGAACAAGGAAGGTGTGTTGTCCTTGCTCCTAAGTCTGGACGCGGAAAAGGCCTTTGATAGACTGGGGTGGCCCTTCCTGTTCGCCACGCTGACCCACATAGGGATGGAGGGACCTTTTTTGCGGGCCATACATCACCTTTACTCCAACCCATCTTCTCAAGTGAAGACCCCCTTTGCCACCTCTTCGCCCTTTTCCATCTCCAACGGCACGCGTCAGGGATGCCCGCTGTCACCCTGTTTGCCCTCTGTATAGAACCCCTGGCGGCGTCCATTAGATGGAACCAAGCTATTAGAGGTATTCCGGTGCGAGGCCAGGAATTTAAGATTTCGCTGTTTGCGGACGACGTAATTCTTACCCTTACCCAACCCAGGATATCCCTGCCCAACCTGCATATGGAATTAGATCGTTACAGTGCATTATCGGGCTACAAACTTAACGCCTCAAAGTCGGAGGCCCTTCCAGTTAACATCCCACCGCTGGAGGTGGACCATCTACGATCCAACTTTCCCTACCACTGGAAGTCTACTTCCCTTCGGTACCTGGGGATAAACATTACCCCAACCTATACCTCCCTCTATCAGGCGAACTATCCACCCCTTTATGGAGATATTAGGCGACTGCTCTCACAATGGCGGAAACACCAAATTTCTCTCCTTGGTAGAATAGCCTCTGTGAAAATGGCAATTCTCCCGAAGCTCCTCTACCTCTTCCAGACCCTCCCCATTCCCATACCCTCCTCACACTTGAAAAAATTGCAAAGGGACCTACTTCAATTCACGTGGAACTATAAACGGCACAGAATACCTCGTTCGGTCATGACCGCCTCCCGATCGGATGGGGGGTTAGCGTTACCGGACCTAGCTAGGTACTACCAGGCTGCCCAACTCCGCGCGGTCGCTTCCTGGTTTACCCAGAGGCCTCACAACTGCTGGTCGGAAATTGAAACACGGTGGGTGGCCCCTATACACCCTAACAGTATGCTCTGGAGTGCGGCGGCATTGGTCCCCAGTCCCAACTGCTGGGACCCATGTCCCATCTGCAGAGCCTCTGGCGTAGGTTCTCCAAGGTGTTTGGCTTGACCTCGGATAAATCGCTCCTGACCTCTTTTATAGGCAACCCTCAAGTGCCAGATAGCCTATCCCGCCAGATGACACACCCCTGGTCTTCTCGGAACCTCTTCCATCTGGGGACTCTAGTGGACCCCAGATCAAGGAGACTACTGACCTACGCTGAACTCCGTCACTTTGCCCAGACCATCTCCTCAGACCTACGCTTCTCTCCGCCTACCTCATTTGAAAATGTTGTTTCGGCAGGTACGGCCCAGAGAGGGATGATCTCAGATATTTATAAAATAATTAACGCTTTTCCTATGGGTCTTAAAGGCAAACATGCATATATGCTTAAATGGGAGGAGGCTCTGGGTGAAGTGTTCACGGAGGAGCAGTGGCAGGTGATTTGGTCACAGGTATCCAAGAGCTCCATGTGTACACTCTACCGGAAAAACGCATACAAAATTTTATTTTTCTGGTATATGACCCCGGATGTTCTACACGCCATATACCCTTCCACAATGGACAGGTGCTGGCACTGCTTGGAGTATAAGGGCACCCTCTTGCACATTTACTGGCAATGCCCCCGCATAGTCCCCTTCTGGACAGAAGTCCATACTCTCCTAGCCAGTATCCTGGACCGACCGCTGGACTTGAACCCCAAACACTTTTTACTGGGAGTCCCTTTCCCCAAACTGTCAAGATCCCTACAGAAACTATCCCGACATATCCTGACTGCAGCGCGGTGTCTTGTTGCACTTCACTGGAAAAGGACGCACCCTCCTACTCCAGACGCATAATATACGCTAGAATTAGAGACGTGGAGCTAATGGAAAAGATGACCGCCAGGATACAGGACCGGTTGGAAGCGCATGATGTGGTTTGGAACCCCTGGAACCTCAGGGGCGATCGGCCCTGACAGCAGGGGCGGGCTGGGCTGGGGGGCAGAGTGGCAATTTCCCCCCAGGCTGCTCTGATTCCCTGTAAAAGGGCTGCTATGCGGCCAGCTCAGAAATGCGCATGTGCAGTTTCTGGACCCGGCCAAGTGCTACTGCTTGGGCAGCTCCAGCGGGGGGCGGTGAACAGGGCTGTATCCTGAACTAGCAGCCAAATTGCAGCGATCCCTCCATGATCTCCATCCCATGCTGCGGCTGCGATGTGTCCTGTGGCAGGGACGTTGGCTGCACCTGTCACAGGGCTGAGAGTGTGTGTTCCATCTTGCAGAGTACACAGTGCAGCCCTCCTCTAGTCTACACTAATGAGAGAACGATCAGCTCTGCCTCTTCCCGCCCCTCTCTCCCTGTGCCCGCCCACACTCAATGCAGCCGTGTGCTGTGTAAAGGGGATATGCGGGCGGGAAACTTTAAAGTCGGCAGCCACAAAGTCCCATCCTAAACATGAAGACACTGACTGAGCCAGTGAGCCTCCTGCTGGGACTGTGCATTGTGCAAGTGAGTGAACTGTGACCAGACTCTCCCCTCCTCCCTCTCTTCTATCCTACTCTGTCTCTTACTCACTCAGCCTTATCATTTAACCTCTTGCCTGCCAGGCACTTTCACCCCCTTCCTACCCAGGTCAATTCACAGCTTTCAGTGCTCTCACATTAAGGCTGGGTTCACACTGCAGCGGTGACGAGAATCGGATGTGATTCGCACCGCACTGCAGTGCAAATCACATCCGATCTCTGTGCGATGCGAGTTCAGCCATACTGATAGTATGGCTGAATTCGCATCGCACATGGCCCAAACTCGCACGGGACCCTTTTTTTGGTCCGCAGCACAATCGGATCGCATGGGTGTTCACATCATGCGATCTGATTCCTGTCCGAGTTTGCAGATCGCACTGCGATATGCAAACTGATCTGGGGGTGTCATTAACTTTTCACTGACACTCCCAGCAGTTCGCATAGGGCAGTGTGAACTGCCGCCGGGAGGTATGCGATGCGGGAACCCGCAGTATATTCGCAGCGTTCCCGCTTCGCTGCAATGTGAACCCAGCCTAAACCCAGGTTCTCATTGGAGTGATTTGGCATGCAATCGGCGCAACGATTCCACTTGCAGTGTCAAACCGATTCCCAAAAGTAGTTTCTGTACTACTTTTGGCAACTTCGGAATGCGATTTCAATAGACATTTGTATAGGAACACGCACAGATGTCTCTGAAATCGCACCCCAAAGTCGTGATTGACATGCGAATATGAAATTGCTCAATAGTTCATCTGTACTCACTTAATTTATTTCCCGATGTTAGTGTGAACCTGGGCTCTGAATGATAATAGCGCTGTCAAGGAACACTGTACCCATATTACATTGTTGTCCTTTTTTCACACAAATGGAGTTTTCGTTTTGGATGGTATTTAATCACCACAGGGGGGGGGGGGGTTATTTTTTGCTAAAATATGAAAAAAGCCGAATTAAAAAAAAAAATGTAAATACATTGTCTTGAAAAGTATTCATACCCCTTGACATTCCCCACATGCTGTCATGTTACAACCAAAAATGTAAATGTATTTTATTGATGATTTTATGTGATAGACCAACACAAAGAGTCACATAATTGTGAAGTAGAAGGAAAATCATAAATGATACAAATAAATATGTGAAAAGTGTGGGGGAGGGGCATTTGTATTCAGCCCCCTTTACTCTGATACCCCTAACTAAAATCTAGTGGAACCAATTGCCTTCAGAAGTCACCTAATTAATAAATAGAGTCCACCCGTGTGTAATGTAATCTCAGTATAAATACAGCTGTTCTGTGAAGCCCTCAGAGGTTTGTTGGAGAACCTTAGTGAACAAACACAAGCATCATGAAGGCCAAGGAACACACCAGACAGGTCAGGGATAAAGTTGTGGAGAAATATAAAGCAGGGTTATGTTATAAAAAAATCTCCCAAGCTTTGAAACCTCACGGAGCTCCGTACAATCCATCATCAGAAAATGGAAAGAGTATGGCACAACTGCAAACCTACCAAGACATGGGCGTCCACCTAAACTGACCGGCCGGGCAAGGAGAGCATTCATCAGAGAAGATATGGAAGAAGGTGCTCTGGTCAGATGAGAGCAAAATTCAACTTTTTGCCGCCCCCCCCGTGAGACATGGTGGTGGCAGCATCATGTGGTGGGGATGGTTTTCTTCAGCAGGGACAGGGAGTTGATGGGAAGATGGATGGAGACAAATACAGGCCAATCTTAGAGGAAAACCTGTTAGAGTCTGTAAAAGACTTGAGACCGGGGCGGAGGTTCACCTTCCAGCAGGACAATGACCGAAACATACAGCCAGAGCTACAATGGAATGGTTTAGATCAAAGCATATTCATGTGTTAGAATGGCCCAGTCACAGTCCAGACCTAAATCCCATTGAGAATCTGTGGCAAGACATGAAAATTGCTGATCACAGACGCTCTCCATCCAATCTGACAGAGCTTGAGATATTTTACAAAGAAGAATGGGCAAAAATGTCCCTCTCTAGATGTGCAAAGCTGGTAGAGACATCCTCAAAAAGACTTGTAGAGAAAGGGGGTTCTACAAAGTATTGACTCCGGGGGGCGCCATACAAATTCCCTCCCACATTTTTCACAGATTTATTTGTATCATTTATCATTTCCCTTTCACTTCACAATTATGTGCCACTTTGTATTGGTCCATAACATAAAATCCCAATAAAATACATTTATGTTTTTGGTTGTAACATGACAAAATGTGGAACATTTGAAGGGGTATGAATATTTTTTCAAGGTATTGTAAGTAATTTTTCTCCTTCACTAAAGTTCACTGATAGGTGGTGGCACTGATAGGTGGCACTGATAGGTGGAACTTATGGGTGGTATAATTGGGCACTGGGTGGCAATGATGGGCATTAATGGGTGGCACTGAAAGGCAGTACTGATTGGTGTCACTGATGGACACTACTAGGGCAGCACTAACAACATGTTGCACTGACAACATCAGTACCCTAATTGTCTGTAGTCTCCCCTGCGAGGAGATGCCCCTGATCGGCTCTCTTTACATGCTGTCATTTACATGTGATTGGCCGTTACTGGACACTAACATGGCCAATCACATGGGTAAAGAGCCACGTCATCGGCTCTTTACCAAGACCGGGGTCATGCTGTCATTGCTGTGTCATATTTGTCTTGCTTCATAATATCAATACATGTTATAAAACCCGGTGGGCATGGATGGTGGGCTGATTCGGTGGTACAATGGGCCACTCGACTGGACTTGCCCCCCAGGCTTAACGCTGCCAGCCCTCCCCTGCCTGACAGACAAGAGGAATATTTAGGATGACTACCCACCTCTATTCTTTCCTTTTCCTTCTCTCCTTTTCTTTACATCCTTCTTGGTATCCCCCTCTCTTCGCTCCCTCTTGCCCTTTTTTTTTCTCTTTTTTTCCCCTCTCTTATTTCCGTCTTTCTTCCAAACTCTCCCAAGGGAGGGTGTTTGAATAGGTTAGTTATTAGTACAAGTATATCACACATTTAGTTGATACCTGCAACCTCGGCATGCCACTCTTTATTAGAAATAGAGTTTTGAGGACTAGCTTACTATTGGTTGGACTTTATCTCTGACTTGCTTAAGTTGATGAACATACTGCCTGTGGATAGCTCTGTCTGGCCTGGTTTGTACCTGCTCCAAGTGGCTATACCCCACAGGCCGATAAGCTCTTACTGTTCGTTCTCTTTTCACTATTGGCTCCGCCACTGTTGCATTGAAGTGTATGATATGTATTGTTTGCTCCTATAATAATAAAAAAGTTACTTGAAATATAACAACTTGCTCCATTAGCTATGGAGGATATTTTTTTTTTTGGTAGGGTATCAGCCACTAAGGTTGATATCAAGCCCTGTTTTGGTAAGCTGGAAGTCACAGTTCCCTGGAGTTTGAAATGATTTTTGGTTTTATACCATACTTATATATTCTTTTAGCGCCTTGCAAGTTAATTTATTAACTGGTACGTTCAGGGTCAGTATTAGTGGAAGGATCTTGAACCCAAATGTCCCAAACTTTATGGAATTTCTTGGGGCACCCTTTCGCTAAATAAGTGGCTTTGTATAATTGGCAGACTAGCATTGATTAATTAGAGTTTTATTGCCAATGGGGATTTCCACTGGTGCAGAATAGTTTTTCTTGCATAGAACAATAATAATCCTATCAAAGTCCTGGAGGCCCTAAGATAGGCCAGAGTGTCCACCAGACCCAGCAAACATACTTCCACAGTCCGGGGTACCTAGATAGTGGTCACAGAGTGTATTACTGAAGCTACAGCTTCCCAATATGTTTGAATATGAGGGCATTGCATAAAGATGTTAATGAAGTCTCCTGGGTCTGCTGAGCACCGCCAGCACTCCGCAGGAGCAGATGGGTATATTCTGTGTAAACGTACAGGTGTGAGCTAAATCCTGTGTAGGATTTGGTATTGAATCAACCTATCCTTTGCAGAAACTAGCTGCAAAAAGGAACACTCCCATATTTCCTCCCAATCTTAATCATCTGAGTTAGGGAGTTTTAGTGCCCATTTAGATTTAAGAGTCTCCAAACCTGAGTGGACAGGGGGAGACATAGTCTTATATATATAGGAAAGGGGTTCGGTGACGGTATCATCTCTAAGTACATCTTTGAGGGTAGAGGTAGAGAAGGCTACTGGTTGCTGCCTAAATTGTGTCCGAAAAGCGTGCTTCCATGGAAGGTATCTAAAAAGGTATACATTAGGAAGGTCAAACCGTGTTTTTAGAGTATCAAAAGTCTTCAGTTCTCCACCTACACTTACCTTTTTTTTTTTTTTTTAAACAAAAGTTTTATTGAGGTATAACAAACAAAAATTTACAGGCACCAAGAGTACAATAAGTACAATTGCGTGGTAAGGTACAACAGCTTATAAGTACATCTCTCAAATGTCATTGTATTTATTTTATAATTATTTTTCCTTCTTTTTTTATCCCCTTACTTCTTCCACCCCCTCCCCCTCCTTATGCTAACTAACTTTATATACACATACATACATACACATATATATAATAAAAAACAGGCAAGAAGCGTAAACATGGGGCGTGGCCAGCGCATGAGCTGAATGGAAGCTCTGTGAGAGAGCTCTGTGACACGAACGGGCATATTAGCGACAATTCACAGCGAATATCGGTAAAAAAGATACGAACAGACAACGGAAGAGTTCCTGAATCCGAAGGTGATGTCAAAAAAGCGGAAAGACGAACGGAAAATGAAAAAACTAACGACATTCTCCTCTCAGTCAGCGGGAGGGAGAAAAAAAGATGGCACAGATCCTCTCACAGCTGCTGTACCAGCAACAGCCTCCTCAGGGAGAGCGCAATACACTGACAGGCCTGATGCTGCTCTAGAGGAATCACCTCAGAAAACATATCTGGAATCTCCTCATGAGGAAGATTACCTCAGTCCTACATGTCGCAGCCGGGCTAAAACTCGTATCAAACTGGATTTCACAGGCCAGGAGGTAAGCTATAAAATACCTCATATTAGTCAAGATAACACAGTCATAACTCCTATAGCTTCACCTATAGCCGCATTCCCCACTAATAACCAGCCTATTCTGGACACCCAATTAAAAGAAATGCTATTAACTTTACATACTTCGCTTCATACGGATATTTTACAACTCACAAATCAATTCTCCAAAGCAGTGAACTCCTTAGGTGAAAGAGTACACACTATTGAGAACTCTATGGGAGACATGACCAATACTATTAATGATTTAATAGATGCTCATGAAGAAAATAAAGCTGAAAAAGAGTGGCTTAAATTTAAAATCGCAGATTTAGAAGACCGCTCAAGGAAGAACAATCTCAAAATCAGGGGTATCCCTGAAAATATACAGCAGTCTGATCTTAAAAAATATGCCACTGACTTATTCTCCAACTTGCTGCCAGCTATACCAGCCTTAGAGCTCACAATTGATCGTATCCATCGGATTCCGAAACCGTCATTTCTCCCTCCACAGATACCACGTGATGTACTACTTAGAGTACACTTCTACCATGTTAAAGAACAAATCCTATATAAAGTGCGACATCTAGGACAACTTCCACAACCATATAATACAATCCAGATTTATGCTGACTTGTCTAAACATACTCTAGATATGAGAAGACAACTTTCCATGATTACAAAAGCTCTGCGTAATCATAAAATTGAATACCGTTGGAAACAACCATCTAAACTACTGATACAGAAGAACGACACCTACCATACAATCACTTCTGTGGAACAAGGCATTAAGTTACTTCACGCATGGGGTATTATCCCCGAACCAACTCCACCTATCGGAGCTAAGAAGAATCTGGAGAAACTTACGCCACAATGGCATTAGCTTTCATTGACTAGATCCGGTCAAAATACAATCCTATCTATAGGAAACTGATCTATCAGCTTGCCCGCCGTGCCGTGCGATACTAAATCTTTGGAACAGCTGACCTTTGAACTAATTCCCCATTCTAATGTTGCAGTATACATTGAAATGTTTACCACTGCAAGTTAAGTTTAATGTTTGGTTATATTTTTGTTTGTGCTTTTACTTTTATTTTTTTCTTCACAGTATCCTATACACAACTCATAGCATTCAAAGGGACAGGTATGTTGTGAACCTACAAAATTTGAATCAAAACTTTTCAGTCACTAAATTTTTGGACATTCATAGTCATTTCAGACTACAGATTGTTCACATGGAAGTAGAATTTAAAGCTATTATCAGGGTAGTATGTACTTACTTTTTCCATCTTATTAATATCCTTTTATGAGTATAAAGTTAATATCTTTAAATACTAATGGTCTTAACCATCCAGCAAAAAGAGCGTCGATGTGGCAAATGGCTAACACCCAGCGATGTCAAATATTGTGTAATATTGTGTATACAAGAAACCCATTTCAAAACAGGCGCTACTCCCACTTGCACCCATAAGAACTTTCCTCACATATTTACAGCATCAGGCCAACAGAAAAAAAGAGGAGTACTTATTGCCATACATCATTCAGTTAATTTTCAATTGCATGAATCTATTGTAGATACCAATGGACGATACCTCATATTAATGATTAATTGATAATACACTTACTACATTGGTAAATGTGTATGCGCCTAATAAAAGGCAATCCCATTTTCTGAATGGCCTGATGAGAAAAATAGGTAAATGCCGAAAAGGTGCCTTAATAATTTGTGGAGACTTCAACACAATACATGAACAAGAACTAGACACTTCTAATCCCAAAACCAGAACCAACTGTGCACTTAAAACTTTTTTGAATAAAAGCGATCTCTATGATGTATGGAGATGCCATCATCCTGGAGATCGTGAATACACATATCATTCCCTGGTACATAATACCTATACTCGTATCGATTATATTTTTACGGATAAGTGGTTATTGCAGCGGGTGAGGGAGTCTGACATTGCACCCATCACTTGGACTGATCATGCCCCAATTAGTATGACTATTCTACCTAAACACTCTCAAACGACCCATTTTCTATGGAGAACAAATGCATATCTTATCAAAATGCCTACCTATGCTACAGCTATACAAAACCAGATAACTGAATTCTTTAAATATAATGTGGGATCGGTGTCAGACTCCGCCACCCTATGGGGTGCTCATAAAGCATTTAGTAGGGGAATCCTAATGCAACTGAATGCTCAATTCAGGAAAAATAAAACGAAACTCATTGAGAAACTTACTGCTGACATTAAAACATTAGATTCCCAAAACCAATCTCACCCATCACAACAACTGAAAACTAAACTACAAATATTACGACAGGAACTCAGAACGACTTTATTGGATACATTTGAAAAACATACTAGAAAACTTAAAGCTAAATATTACCATACTAGCAACAAAGCAGGAAAAAACATGGCACTTCGGATCAAAGGCAGATATTCCAAATCAAAGATTCCATATCTATACCACCCTATTACTAGAGAAAAATTGCAAGACCCCCAAGACATAGCGAATGCATTTAGCTGTTATTATAGCTCCCTTTACAATCTTAAAGATGATTCTCAAACTCCCACACCTACCCCAAAGATAATAAGTGATTTCTTAGATACTATTAGTCTCCCATCATTAACTACTGATCAAATCTCTGATCTTAACGTCCCATTTTCAGTGGAAGAAATTGCTAGAACTATAGACTCCCTGCCCAACAATAAATCTCCGGGCCCAGATGGAATGATAGGAGAATACTATAAATTACTTTGAGATATACTGGCTCCCCACTTATGCTCACTTTTTAACGAAGCGGCATCCAAATCAGAATTTCCGGCTGAGATGCTTCAGGCCTTGATCATAACACTGCCGAAACCAGGCAAAGATCCCAATGCTCCCCAAAATTTCAGACCGATTTCATTATTGAACATTGACATCAAAATATACGCCAAAGCAATAGCGAATCGACTGATGAACTACATACCAGACCTCATTCACAAAGATCAATCTGGCTTTACTAAAGGTCGACAATCTTCAGATGCAACAAGACGTCTGATTGATATTATACACTTCACTGAGAGACATCAAACGCCTTCTCTGCTCCTTTCTTTGGATGCAGAGAAGGCGTTTGATAGGGTCCATTGGGGCTATTTACAGTCAGTGCTTTTAAAATTTGGCTTTCGTGGAAATATTTTATCGGCAATTTTTGCACTGTATAAGGGCCCCTCAGCGAGAGTATACACAAATGATATGATGTCTAAGCCCTTTGGCATCTCGAATGGAACACGACAAGGTTGCCCCTTATCTCCTTTAATATTTAATTTAGCCATCGAACCTCTAGCAGAACGTATACGATCTGACACAAAACTATCTGGTATAAAAATTGGGCAAATAGATAATAAAATAAGTCTGTTCGCAGATGACATAGTGCTTATAGTGTCTGATCCTATTTCATCTCTCCCGAATCTCCAAAATATACTAACGACATTTGGAGCAGCATTATATTATAAAATCAATGAAACTAAGTCCAATATTTTAGACCTAGGATTAGATAACACAACCAGGCAGTTATTGTCTAATAAATACCCCTACCACTGGAAAGACAAGGGGATTTTTTACTTAGGAATCACTCTCACTAACAAAACAAAACAGTTATTTAAAACAAACTTTTTACCATTTAAGAAACATTTTGAAACAGATCTGACAACACTTAGTAAATTCGAATTTACATGGGCTGGTCGCCTGGCAGCTTTCAAAATGATGACCTTACCAAAATTATTATATCAACTCAGGTCTCTTCCAATATGTATCCCTAAATACTACTTTAAATCCTTACAAAGCAGTTTGGGAAAATATCTATGGAATGGCAAAAAATCCCGTTGCGCATACCATATACTAATTAACTACTTGCTTACTGGGCACTTAAACCCCCCTCAGTCCCAGACCAATTTTCAGCTTTCAGCGCTGATGCACTTTGAATGACAATTGCGCGGGCATACAACACTGTACCCAAATGAAATTTTTATAATTTTTTTCCCACAAATAGAGCTTTCTTTTGGTGGTATTTAGTTACAGCTCGGAGTTTTATTTTTTGCTAAACAAACAAAAAAAGATGCAAAAAAATAAAAATAAATAAATCATGTTTTAATAGTTTGTTATAAAATTTTGCAAACGGGTCATTTTTCTCCTTCATTGAAGTGCGCTGATTAGGCGGCACTGATGGCTGCATTGGTGGGCACTGATGGGCTGCATTGGTGGGCACTGATAGGCTGCACTGGTGGGCACTGATAGGCATAGTTAAGGCGGCACTAATAGGCACAGATAAGGCGGCACCGATGGGCACAGATAAGGCGGCACTGATGGGCAAAGATGGGCACAGATAAGATGGCATGGATGGGTGGCACGGATAAGTGGCACGGATGGGTGGCACGGATGGGCACTGATAGGTACCACTGATAGATGGGACTGATGGGCACTGATAGGTGGCACTGATAGGTGGCTCTGATAGGTGGCACTGCTGGGCACTGATGGGCGGCACTGCTGGGCACTGATGGGCGGCACTGCTGGGCACTGATGGGCGGCACTGGGTCGCAGCACCTTTGAGGCAGATTGTGGGCACTGTGGGTGGCACTGTTGGTGGCACTGCTGGATGGCACTGTGGGTGGCATTGTGGGTGGCACTGTAGGTGGCACTGTGGGCACTATGGGCACTGATGGGGGGCACTGATGGGGGGCACTTACTTTTATTCAGGATGGCACGGCGGTGGGCAGGTGGGCACTGGCAGGGGGCAGGTGGTCAGCTGTATTGCTGGCCGTGATCGGGACTGATGTCCTGATCACGGCCGCCGGTGATCGGCTTTTTTTTTCTCTCCTCGCGCTGTCAGCGCGAGGAGGAATAATAGCCGATTACCGGCTCCGTTCTATCACATGATCAGCTGTCATTGGCTGACAGCTGATCACGTGATAAGGCGTCGGGATCGACCCCTTGCACGGATCGGTGATCAGGCGAGTCTCACGGACTCGCCGATCACAGAGCGCGCCGCGCGCGCCCCTCAGGGGGCGCGCAGGCCGCTCGTATCCGGGACGACGTCAATAGACGTAGTCCCGGAAATGTAGGTCCGCGCTAATGCCGTCATTTGGCAATAGCGCGGATCTGTAGTGGTTAAACATAGAAATATAGGTGATGCGACCGTACCTGATCTACAGGATTATTATGACGCAACTCTTTTGACCCAATTGCAAGAATGGTTCTTGCCTACTCCTAAAACTTTATGGGGACAAATTGAGAAAGACATCACACGACAGCCTAATATGCAATTCTGGTTACTTAGTAGGAAAATTAAGTCCACAATTACAGCTCAATACCCACCAACGGTGAAAGCGACGCTACACTCTTGGCAGAGAATCATCACATACAAATGGGATAAAACTCCAATCACGGTGTTAAACCCTCCTCTAACAATTATACCAACATTAATTCCTGGCGTACAAATACACGACTGGAATTTGGGTGGGGATATCAAACTTGGTTCCTTCTTCCAACAGGGCTCATTAAAGTCTTTTTCTCAGTTAAGTAATGAATTACAGCTTCCGAATTCTGAGCGATCTACATATATTCAAATAGAAAAGTGTCTGCTACACAATCCACAACTCAGAGCTTCAATCCCGGTTAAAATATGGTCTTTCCTCAATAACCATGCCACCTCACAGAAAGGAGTAGCTACAATATACCCCATTCTAGGGGAAAAAAACATACCCAGCAAACTACCTTCCTTCCTTAAATGGGAACAAGATTTGGGGCAAGACTTTTCAATTAAACAATGGATGGCTTCCCTACGAAGCATATATAGGGCCACTGCATGTGTTACACTATGGGAACTGGCACAAAAAATTGTTCAAAGACAATACCTGACTCCACATATCCTATCAAAATTCAAGGGGAACTCGTCACCTAATTGCTGGAGAAATTGTACCCAATTGGGGACCCTATTTCATATTATGTGGGACTGCCCAAGCTTACATAACTACTGGCAGGCAATCTCCCATTTACTCACTTCCGTAACAGGTATTGTCCTTCAACTTTCACCAGAACTAGCCATTCTGAATATGAATTTACATACGATTCCCAAACAATATCGTAAAGTAGTAACACATATACTTTTAGCTGCGAGACTATCCATAACTAGAAAATGGAAAACTGACTCTCTTCCTACTATGACAGAAGTTATAGAATTAACCCAACTCCACCACTCCTATGAATTGTTATTTCCTAATGACAAATCCCTATATATTAAGGAACAACAACTATGGGAACCTTGGAGTACATGGTACAAAAATTATACTTCCACAATTTAGATAATGCTGATTCTTTAATCATATAGAAGAAAGAACTCCTGTGCGTTTTAATATTTTTTTTTTGGATGGCTTTAAAAATAATTTCATAGCAAAGTGACAAATATATCACATATTTGTTTATCTGAATTGAGCTGCGGAGTAAGAATAGATCTTTATTTTCCTTCATAAAAGATAACTACTGTGTTTGAATTTCCTTTAGGATGTTGGCCTAGGTACTCCAAGACACAGATAGATCCCTGTGAGGGGTGTCTTGGGGTCCAGAAGTGGCCATTATCCATATCGCTATTTATAAATCTTACAATAATTATATTACAGACTTTATTAAACAAATTTTAAGAGACTTACTCTTGTTCGAGTCCCTTTATGACTATGAATATTAGATACTTAGGAATACTACTTTATTCTTTATTGTGGATTATTTGTTTCTATGCTATATTATGCTGAGAAAACCCTGTCACTACATTATACTGTGTTATGTTACTTTTATTACTATATATTATTATTTTTTTTGTTTTGTAACCCTTGTTGTAACTAACTCTGCTAAAAATCTCAATAAAAACATTTGAAAAAGAAAAGAAGCGTAAACATATTATTACATATATCCTACGTGTCACTGATATCAGAAGGGTGTACAGTGAGTAAAGTACAGAAATTTCAAAACCGGAGTCTCGAGTAACAGCGTATGTAAAAGAGGTCAAGAGTAGGTATGGGGTGATAACCGGTGCCAGCCATATGGGTCTTCCTGACCTCTGGCTATACTTCCAGTGAGGGACAAACTACTCATCTGGCAACATATATTCAAGGTTCCTTACATGCAGGTGTCGGGGTCTCGTAACCAACGATCCCATATTTTGTCATACTTGGTCGGGCATTCTCTGTTAATATACATAACCTTTTTATATGGTAAATTATTATTGACCTCCACCTTCCACTCCACCAGCCCAGGGGGTATGGGACGCATCCAATTTCGGGCAATGACTTTCCGCACTGAGAACAGCGTCTTATGCAAGAATGCCTTTGTGTATTTGTCTGTGGTATCTGGAAGCACCCCAAGTAGGCATTGTTTTGGGTCCAATGTGACCGGAGAGCCCATGTGATCATGTAGAAAGGTGACAACTTGCGCCCAGAGGCCTTGTATTTTGGGACACGACCATATTAAATGAAAGAATGTACCCACCTCCTTCCCACACATCTGACAGAGGGTAGATTGAGAGTTTCTATATCTGGCAACCCGCAGGGGGGTGAGATATGCCTGGTGGATAATATAAATTTGAGTCAGTCTGTCATTAAGTTTGGGTGAGACAGCCTTACAAGATTCCAAAGACTCCTCCCATTCCACATCCTCCAGAGGGCCTATCTCCCTTTCCCAACGAGGTTTGAGTTTGTATGCCAATTTGGTGGAGACTGGGGTAATGAGCATGTCATAGAAGGACGAGGTTAATTTACGGGGATCAGAGCCCTTGATTATGGCCATAAGTGCATTAGGGGTAGACTGTGGTGCGGATTCCAAAAACTGAGCCCGAGCCGCATGTCTCATCTGTAGAAACTGAAAGAGCATGGATCTGGGAAGTGAAAATTCTGCGCTAAGCGTGGCAAAAGTTTTAAAGGTTCCGTCGACAAACATATGGTGCATATAGAGAACACCATATGTAAACCAAAGGTCTGTATCGGGAAGTCTTAGAAATTCCGACAAAGTTTTATTGTACCACAATGGAGTATAATCATTATAGAGTGGTATCCCTAGCTTGGCGGAAGCTAAGTCCCAAATGCGTCTGTAATGGTATAGCAAGGTCTGTCTGTTGTCCCCCTGACCCGCACCGCTAGAGCCCATCGCCAGTGCGTAAATTGAGTCTCCAGTACGTCGAGCCCATCTCGGACAGAGCAGTTGGAGAAACCGCTCCCTGTCCGTCTTGTCAATATGATACAGTTGGGATAATTGTGATGCGATATAATAGAGATTAAAATCGGGAAGGGCAGTGCCCCCTAGGTCCGTGGGGCTTTTAAGCGCCTGCCAAGCTAATTTGTGTCTGTGGGTTCCCCACACAAAGGGTTTGAGCAGGGCCTCAAGGGACTTAAAATGCTTCAGGGGTAAGTACACCGGGGAGTGCCAGAGGATATAGAGTATCTTGGGTAAAAGGACCATTTTAATAAGATTTATCCGACCCCAAATCCCCAGCGGCAAACGGGCCCAGGCCCGCAGTTTGGACTGAATGTGGGAAATTAGAGGGCTTAAATTTAAATGTGTATAGTCCGCCGGCGATCTGGAGACACACACCCCCAGATACTTAATGACACTGACTCGTCGTAATGGCAGACTGTCCTGAAATTCAGTCGGCGGGAAGCTGTCAAGTGGAAGAATTTGGGACTTCCCCCAATTAATTTTTAACCCAGAAAAGGTCCCAAATCTCTCGATTGTCTGGAGAGCCGCCTGCAGAGAGGGGCCCGAGTCCGCCAGGTATAGCAGTGTGTCGTCAGCATACATGCTGATCTTTTCGGTCAGGGCGCCATGGCTCAGTCCCCTGATCTCTGGGTTAGCTCGGATGGACATGGCCAAGGGTTCCGCGGCCAGGGCGTATAATAGTGGTGAAAGAGGGCAGCCTTGTCTCGTGCCTCTGCTGAGGTCAAACATTCGAGACGGCCAGCCATTGGCCACCACCCGGGCCATGGGCGCCTGATACAGCAGTTGAACCCACTTAATGAAACGTGGTCCAAAGCCATATCCCTCCAAGCAGCTCCAGAGATAACTCCATTCCACCGAGTCGAACGCCTTTGCCGTGTCCAGTGTCACCACCACCCATGACCCAACTTCTGCGTGCGTAGCCTGGAGGTTAATATACAGTTTGCATAGATTAAAGGATGTGTTGCGGCCTGGCATAAAGCCTGCTTGATCTGCATGTATGAGGGACAGAATGACTTGGTTCAATCGAAGGGACAGTACTTTAGCTAGTATTTTTATATCTACTTGCAGTAGAGAAATAGGACGATAGGATTCGGGGTAACCCGGGTCCTTCCCCGGTTTGGGGATGAGGACTATTGTCACTTCCCGCATGGAGGGGGGCAGGGTGAAGGTATCAAATAGGTGATTGAATAGTGCAAGCAGTTTGGGAGTTAGTAATTCTCTAAATTGGGAGTAAAATTCAACAGGGAGTCCATCAGATCCAGGGGATTTGGATCTAGCAAAGCTGGAGATCGCGGCGTCTATTTCTTCCGTGGTAAGGGGTGCCTCAAGTGAATCTTTTTGTTCTTTCGTCAACTGGGGGAAGGTAATGCTGTGAAGGAAAGTGGTCCGGACGTCTGTCAGGTCTGTCACTGTTGTTTTATATAGATCCGCAAAAAACTCTCTGAACTGAGAGGTAACACTGCATGGGTCCGTGATCTGACTCCCCCCCGGGCCATGTAGGGTGATGACAACTGGGGGCCTCTCTTCGCTATGCACTAAGTAAGCAAGAAGCTTGCCTGCCTTTTCACCATATTCAAAGAGTTTCTGCTTAGTAAAGAAGAGCTTTTGACGAGCTTTCGTATACTGGAGTTGAGTCACCACTCTAGTCTGCATTTTAAGCTGGGCCGCTGTCGCTGGGGTGGGATTGGCTACGTATTCCCGTTCAGTGGAGACAAGCTCCGCTATTGCCCTGTCGAACACTCCAGCGGAATCTGTTTTGATTTTGTTTATGTGTGAGATCAGGGTAGTACGGGCGTACATTTTAAATGAATCCCATATTGCAGCAACAGATGCTGTGTGGTCATTTTCCAAGAAGTATTGCTTCCATTGGGTGATGAGCCCATCATCCTCTGGAAGCAGTGAGAGCCAGAACGGGTTCAATCGCCATGGCCTTGGTGGTTTATCAATAGGGATGCTAAGGGTGGTCCAGTACGGACTGTGGTCGGATAGTAACCTGGGGCAAAACGCTGTTTCCAGGATCCGTGGAGCTAGGGTGTGGGATACCAGAATGAAATCTATGCGGGACATAGAGTTGTGAGTAGGAGAGAAACAGGAATAGGCTCGAGTGTACGGGAAGTTGTGCCTCCATGTGTCTACAAGGTGAAAGGTGGAGATGAGTTTAGAGAATTTAGTCGTATCAGCACTGGCTACTGTTGCCTGCGACGTCTGTAGTCTATCCAAGTCCGGACATAGTGTTGTGTTAAAGTCGCCTAACCAGATCGCTGGTATCGTGGGGTTACGGGACATGAAGGTAAAGCCATCTAGGAGCACTGTTACACTAAAGGGAGGAGGTATGTAGAAAGCCATGAGAAGGAACGGTTCATCGTAGAGCTTAGCATGAAGAAATACATACCGACCGTGGGGATCAGTTAGGAGTTCACAGAGTTCCAAATGTACTGATTTGGCTATCAATAATGAGACACCCCTAGCATGAGTCGTATAGGTGGAGTGGTACGCCCACCCAACCCAGGGGTGGCGAAGAGCCATTTGGAGTCTGCCCTCAACATGTGTCTCGACCAGCACCACTACTTCAGCACATTGTTTTTTGAGGAATGCCAGGACGGCCGAGCGCTTAACTTTCTCGCGCAGGTCCCTCACATTCCACGTGAGAAATTTTATAGTTGCCATGGTGCTGCGTAGGGTGCGTAACCTTGCCTCAGTAGGACACATATCTTTAGGTCTAGTGAAAAATATAATATATAGAAGAACTGGAGTACATCAAACACTGTATGCGGCACCTCTTCAACAGATATACATTTTCCCATATTTGGTTCCTGAGACACTGTATGCACATTTACAAATTGCAAAAATAACTGTTGAACAACCCCCTCCCCCCTCCCCACCTTACACCCACCCCAACTTGTGCAGGCATGATCCCTTAACAACTTTAAACTTCCATCTGGCAAACAACATAACTTTGCATGTAAGGAGAAGATAAGGAACAGTTTTAGCCACTGGGACAAGTAGTGGTTCCGAGCCAGCCACCACAAAGATGAATGAAAATGGGGCCTAATTGCACATGTTAGTGTAGAGAAGAGGCAGTGAGACCCAGTCGCTCTGTTCATTTGCATAGTTATAATTCCCAGTGGTTAGTGGGGCAAAAATTCGCTGCACTATGCATGAGGCTTGTAGGACCAACACACCTCTGCAGCTCCGTGTGGCAAATAAGTTCAGGAGTATAAAAAAAAAATAGAAAACCCCCATGAAGGGGGGCAGTGAGATATAGTAAGTCCACTCAAAATATCCGAAATCACAGGAGGATATTTTAGAAATCCAGTGCTCTGTATGTCGTAGGAAGGATTATATATCAACGGTTGTGGCAGTAGGGTCAGTAGAAAAACCTGAGGTCCACCTGTCTCCCCGGCCCAGCAGAGCACAACAACGTGAACCCGCCAATGTGGGGCGCAAGTCAGGGTGACTATGTTGCAAGTGTGATTAAGTCAGGCCAAGTGGTGATGGAGATATGGGACAGTAGCGGCTTGCCATACGGCTCACCTGATGTGCAGTCAGTCGCCCCTGCCTTGTGCAGGTCTGCGCTCCAGCCAGGAGATGACCTCACGAGGATCCTCGAAGAATGATACGCGGCCATCATGTTCCACCCTCAGGCGTGCAGGAAAAAGCATGGAATACTTCAGGTGACGGTCGCGCAGTCTGCGTTTGGCTTCCAGAAAGCTCTGTCGACGTCTCTGTATCTCAGCCGAGAAGTCAGGAAATATTGCCACTTTGATGTTTCCCACCGGGATGTTGCCCCTCTCTCTCGCCAGCCACAACGCAGCATCCCGATCTTTGTAATTTAAAAGTTTTGCAATAAAGGTACGGGGGGAGCCCCTTGAGGAGGAGGCTTAGCTGGCATCCTATGAGCTCTTTCCACCACCAGCACGGGGGAGAAGGCCTCTCGACCGTACGTGGTTATCAGCAGTTGTTCAAGGAATGATGTTGGGTCTTTACCTTCCGCTCCCTCCGGGAGACCGACGAAGCGGAGATTACACCTCCTCAGGCGATTTTCCATGTCGTCCTGCTTGGCGAGCAGCTGGTTAATCTGTCCCTGCATGCGTTCAGATCTAGCCTGTATCGGCGGGAGGATATCTTCCACCCCACTGATGCGGGTTTCCATCTCCGTGACCCGTTCGCGGATTTTCTGAAAATCTTGTCTAATTAGAGATATGTCCGTTTTAACTTCCTCGATCTGGGCAGTGAGGAATGTCCTGCAGAGTGTGATCGCTTCTAGTAGTTTATCCGTGTCTCCCTGCCCACGCTCTCCCCCTGCCCTCTCAGCGACACCATCCTCTTTCGCCTCCTCCCCCTCATTCCGACGGTACTGTGCGAGCTTTGCTGCGGCAGATTTATGGCTCTTTGGAGGGGACATAGTATGAGGCTTGTGTAGGACAGGTTCAGCCAGTCAGGGTATTACAGGCAGAGAAGGGAGAAGACAGCAGACACAAGGCCCAGTGATGGCTGAGGGATGGGGTGTACCAAAATGGCCACGGACCTCCAGGCACAGGCCAGAGCCCAAGACCTGCCCAGTCACAGCAGTGCAGGAGACTCACCCCTCTGTGCAGGCAGCTGGATGGCTGTACAGTATAGGAGGCAGGCTGGATGGGAGGACGGCGTGCACAAGGCCCAGCGCTGGTCCGGAGCCTGGGTGTACCAAGATGGCCGCAGACCTCCGGGAGTAGGCCGAAGCCGCGGTCTCGCCAAAATGCGGCCGCCGTGCGGGACGGCGTCGCTCCGACCGGGTCGCCGGGAGGCCGAAAAACAGGTAGGGTATACAGGGGGTCCCCAGGCAGGTAGCCCACACGGGTCGAAGGATAAAAGGAGTGGAGGATCACTGCAAACCAGGATTAATAGACGGAGCCCTGGGTGTGCAGGTTCTACTCCATGCTCAGTCAGGCCACGCCCCCACCTACACTTACCTTTTACAGATATTTAATGCTCTTTACCCCCCAAATATGGGGGGCGGGTTAAGAGATAAATTCTGGTAATATTGGATTAAGCTATAAAGGGAAATGTGTCCCGGGGGGGGGGGGGGGAGGTAGGATGTAGTGCTTGGCCCATTGACCATGACTTTAAGACAACTTTCATGACAACAGTCAGGGGAAGGGAGAAGGCGATAGTTCTAAACAACAAAACAGTAAGGCCTCCTGCACCCTGGCTGTTTAGCCCACGTGTGTCAAATCTTATCAGCTTCCAGCCCCTGTGCCTCCCGGGTACTTAAATACACTGGGATTTGACCACATGGGTCAAATGGCCAGAGTGCATAAAGCCTAAATTCTTTTCAGCCTCCTGACAACCTGTTGAACAGGTCTGACTGTTTTTTCTCAAGAGTTACTTCAGTCCCAGCCTCTTTACTAAACCGAGTCTATCAGTCTCCATACTAGACCTTCATTTTGCTCACAGATACATAATAAGCTCAAACTCACCAATCAGTTTACACAGAGATTGACTTTGTCCCTCAAAAGTCTCTAATTGTTGTTCATATAAGACAATAACCTGGTACGGGTCAAGACAGACAGGCCTGGACATGTACTCCTATCATGTCCTCAATCACGCTGCCTCAACAGTAACAGCTTCCACAGAAGAACCCTGACTGAGTGCAGACTCTTCCCCTCAAGCACTGTTTTACCTACAAAAGCTAACCTCTTCATGTCACTTACCACAGTTACACAGTAACAGACAGTGCATCTGCCTCGCAGAACAGAGTTGCTATGTGGGGAGAGTGCACACCAAAGGGAAACTCTATACTCTTCAACCAAGTGGGCAATGCCAGTCATGGGGTGGTGGCATGCATCTGTACTTATAGTGAACATTTATATTTTCCCGAAAGGCAAAGCAGGGCAGACACAGGCAGGTGTCCCTAAAATGTCTTATAACAAATAAGAAGTGGGTTTTTAGAGTGGTACAGTCAAATCTGCATATGTGCCAATTGCAGAATCAATTGATATGTGTACAATTATCTCCCTAGCAAGTAGCCAGAGGGGTCTAACAATTAAACATTATACATATCTATTATTTGGCTCCAATTTCCACACTGTCTGCTATCTGATTGGCAACCATAAGACCACAAGAAAAAAGACCTGAAATTTTTTTTATCACTCAGACAGACTTCCCCAATCCATGAGACTGGTCCCCCACAGCCTCCTCTCTAAGGCACTTCATACTATGGTTGCATGCTTGCTTGCACCCATCATTACAATGCAAGAAGGAGAGCTCTGGAGCTGGCTGGAGTGAGCAGTCAGATAAGTAATGATGCCTGTTTAGCTTTCCCTACACTAGGGGTCTCATCAGAAGGGTTGTATTTATCACATTGCTGGAGTCCAGCTTTACTCGTAGAGGTAATAGAAATACATACTGTGTGTGTGTGTATATATATATATATATATATATATATATATATATATATACAGGGGCGTAACTAGAAATCACAGGGCCCCATAGCAAAATGTTGTATGGGCCCCCCCCCCCCACCAAAAAAAATGAACTAATGCCATTAAACAACAGACTACCACACCCATGTGGCACAGTACCCAGGCAACGGCTTATATTAATTTTGAACAACAAAGTATGCAGTATACTCTATGCAGCCCCTGAAGGGAACACATTGCTGACCTCCAGGCCTTTTAACCAATTTCTGTTCTGTTATATAAAATGAAATAGTTCAACTCACCATAATGCAAAATCAGTGGGATCCCTGAGCGTGTCGCTAGCCATCATCGCCTGCCACCAGATGCAGATTGTAACTTGTCAAACGTTGTGGAATGTCACCTACCACATGTTGCGGATTGTCACTTGCCAAGTCACCTGCCACACATTATGGATTGTCACTTGCCACGTCCTGGATTGTCACTTGCCACACATTATGGATTGTCACATGCCACGTCCTGGATTGTCACTTGCCACGTCACTTGCCACACATTATGGATTGTAACTTGCCACGTCCTGGATTGTCACTTGCCACACATTAAGGATTGTCACTTGTCACATCACCTGCTACACATTGCAGATTGTCCACTTGCCACGTCGCCTGCCACCAGATGCAGATTGTCACTTGTCACACGTTGCATAATGTCACCTGCCACATGTTGCGGATTGTCCACTTGCCAAGTCCCGGATTGTCACTTGCCACATTACCTGCCACACATTACGGATTGTCACTTGCCATGTCCTAGATTGTCACTTGCCACGTCTCGGGTTGTCACTTGCCACGTCACCTGCCACACATTACGGATTGTCACTTGCCACTTCACCTGCCACACATTACGGATTGTCACTTGTCACATCACGGATTTTCACTTGCCACGTCACCTGCCACATGTTACGGATTGTCACTTGCCACATCCAGGTTGTCACTTGCCACGTCACCTGCCACACATTACGGATTGTCACTTGCCACGTCCTAGATTGCCACACATTACAGATTGTCACTTACCACATCCTAGATTGTCACTTGCCACACATTATGGATTGTCACTTGCACGTCCCGGGTTGTCACTTGCCACGTCACCTGCCACACATTACAGATTGTCACGTCACGGATTTTCGCTTGCCACGTCACCTGCCACATGTTACAGATTGTCACTTGCCACATCCAGGTTGTCACTTGCCACGTCACCTGCCACACATTACGGATTGTCACTTGCCACGTCCTAGATTGCCACACATTACAGATTGTCACTTACCACATCCTAGATTGTTACTTGCCACACATTATGGATTGTCACTTGCACGTCCCGGGTTGTCACTTGCCACGTCACCTGCCACACATTACGGATTGTCACTTGTCACATCACGGATTTTCACTTGCCACGTCACCTGCCACATGTTACGGATTGTCACTTGCCACATCCAGGTTGTCACTTGCCATGTCACCTGCCACACGTTACGGATTGTCACTTGCCACGTCCCTGGTTGTCACTTGCCACGTTGCCTGCCACACATTATGGATTGTCATTTGCCACGTCATGGATTTTCACTTGCCACGTCACCTGCCACACGTTACGGATTGTCACTTGCCACGTCCTGGGTTGTCACTTGCCACGTCGCCTGCCACACATTATGGATTGTCACTTGCTCTGCCACTTTCCTGCTGTGTCACAGAGTCAGCCAGCAGATTATCAGTCAGGCAGCAGAGAGATAATGTCATCTCTCTGCTTCCTGGCTGCCTGCACAGTGAGGGGGGAACTGCACTGCAGGGATGAGAGGGCGGCGAGAGATGATGTCATCTCTATGCTCCCTCGCCCGTCAGCTCCCTGATTGGCCAGCCCGCTCAAGCCCACTCTCTCACCAGCGGACCGGCCACTCTCATCTGCCTCCCACTATCACCCGCGGAGCCCCCCGCGGACCCGCGGAGCCCCCCGCGGACCCGCGGACTGCCCGCTCTCACCCGCGGAGCCGCCCGCGGTCCACCCGCGGGCCGCCCGCGGACTACCCGCGGGCCGCCCGCGGACCGCCAGCTCTCACCCGCGGAGCCGCCTGCGGAGCCGCCCGCGGAGCCGCGGACTGCCCGCGGGCCACCCGCGGAGCCGCCCGCTATCTCCCGCGGAGCCATAGCGCCTGTCCTCACCAGGCCCCATTTGACTGCGGGCCCCATAGCGCCCGCATGTGCTGCTATGGCGGTAGTTCCGCCACTGTGTATATATATATATATATATATATATATATATATGCACAGTTTAACAGACACATGTAAATTCTGTCTATCAAGTGCCATCATTTGTCATAACGATAACCTAATTTATGACCTATATAAAATACGTTGGGAACTTAAAGTGACTGTAAAGTCTCTTTTTTTTTCAATAACAATTACAAACATGTTTTACTTATCTGCCCTGTGTAGTGGATTTGCACAGAGCAGCTCCGATCCTCCTCTTCTGGATTCCCTCTCCTGTGCTCCTGGCCCCTCCCTCCCGTCGAATGCCCCCTACAGCAAGCAGCTTGCTATGGGTGCACCAGAGCCAAGTCACAGCTACTTGTGTCCATTCAGGTACAGAGCTACAGCCTGGCCCCACCCTCTCTCCCCCCTGATTGGCTGGCTGACTATGATTGACAAGAGCAGGAGCCAATGGCACTGCTGCTGTGTTTCAGCCGATCAGGAGTGAGAGACTCGGACAGCTGAGACACTCGTGGACATCAATGGACAGAGATGGGGCCCAGGTAAGTATTAGAGGGGCTGAGGGTGGTTGCTGCACACAGAAGGTTTTTTTAGAAGAAGAGAAATATCACACTGGAAATAAAAGGTCAAAGGTGGAATTAAATTGTTACTAAACCCAGGACCCCGCATTCACTATATTTGGTTTACCACAGCACACAGAACATGGAAATGCAAATTTCTAGCCAATATAAATGCTAAATACCTTTTCTAGTGATGGACGAACTTCCGACGGGACGTTTCGCGAACGCGAAATGCGAACGGACCCAAACGTTCGCGAAACCGAACGTTCGCCGCGGGCCCCATTGACTTCAATGGGAGGCGAACTTTGCAAACCTTCATGTCGAATTTGCGGCCACGTGGTAATTATTAGGGGGTAAAACGTAGTCCCACCATCTGGACAATGACATAATACATGTATGAGGTGAATTTGGGATCGATAACTACAAGCATTTTTATTTTATTTGGGAAATTGTTCTAACAATTCAGGACTATGGAGCTAATGAAGGCAATGGAGGAGAGGGAAGGTCAGGGACCAGGGTAGGCAAAGAAGAGGGTGCAGGAGATGATCACCAGCAGCGTGACATACCGGAATGACACATGCACCGTGATAGAGGCATCTGACAGCAGCACCGTAATACAGAGCACTGACAGCAGCACCGTGACATACAGCGCTGACAGCAGCACCGTGACATACAGCGCTGACAGCAGCACCGTGACATACAGCGCTGACAGCAGCACCGTGACATACAGCGCTGACAGCAGCACCGTGACATACAGAGCACTGACAGCAGCACCGTGACATACAGCGCTGACAGCAGCACCGTGACATACAGCGCTGACAGCAGCACCGTGACATACAGCGCTGACAGCAGCACCGTGACATACAGCGCTGACAGCAGCACCGTGACATACAGCGCTGACAGCAGCACCGTGACATACAGCGCTGACAGCAGCACCGTGACATACAGCGCTGACAGCAGCACCGTGACATACAGCGCTGACAGCAGCACCGTGACATACAGCGCTGACAGCAGCACCGTGACATACAGCGCTGACAGCAGCACCGTGACATACAGCGCTGACAGCAGCACCGTGACATACAGCGCTGACAGCAGCACCGTGACATACAGCGCTGACAGCAGCACCGTGACATACAGCGCTGACAGCAGCACCGTGACATACAGCACTGACAGCAGCACCGTAAGCAGCCCCAGGAGGAAGTCAGCACAGCACAGGGATGGTGTGATCCCCTCATAATAAGAACCCCCAGGAGGAAGTCAGCACAGCACAGGGATAGTGTGATCCCTTCATAATAAGAACCCCCAGGAGGAAGTCAGCACAGCACAGGGATATCATAAGCAGCCCCAGTAGAAATATGACACCGCTCAACCTCTTCAAAGAGGAGGGTAGGGGCATATAGTACGGTGTGCTTTTTTGGGTCAAGGAAGTGAGCCAAATGAATTAAGAAGGTCTGTGTGCTTGATTAAAAAAATAGTTTATAGACATATACGTGGTCTACTGGTCACATGTGTTGAATTCCTCCGAGATCCATGCCTCATTCATTTTTAGAAATGTGAGGTAGTTAACACTGTCGTGAGCTAGGCGAGTACGCTTATCGGTCACAATCCCCCCTGCTGCGCTGAACGTCCTTTCGGACAGGACACTGGATGAGGGGCAAGCCAACAGTTCGATTGCAAATTGGGCAAGCTCTGGCCAGAGGTCAAGCCTGCCCACCCAGTAGTCTAGGGGTTCATCACTCCTCAGAGCGTCCACATCGGCCGTTAACCCAATGTAGTCGGACACCTGACGGTCTAGGCGTTCCCTGATGCTGGATCCGGATGACACCTGTCGATGGGTCGGCTGAAAGAATGACCTCATATCCGAAGTCACCAACACATCTTCAAACCGGCCTCTTCTTGCAGGCGCTGTTGGATTGGTACCCGCAAATCCTTCTCTGGGAGTGGGAATTGCTCCTCTGCCAGCGCACGCAAAAGCAGAATGCAGCATTTCTCGAAGCAAGGCCTGGAAGTGCTGCATTCTGACAGCCCTCTGCGACGGCGGTAACATTTCCGCCATTTTGTGTTTGTACCGGGGGTCTAAGTACGTTGCCACCCAGTACTGGTCCTTGACCCTCATGCTTTTTATACGGGGGTCCCTATTAAAACACTGGAGCATGAAGGCCCCCATTTGCACTAAAGTGGAAGCGGTGTGGTGGCCTGGCTCCTGCTCATCATCCAGGATAATGTCGTCCTCTTCATTCTCCTCTCCCCATCCTCGCACAACAGGGATCCCAGAAAGGTTTAAAGCATGCTCTTCTTGCTCCTGCTCATCCGCCCCGGCACCATCCTCCTCTGACTCCTCATCAGACTCCTGTTGTTGACTTGTCTCAGATAGAGTAGCCCCCCCTGGGAATTCATCCAGCATTGCGACTTCCTCATCTTCCCGCTCCTGCTCCTCCACAGCCTGATCAATGACACGACGCAATGCACGCTCCAGAAAGAAGGCATAAGGTACCATGTCACTGATGGCGCCATGGCTGCGACTGACCAGTTTGGTGATCTCCTCAAATGGCCGCAGAAGTCTGCATGTGTCGCGCATGAGCAGCCACTGGCGCGGTGAAAAAAAACCCAGCTCCCCAGAACCGTTTCTTTCGCAGAGTTCATACAGGTAGACGTTAACTGCACGTTTCTGCTGGAGCAGCCTATCAAGCATATAGAAGGTTGAGTTCCATCGCGTCGGGCAATCGCAAATAAGACGTCTGACCGGCAGATGGTGTCGCCGCTGAATGTCAGCAAGGCGAGCCATGGCCGTGTAAGATCTTCTGAAATGGGCCGAGATTTTCCTTGCCTGCCGCAAGATGTCCTGGACCCCAGGGTATTTGACAAGGAATCGCTGCACGACCAAGTTTAAGACGTGTGCCATGCACGGCACGTGCGTGATTTTGCCCTGTTTCAATGCGCTAAGCAGATTGGCACCGTTGTCACACACCACTTTACCAACTGTCAAATTGAGCGGTGTTAGCCACTCATCTGCCTGTGAACGCAAAGCTGAAAGGAGTGCCGGGCCAGTGTGGCTCTTTGCTTCCAGGCACAACAGACGCAGCACGGCATGGCAACGTCTCACCTGGCATGTGGAATAGGTTCTGGGGAGCTTGGGCGGTGCAGTGGAAGAGACGCTAGCAGCGGAAAAGGAGGAGGCAGCTGAGGAGGAGAGGGAGGAGGATGGAGTAGGAGGAGGAGAAGAAGAGTCAGGCCTGCATGCAATCCGTGGCGGTAAAACCAAATCTACACGGGTGCCACGGGTTACATGCTTGACGGCCGTCAGAAGGTTCACCCAGTGGGCAGTAAAACTGATATACCTTCCCTGCCCGTGTTTGCTAGACCACGTGTCTGTGGTCAGATGTATCTTGGCACCGACACTGTGTGCCAGAGATACATTCACTTGCCGCTGAACATGGCCATATAGCTCTGGGATGCCCTTCTCTGAGAAATACTTCCTTCCTGGGACCTTCCATTGTGGTGTTCCAATGGCCACAAATTTGCGAAAGGCCTCCGAGTCCACCAGTTTATATGGCAGTAGTTGGCGGGCTATGAGTTCTGACAAGCCAGCCGCCAACCGTTGGGCAAGAGGGTTATCCGGCATCATCATTTTTTTACGCTCAAACATTAGGCCCACGGAAGCCTGCCTTTTTGCAGAAAAATGTGAGCTTGGCGTGATGGAAGGTGGAGTGGAGGACAATTGTGAGGAGAGAGGAGAAGGAGAAGTAGAAGACGAGGCTGGACGGTGAGAGCCTGCAGTGTGGCTTTGTGTGTTCCGTTGCTCCCACTGGGCTCGGTGATGGCTGCTCATGTGCCTTCTTAAGGCGGTCGTCCCTAGGTGAGTATTGGGCTTACCGCGACTAACGCGTTGACTGCAAAGATTGCAGATGGCAACGCTATTGTCAGCAGCGGACACGTTAAAAAAAGCCCACACTGCGGAGCCATGTGCCGGTGTCCTGGGAGCGCCAGATGTGACCGTACATGGTCGATGACTCGCTCCTGATACATTTGCAGTCTGCTTTGTCCCTGCTGTGCAATGTAAGTCATTGCTGCTTCTCCTCCCTATCTGCTGGTCCATATCTCCCTCTGAACTCCCCTCCTCTTCCTCTCTTGTGGGCACCCACGTGACATCACTAGACACGTCATCATCAACGTCACCTTCCCCACCGCTATAAGTAGAGATCTCGGAGTAGGCAGCAACACCGGGGACCAACCTCCTCCTTGGGCTGATCTGGGTACTGGCGTCAGACTGCTGAGTAGCGCTTGTTGCTACCTCCTCTTCCTGATCCAATACCAAGAGTGGCTGCGCATCAGAAATGTCCTCTTGATATGGATCGGAAAATAATTCCAGTGACTCAAGCGGAAGGTATGTGGTGGTGGTGGTGGTGGTCGTGTTGTTGGTGGTAGTGTCTTTGGGGGTGCACATAGCAGAGAGTGAAGAAGAGGGTGCAGATCGAGAGGATGAGGAGGGTGCAGAAGAGTAAGGCTGAGCGAGCCACTCAACCAAGTCTGGTGCATCCTTTAAAGTAATTGAACGCACCTTCTGCAACTTCCCACTTTGGCTCAAGCCTGTTGCTCCTGCCCTACCCCTACCACCCCTGCGGAAGGGCCTGCCTCTTCCTCTGCATGTCATTTTTTAAATGACCCTGTGACAAAACTCTTAGTCCCTATACCGCTGAAGGACTGCTGCAGTATAGGTGAGCGGTCAGCAGTGGTGCACGTCAACCCTATCTATTGTGGACCTATAGCGGTCCTTACAGAACAGCAGACTGTACCGCACTCAAGCCTATGTACCGTAGCACCCTATACCAAGTTACCAGTCCTTATAAGAACTTTTGTGGACCAAGCAGGTTGTGTATTAGTGTTTAGCAGACTGTACGTCAGTCCCTATACCGCTGAAGGACTGCTGCAGTATAGGGCAGCGGTCAGCAGTGGTGCACGTCAACCCTATCTATTGTGGACCGATAGCGGTCCTTACAGAACAGCAGACTGTACCGCACTCAAGCCTATGTACCGTAGCACCCTATACCAAGTTACCAGTCCTTATAAGAACTTTTGTGGAACAAGCAGGTTGTGTGTTAGTGATTAGCAGACTGTACGTCAGTCCCTATACCGCTGAAGGACTGCTGCAGTATAGGTGAGCGGTCAGCAGTGGTGCACGTCAACCCTATCTATTGTGGACCTATAGCGGTCCTTACAGAACAGCAGACTGTACCGCACTCAAGCCTATGTACCGTAGCACCCTATACCAAGTTACCAGTCCTTATAAGAACTTTTGTGGACCAAGCAGGTTGTGTATTAGTGTTTAGCAGACTGTACGTCAGTCCCTATACCGCTGAAGGACTGCTGCAGTATAGGGCAGCGGTCAGCAGTGGTGCACGTCAACCCTATCTATTGTGGACCGATAGCGGTCCTTACAGAACAGCAGACTGTACCGCACTCAAGCCTATGTACCGTAGCACCCTATACCAAGTTACCAGTCCTTATAAGAACTTTTGTGGAACAAGCAGGTTGTGTGTTAGTGATTAGCAGACTGTACGTCAGTCCCTATACCGCTGAAGGACTGCTGCAGTATAGGGCAGCGGTCAGCAGTGGTGCACGTCAACCCTATCTATTGTGGACCGATAGCGGTCCTTACAGAACAGCAGACTGTACCGCACTCAAGCCTATGTACCGTAGCACCCTATACCAAGTTACCAGTCCTTATAAGAACTTTTGTGGAACAAGCAGGTTGTGTGTTAGTGATTAGCAGACTGTACGTCAGTCCCTATACCGCTGAAGGACTGCTGCAGTATAGGGCAGCGGTCAGCAGTGGTGCACGTCAACCCTATCTATTGTGGACCGATAGCGGTCCTTACAGAACAGCAGACTGTACCGCACTCAAGCCTATGTACCGTAGCACCCTATACCAAGTTACCAGTCCTTATAAGAACTTTTGTGGAACAAGCAGGTTGTGTGTTAGTGATTAGCAGACTGTACGTCAGTCCCTATACCGCTGAAGGACTGCTGCAGTATAGGTGAGCGGTCAGCAGTGGTGCACGTCAACCCTATCTATTGTGGACCGATAGCGGTCCTTACAGAACAGCAGACTGTACCGCACTCAAGCCTATGTACCGTAGCACCCTATACCAAGTTACCAGTCCTTATAAGAACTTTTGTGGACCAAGCAGGTTGTGTATTAGTGTTTAGCAGACTGTACGTCAGTCCCTATACCGCTGAAGGACTGCTGCAGTATAGGGCAGCGGTCAGCAGTGGTGCACGTCAACCCTATCTATTGTGGACCGATAGCGGTCCTTACAGAACAGCAGACTGTACCGCACTCAAGCCTATGTACCGTAGCACCCTATACCAAGTTACCAGTCCTTATAAGAACTTTTGTGGAACAAGCAGGTTGTGTGTTAGTGATTAGCAGACTGTACGTCAGTCCCTATACCGCTGAAGGACTGCTGCAGTATAGGTGAGCGGTCAGCAGTGGTGCACGTCAACCCTATCTATTGTGGACCGATAGCGGTCCTTACAGAACAGCAGACTGTACCGCACTCAAGCCTATGTACCGTAGCACCCTATACCAAGTTACCAGTCCTTATAAGAACTTTTGTGGACCAAGCAGGTTGTGTATTAGTGTTTAGCAGACTGTACGTCAGTCCCTATACCGCTGAAGGACTGCTGCAGTATAGGGCAGCGGTCAGCAGTGGTGCACGTCAACCCTATCTATTGTGGACCGATAGCGGTCCTTACAGAACAGCAGACTGTACCGCACTCAAGCCTATGTACCGTAGCACCCTATACCAAGTTACCAGTCCTTATAAGAACTTTTGTGGAACAAGCAGGTTGTGTGTTAGTGATTAGCAGACTGTACGTCAGTCCCTATACCGCTGAAGGACTGCTGCAGTATAGGGCAGCGGTCAGCAGTGGTGCACGTCAACCCTATCTATTGTGGACCGATAGCGGTCCTTACAGAACAGCAGACTGTACCGCACTCAAGCCTATGTACCGTAGCACCCTATACCAAGTTACCAGTCCTTATAAGAACTTTTGTGGAACAAGTGAGTTGTGAATGTTTAGCAGACTGCAGCAGAAGGGCAGCAGTCAAGTATAATATCCTTTCTATATTTGGAAGAAAGAATATTATACATGTACAAGCCTATTACTGTACCACTGATACCAGTCCTGAAAAGAACCTTTGTGGAACTAATAATAACAGCAAGTCTTTAAAATTACCCTCACTGCCTGACAACACTGCTTCCTTCCTGTCCCTATACAAATTGGCAAAAAAAGAGAACGATTAGTGGTTACTGGAACAGCTCTTTTGTGGACCTTGATAGTAACAGCTAATGATGATGATGATGATGATGATGATGAAAGACTAATCTGGCTGTCCCTGTAGCATACACCGTCCTTTCCCTTTCTCTAAACTAACAAAAGACACTCAGGCTGCTGCAAGAATCAGCAGCACAGCAAACCTATCAACACCTAACACCTATACCAGTCCTGAAAAGAACTTTTGTGTACCAAATAGCTAGTGGTTTATCTCTCCCTACTCCACACAGGAACCTGTCCCTATCGTAACAGAAGAAAGAATGTAAAATGGCCACCGGATCGGGTGTATTTATAGGTTAGGGGGAATGTACAAGTGTCCATGTGCTGTCATGTCTCAATTGGCTGTCCTGTATCACATGATAAACGTGTCACCAAAGGTTAAAGTTCTTGTATACATTAAACACGTAAGTCCGCCGCGGCGAACGACGGAAAAAGGCGTTCGAACGTGCGGACCGCGAATGTCGGAAATTCGCCGCGAAACGACCGCCGGGCGAACCGTTCGGCCATCACTAACCTTTTCTCATCAGCAGTATATAGCAGTCTTATGACTTCTGTCAGTGTCTGATTAAAGCCTGTAGGAGGAGTTTTCAGTCTAATCTTATTGACCTATGAGGCTGCAGAACCCCTGACCCTCTTTCTGGGCAGTGCTGATTGGCCCTGTCCCAATGCACCCCCCCAAGAAAAAAATAGCAATACGTACCCACCTGAACATGTGCAGAGTGCCCTGAATACTCTGTTCTACTGGCAGATGGATTGGGGACTGTGGATCAGAGAAGACAGGATCAAACAGCCTTTTTACACAATGTAGCTGATTAATCCCTAAGGTTCCACAGTGAGTATAACAAGCATGCTTTACTGCATATACAGACTGATTTTACTGTTGTGGGTTTAGTAACACTTTAAGAAAATTGATAAATACAATGTAAAAATTAGTCAGTGGAGTGGAGATATCTCTGGAGATGCTTGGAGGGATATGGCTTTGGGCCTAAGTTCATCAGATGGGTCCAATTACTATACCAAAACCCAACAGCTAAAGTGGTGGCAATTGGATGGCCATCTCCAGTGTTTGACCTCAGTAGAGGCATGAGACAGGGCTGCCCACTCTCCTCACTGCTATATGCATTGGCTGCAGAACCCCTTGTCATGTCTATCCATGCAAATCCAGAGATCAGAGGACTGAGACTGGGGACCCTGACTGAAAAAATCAGTATGTATGCTGATGATACCTTGTTGTATCTAGCTGACTCTGGCCCTTCCCTACGCAATTGTCATGGTTATGCAGTAATCTTTCTCTGTCAGCCTACCTCTCCTCATGTGTTCAGACTAAGAGGCCAGCCACATTCACCTGGTTGTTTTTATAACCTCTCCTCTAAGCATGGCTCTATCCCAGGCCCTATCAGGCAACCCTATATTAACCTGTGCACTGCAGGTCAGCGGTGCTGATCAACCATTGTGTATTCTTTGTGTGTTTGGCTTCCTGGTTGCCGCATGCCCTTCATTTGTCTCTTTTACCGACCTTGGCGTGTTCGACTATTCCTGTCTGCTTGTGACCCTGACCTTTTGGCGTGTCCCCAACTATCCCCGTTTGCCTGTGACCCTGAACCTTTGGTGTGTACTCTGTTGTTCCTGTCTGCTAGTTGCCTTGACCTCTGTCTTATCCCTTTACTATCCTTGTTGTTCCAACCTGCTTCTTCCTTCTCCTTTAGTCTACCATGAGCATGAGCTGTGAGACCCTAGGGGCTGTGACCTGGAGCCAGACTGCAGCGCAGTACATCCTCACCACTAGAGGCTCTGGTGAAAACCTGCTGGCTCTTAGAGTCCGCGCCCTGCTTCCTGAATCTCCCTATGTACCACCAGCAGTCAATACTAGGGTCCACTATCTTAGTGGTGCACTTCGGACTTCTACGGAGTGCATCTGTCACCTGGTCTCAGATGACCTGACAGTTTGAGCAACCATGGACCCGGCTGACGTGCCACTTCCTGCAGATGATCCATTACAGGGCTTAGTCTGCAGACTTGAGACCCAAGAATCGCATCAGACCCAGGTGATGCGATTCCTTCAGGATTTTGCCTCCTGTTTTGAACAGGTTCAGGCCTCATTAGGATCCCCGGTTCAACAACCTCAACCGCTATCTGCTGCTGCTCCTATCGCACCAGTTGCAGCCACATATTCATTACAACTGCCAGCTCCGGCCTGCTTCTCTGGGGACTCCAAGGCTTGCAGGGGATTCCTTAGCCAGTGCACAATTCATTTTGAACTCCAGTCCCAAAACTTCCTGTCCGATCGGGCGAAGGTAGCCTATATTATATCTGTCCTGTCCGACGAGGCGTTAGCCTGGGCTGCTCCTCTGTGGGAACTGAATGATCCAGTGGTTTCTAGCCTGTCTGATTTCTTGAAACTTTTTCGGAATATCTTCGAGGAACCGGGTCGTGTCTCCTCAGCGGTCAGCAATCTTTTATGTCTCCGTCAAGAGTCCGCTTCTGTGGGACAGGATGCTGTTCAGATCCGTATCCTCACAGTTGAATTGAGCTGGAATAATGAGGCCCTAGTTGCAACCTTTTTACATGGCCTTTCTGATAGAGTGAAAGATGAATTAGCAGGAAGATCCCTCCCTGCTGATATGGACGGTGTCATCACCTTGTGTAACCAGATTGATATTCGCTTTCAGGAGAGGGCTCTGGAAAAGAGACCCCAGCACTCCCTGTTTTTTAGGCAGCCTGAGCTACCTATACCTTCTCTTCGATCCGTAGAGCACCCCCTGCCTGCTGAGGAACCTATGCAGCTGGTCTGGACCAAGTCTCCAGAAGAAAGTGCTAGGCACAGAACTCTGGGCCTGCGCCTCTACTGTGGGGTCAAAGGTAATTTTCGTGACACTTGTTCTCTTCGTCCGGAAAACCGCTTGGGGCTAATACATCTGGACGGTGGAGTATTAGACCCTGAAATATCACCTTCACCTTCTCGTCTTCTCCTTTCTGTATTCCTTCATGTCGGCGCTTCTTCTCATTCAGTCTCGGCACATCTGGATTCTGGAGCCGCTGGCAAATTTCGTGGACTGGGAAACTGCAGCTTCCATGAGACTTACCCTTTTGCCCCTTACAACGCCATTGGTGGTCTTGGTGATTGATGGCCCTGTTCTCCCAGGGGGCCTTATCCGCTTCAAGACCCTCCCTGTTAAGATGGCGGTAGGGACACTCCACCAGGACTGGATATCCTTCCTTGTCTTACCTAAGGCTTCATCTCCTATCATATTAGGTCGTGTTTGGTTATGGCTCCATTCCCCACACATTGACTGGACTGCTGGACAGATCTTGGCTTGGGGTTCCTCCTGTTCCTCTTCCTGCCTACTCAAGGTTACCCCAAATGAGAAACTTCCTGTTGCCACCATCCCAGTATCTTCTGCTCTTCCCGCTGTATATAGTGATTTCTGGGATGTGTCCTGCAATAGTCGGATTGATGCACTCTCTAGATCATGTGGCATGCTGGATGAGGAGCCCACCTATGAAGTTGAGCTGATCATTCACTCCAGTTTGCATAACCATTTACCTTTGACAGTCCCTAAACTCCCTTGGACGCACAGCCAGGCTAACTTGTCCGCAAGTTCCACAGTCACTACGCCCTGTGATGTGATTGAGATAGTCCCTACACCTGTTGATACTATTCAGTCGGCTTCTGCACCAGTTATGCCAGTCCAGCCCATGCCCAGTGAACTTCCTGCTTTTTCTTATTCAGGACCTTCTGTAACCTGGTCTCACCCTACTACTACTATGTCCATTCAAACCTGTCTAAGAGGCTCAATCCATCCTTTGGATAGACTGCCCCATTCGACCAGGTGGGGTTTTTAACTTTTTTTCAGGACTCTCTGCGTTTTATTTGTGTTTCAGCTATCCAGCTTGACTCCTGTGACACATCCCCTGCTTGCTGATCCTCCCTGGGTACTACCTGCAGCAGTCAGTGCTAGGGTCCACTATCCTATGGAGTGCATCTGTCACCTGGTCTCAGGTGACCTGGCAGTAATGCTCTAAAATGAATGGACAATTTGGGATATTCTCCGGACTTAAGATCAACTGGGAAAAGTCTCAGATTCTGCCAATTGATAGTTTCCCACCCTCAAAGTCCCAGACCAACATGCCACTACAGAGGGTTGATACAATTAAATACCTAGGGATACCCATCTGCAGAGCCCCGGTGGATTACATTGCTTTAAATATTGAGCCACTAATCTCCCTAGTCAAATCTAAAATACACACCTGGGGCCGTCTGCCCCTGGGATTATGGGGTCGTATTATGCTAATAAAAATGGTCCACTTACCCAAAGTGCTTTACGTTCTCTGACACACTCCAATCTACCTACTCCTAAAATATTTTAAGTCTCTTGAAGCCCTCCTTAAACCCTTTTTTTGGGGGAGTAACAAACACAAACTCACATGGCAAACACTTAAAAACCTGACAGATATGGGTGGCACGGTCCTCCCAGACTTCAACCACTATTACATCGCATCCCAACTTTACCACATAGACAAGACAGACAGAGAACGATTCCTTACCCTATTATGCCCAAGGTGGGCACAACGCACCAAAGACTCGATATACGCCATATCAATAGGTACGGGGAGCGTGGAATCGGGGAGGGACAGTGAGTCCTTGCTGTATCACTACAGGCACATATGGGAGCTAGCCTCAAATTAGGAATACCACCGCATAATGATTACACACCACTTTGGCATAACAGGCATTTACAGGAATTCCTCCACTTCCAGAACTCAGAGATCTGGACCACACAGGATATTTACTACATGCACCACCTACTGTCTGATGGGACCCTTAAGACTTTTAACACACTCAGGGAAGAATCTACACTCCAAAATCACATGTTCTTTAGATTCCTACAGGTGCGACATGCGGCTCAAGCACAGTTCCCACAATCCCTTCCACAACCTACCCCTAACCCTATCATAGCAATAATTAAGAACACAGATCCCAAAAGGCTAATATCATCTTTCTACAACGTGCTTTCTCTGCCAAACTGGTATACGACCTGAATCCCCACTGGGAGGGGGAGGTGGGGCCGGTGGAGGACGAGGAGCAGGAAGAGGCATTGGAGTCCTGCAAGGCAGTGTCCCCCAAGCTCTCGGACAGATTATCCCAGATATACATACTTCATCAGGCATATCTTACCCCTCTTAGGGTTGCCAGATACAAAAGAGATAAATCTACCACATGCCCAATGTGTGGCCTTGAAACGGGCACTTTCTTCCACCTTATATGGTCCTGCCCCAAAATACAGGATCTTTGGAAACAAATTGTGACCTTCCTGCATGACACTATGGGCTCACCTTTAGCGCTAGACCCAAAACAATGTCTCCTTGGGATATTTCCAGATGTCCTAGACAAATACACTAAAATATTTCTCCATGAAACCCTCTTCTCGGTTAGAGAAGCCCGAAAATGGATGAGACAAGTGCCCCCAACCATCACAGATTGGAAAGTGGGCGTAAACACGACCCTACACTAAAGAACTTCCTATGCATTAATAGAGGCTGCACAAATACAACAGAATATGGGACCGCTGGAATCTGAAACCTGTACATGATCAATATAAGGACTCTTGACACAAATATACTAATATATGCTAATATTGTATATCTTTATTATGTACTGAGTAACACATGCACTCACATAAGTGATCACCAACACACAATGGTCGTATTAAGTATTGTAACAATATTGCACATCCCATTCACCTCACAATGGAGGCTATACTTGTATGATTTCTGTGTTTGATATGTATACACTTTTTCTCAATAAAAAAACTTTGTTCAATGGAAAAAAAAAGTAATTGCTTGTGTCTGTCAATAGACTATGATATAGTTTTAAACACATTTTCCTCTGACTTACTAATATACCATGTCTAAGGCAAACATGTTAAAAATAAATTACAAGTGGTCAAGGTCAACAATAAATCCTTATAACTAGTTACTTAATTCATTAGCTTCACTCTTTCATATAGATCAAAAGACCATAAAATGGAGGAAATCATAAGACGATGTATCTGTCATGGCATGTGTCAGGTCATGTGTCATTAAATTCAATTCAATGGCATTGTGATTGCCATGGGATGTCTAGATGTCACTGGTAGTCAAAAAATGCTTGAGATTTGTAAAGGTGTTGGTAGTATCGCCCTTCCTGTAAATTTTTTGTCTGCATATTCATACCGCAAACCTCCCATTCTACTTCATATTAATGGATTTAGTAGTTAGAGCAATGTTTTATTGATTTTTATTTTATCAAGATAATATACCTTAGTTTTCATTGCTATTTTGTGCACAGTTTCTTCAGACCACTTATACCATGACAAATATGACTTGTTAGAGTTTAGTCAATGCAATCACTCATGATATTCATTAGATACAGAACATTGTGATTTTATTTCTGTTTAACCTTTCACTGCCAAGAGCATATTACAAACAGAATGGCTTTATGTGTTCAATTAAGTCGATTATACATCATTGCAGAAGTAATGTTTGCAAAGTCACATGTTTAGTTCTAGCAATTTCAGATAGGAATAACCCCCTACTTGTCTAGTGCTGTATTGTATAATACTTACATAAACAACAAAATTCATCAAAACATTTTTTTTTAACAGATAAATATATATTGTAGATCCTCTGGACTTTTATTATTCTTAGTTGCCTTTCTTCTGTGAGACAAGTTAAATACAAATAATGGCAACAATGACATCACCTATTCATCATCTGTACAAAAAAATCTAAATTGTAAAAGATGTCTTTTTTTTTATAATTGTCATTTGGATTTAATGTTATCATGTTTTATGAGATTTACAGAACCATCGAAATATAAAAAAACATTTATTGTTGGACTTTTTATAGTCAACTTAACCAGCGTATACTGATACTGCTAAGCTTGGCTTGGGTATCCAGGCTTTAATGATTTTGGTGTACTTAAGGGTTAAGAAAAACTTTAGGGGCATAATGTTAGTATAATTCTAAAGAGACAAAGTAGCCAAGTTTTTAACATAGGTTGCTCCGGTTTGAAAAATAATTTAAATGTACATATAAATGTTATTTATTTACTCGGTACAGTTTTTTATATTTAGCAGAAAAAATTAACTTATGTTGTGTTATTGTATGTCAATAACAATTGTAGTTTAATTTTATTAAAAATATTGTTTGATAAATTATTATGTAACTATTATGAAGTATATAAAAGAAAAATGCAGCGCATAAATGTCCAATGTCCATAAAAGAAAAGAAAAAGTCCATCAATCCTGGGAAGAACACGATAGGTGAGTAATCCTTTACTTATAGATGAGCAAGAGTCTTCCACCAACACCACAGTAAGCCACGCCTCTTATCCCTCTTGGGCATGGAGTTCACCAGAGCTTCACAGGTTGCCACTGACGACATCATGGAGCTGGTGGATGTTAGAGACCTTGCGCTCCTCCACCTTCCGTCTGAGGATGCCCCACAGATGATCATTAGGGTTTAGATCTGGAGACATGCTCGGCCAGTCTATCACCTTTACCCTCAGCTTCTTTAGGTAGTGGTCATCTTGGAGGTATGTTTGGGGTTGTTATCATGTTGGAATACTGCCCTGCAGCCTAGTCTCTGAAGGGAAGGGATCATGTGCTGCTTCAGTATGTCACAGTACATGTTGGCATGCATGGTTCCCTCAATGAACTGTAGTTCCCCATTGCTGGCAGCAGCATGATACTCCCACCCCATGCCTGACTGTAGGCAAGATACCCTTGCCTTTTTACTCCTCACCTGGTTGCCACCACACACACACGCTTGACACCATCTGAACCAAATAAGTTTATCTTGGTCTCATCAGATCACAGGACATGGTTCCAGTAATCCATGTCCTTAGTCAGCTTGTCTTCAGCAAACTGTTTGTGGGCTTTCTTGTGCATCCTCTTTAGAAGCTTCCTTCTGGGACGACAGCCACACAGACCATTTTGATGCAGTGTTTGGTATATAGTCTGAGCACTGACAGGCAGAACCCCCCAACCCTTCAACCTCTGCAGCAATATTGGAAGCACTCATATGTCTATTTTCCAAAGATTTCCTCTGGATATGACGCTGAGCACGTGCACTCAACTTCTTTGATCTATCATGGCGAGGCCTGTTCTGAGTGGAACCTGTCCTGTTAAACCGCTGTAGGGTCTTGGTAACCATGCTGCAGCTCAGTTTCAGGGTTTTGGCAATATTCTTATAGCCTAGACCATCTTTATGTAGAGCAACAATAATTTTTTTCACATCCTCAGAGAGTTCTTTGCCATGAGGTGCCATGTTGAACTTCCGGAGACCAGTATGAGAAAGTGAGAGCGATAATACCAAATTTAACACACCTGCTCCTCATTCACAACTGGGACCTTGTAGCACTACTGAGTCACATGACACCAAGGAGGCAAAATGGCTAATAGGGCCCAATTTTGACATTTTCACTTAGGGGTGTACTCATTTTTGTTGACAGCAGTTTAGACAGTAATGGCTGTGTGTTGAGTTATTTTGAGGGGACGTCAAATTTACACTGTTATTCAAGCAGTACACTCACTCCTTTACATTATAGCAAAGTGTAATTTCTTCAGTGTTGTCACATGAAAAGATATAATAAAATATTTGCAAAAATGTTAAGGGTGTACTCACTTTTGTGAGATACTGTAGGGGGTCATTAAAACCCAAACACCAATCTCCTCTCAGTCTTATCCAGCACAGACTGCTCCAGCATGACTCCAGGCATCTCTCCTCATGTTAAAAGGTGTAAAAACAAATACCACTTTATGGTGTAGTATGTCAAACCATGTAAACTTTATTGTAACCACATAGATATACTCTACACTAAATGATAAAAATTAGCATGTCCTGTAAAATGCTTCTGATGGTTTCAAACGTGCAAGATGGACGCGTTCCACAGGCACAGCAATGCCACACGTACAGAACTCCACCCTACATGGTGTTTTGTCATATTAGACGTCATCAGGGGCATGCTATTATGACGTGTACGGAAACATTAGTACCATATTTTAATTGGCTTAATTCACAAAGCTAGCATATCAGGACAAGGAGCAATATTTTTCAAAGGGTAATGCAGCGTACACACGATCGGATTTTCTGACGGGAAATGTTGGATGTGAGCTTGTTGGCGTTAAGTCCGACTGTGTGTATGCTCCATCGGACATTTGTCAGACTTTCTGCCAACAAATGTTGGCTAGCATGTTCTTAAATTTTCCGCCAACAAATGTTTGTTGTCGGACTTTCCAATCGTGTGTACACAAGTCCGTGGGACAAAAGTCCAAAGTACAAACACGCATGCTTGGAATCAAGGACCAGCTGGAAGCGCTCAGTCTTGTAAAACTAGCGTTGGTAATGGCGATATCACATTCATGACGTGGCATATTATGAAATCTCCCAATGCAGCGCATTCTCTTCTTCTTTATAATGGTATAATAATTAAGCTGCTTTGCTGCTGATATTCACAGGGTTCTGACAAACGTATTTCTTTTTTTTTCTAGTGATCTCCAGAATAATATATTTTTTGTGTGTTTTTTTTCTAGTGATCTCCAGAATAATATTTTTTTTCTAGTAATCTCTAGAATAATTTTATTTTATTTTGTATTTTTGAACCTCAAAGATACAAATATGTTGGTGTCCCTTGTTAATTTGACATTATATTTTTGAAATGTACCTGCCTACTCACAAACTGTCTTTTTTCAAGTAAATAACATAGCCAAGTATTTGTCAAAATCAAATTTTTTAATTGAATAGGGAGCACAAGGTCACATCAAAATAAAAAGGAAGGCAACGATGGAGAAACAGTTGGAATTAGTCAATCCTGAGGCTCAGGAGGCAGAGTCTAGCTCAATGGACATTTCCCACTAAAGCTCTTCTCTGTGAAGAAGGAAAACTGCTAAACAAAGACAGCCCGCAAATTATTTCTTACAAAAACTCTGTCTGAACATTCCTGTGAGGTGAGAGAATCATTTGGACTAAAAATGGTATTGGGGGGAGCCCGGAATAAGTTTAAAAATACTCCCAGAGGAGGCGCTCAGGCAAAGACTGCAGTGAAAATGGCGCCAGTCTCCTCAGCCACAGACACAATCACCTGAGCACACAGGATAAAGACACAGCAGTCACAGCAAGTCTCCTGAGAAGAATCTGATACTGAATTATTTCTGTCACAGAAATCTTCACATGAATTAACTGCATCCCCAAGCCTTATGAAACAATTTGAGAAGATGCTGAACAAAGCATTAAAGAATACCTCAGAACAAATAACCAGTAATCTGACTAAAGAATTCAGAGAATTGGGAAATCGCACAGCTGCGCTGGAAATTAAAGTTGAAGAAATAGAAAACTCAACACTTGAATACTTGAATGAAATAGATCTTCTTAAAGAAGAAAACATTACATTACAAAATAAACTGGAAGATTATGAGAACCGTGCAAGAAGGTCCAATTTGCGATTCAGAGGCATACCTGAATCGACCACTGACTTATCTGCCACAATAACAGCATTATGCCAAGAATTGCAACCAGGAATACCGGTTGAAATTCTGGAAATGCACTGAGCTCTCATGCCTAAAAAAGCAGATGGACCACCACGTTACATCATAGCAAAGTTCCATTTTTATCGCACAAAGGAACAACTCTTAATTGCAGCCAGAGAGAAAGACAACCTAACCTTCCAGGGTCACAATTTTCAGATTTTCGCTGATCTCTCTCAAGTAACCATTTCTAAAAGACGTGCCATGAAACCACATTTAATGGAATTACAACGTCACAACATCACATACCAATGGGGTTTTCCATTCTCCATATGCTTCAGCTACAAAGGTACCAAACACATCTGTAGATCACCGAACAAACTTCAACAAGCCTTACTTGACCTTAAATTGATTGATGGAACATCTGCAGCTACATCCTCACATAGAAGAACAGCATCTACCTCTTCCCTACCTAACTCATCCCATGCAACCAGGAAAAATGGGGTTCATCACACACATAAAAGGGGTCACTATGTTTCCCCTCCACAGGGCCAAGAAGATCCAATGGACTGACAGGCTATTCTTTAAGAAATACAGTTATAAGCTAATATGGGAGATATGTTCCCAGAGGAACTATAACATACTGAACTCATTAACTATGCTCATTTGACTCAAAATTGCAGCCTGCACCTGTATCCTATGAATAGAATACATTATGGGTCAGGGGAAATCCCATACTAAGGTTACACCTGAATATGCTGAGCACAATCATATGGGAACTTCATTTTCATTAGCTATCTCCAATATATGAAACAAAGTTTCTTTTTCTCTTTACCTAAATAGAATGGTTAAAAGAGCTCTCCTTATTTACTACTTGCAACCTAGAGTTGCATAATATTATCATTAAACAAATAAGGAGACTCATTCGTGACTGAAATTATACAATTTATTTCTAGGGTTGATGTATTTATATAGGCTTTAGAAACAATGTTTTAGAGAAGTCTACGTTCTTGATAAAATACATATCCCATTTACCTTTTTTAGATTAGATAGACCACTTTTTCAAGTATTGCAGGAATTTAATAAACGTAATTATTATTTTTTTTTTCTTGGAAAACCTATTATAGAAAATAGATAATACTTTCATTAAGCCATAAGGGCTATAAACATGCATCCTAGCGATGCAAAAAGTTTTCTTTTCTTTTTTTAACTTATATTTTTTGTTTTTTGGTTCTCCTATTCACGGAAGTTCTGTGTGTCTTCCTCGGATCCCCTCCCTTAATATGGGGGGACTCGATGAGGGCCTCTTGTCCCCTGTTAGGGGATTTTACCCTTCACCACGGGTACATTTTGAATACCTTCATATTATATTATTAAGCTTAGGTAATGTAAACTTATCTGTCTTTTTCTTCTTTCCTAATCTAGATAACACTGGACTTTTCTTTCTTTCAAGTCCGTATGGGTTGAGTCGAGAAATCGACAGGTCACAACAACGGGTGAGTGCTGCCATTGACTCAGCTACCATGGCCCCCTTAAACATTTTATCCTTGAACGTACAGGGACTCAATGTACCACAAAAACGCACTAAAGCTTTTAGGTTATTCCAAGCAAAAAATGCACACATTGTGTGCCTGCAAGAGACTCATTTTACAGTAAAATCAATGTCTACATTTTTTAGTTCATCCTATCCACAAATATTTACTGCCTCAGCCAATACCAAACAATATGGAACACTTGAGGCTTTCCACCGGTCCACTCCATTCACAATTCATTTGGAAATTAAGGATCCAGAAGGAAGATATCTAATCCTTACGGGACACATTTTGGACACAGAATTAACTGTGGTTTCTTATTATGCACCTAACAGCCAGCCAATTTCATTCTTAACTCATCTATTACAAGTAGTTAATGCACATAGACTGGGAACAATCATTGTATGTGGCAATTCCAACCAGGTTCTCTTACCATTTCTGGACAAAACACCATATACTCCACCCCGTAACCACTCTAAAATATCTCTCTCTCAACTCCTTTCCAAACACAATTGAATTGATTCATGGAGAGAGAATAATCCAACAAAAAGAAATTAAACCTACTTTTCACACCCTCACCAAACATTCAGTCGTATTGACCACATTTTCCTAAACACAGGAATGATACCTGAGATCCTCTCATCAAATATAATCCCCATCCCATGGTCTGACCATAATGCAGTCCTAACAACTATTACATCAACCATACCTAAAGCACAATATAAAACATGGTATTTACCAGAGATATTATTTAAAAACCCTTTATATTGTCACAAAATTGAACATGCTCTGAAAGAATATTTAACATTCAACAAAAGCCCAGAAATTTCCCCAATAACATTGTGGGATGCACATAAACCGATCTTGAGGGGAACACTTCAGCAGCAGTATGGAATACTCAATAGAGAACAAGGAAATCTTGCACGTATATTAGAAACACAATTTAACTCCTTTTTCTTAGCTTTCCAAAGCAATCCTAATCCAACTACTAAAAATAATTTAGAGAAGGCGTGCCTGGAATATGATCTTTTTCTTACAGAATCATCTGATAAATTACTGCATCGTTCCAGACATGCTTTCTTCATGAAATCTAACAAACCAGGCACATACCTGGCGAGGGCACTCAGATCAACAAATAACTAATTTAAACCAATTAGATTAAAACTATCTAAAAACATATATACAAGCAACCCCCTTAAAATCATTCACAAATTTCGTTCTCACTTAAATACACTATACACGGAATCAAATACATTCAATTCAAACGAAGCAGATTCCTTCTTCTAACAAGTTAACCTACCTGAACTAACTGTTTCACAAAAAACACAACTAGAGATACCTATCACGGCAGAGGAAGTAGAAAAGGTCATCAAAGAGTGGAAAATTAATAAAAGACCAGGACCAGATGGTTATTCTGCATCATACTCCCGCATCTTTTCAGACTCTTTTTCCCCTATATTGCCAGAGGCATTCAATGATTTACTCGAAAATAAATCATTTAGACAAGAATACTTATTGGCGATCATATGTATGATTCCCAAACCCCATTCCGATGATACTTCTTGTACTAACTACTGACCTATATCAATGCTAACTCTTGAAATCAAAATTCTCGCAAAGATCTTAGCATCCTGTCCAAGTAGACTCATTGGCACACTTATAAATCGTGATCAATTTGGCTTTATGCCAACATGACAAGCAGGCGATAATGTACGCCGAGCAGTTCTTTTAGCGAAAACTGCCAAAACACGTCGCATTCCCTCCTGCTTTCTCTCACTTGATATTCATAAGGCTTTTGATTCTATATCCTGGTCCTACCTGCATTACACATTACAGAAGTGGGGTTTTGTCCCAAATTTTACTAACTGGATCAGGGCACTATATAATAAACTTAAAGCATAAGTTAAATATGCAGGTTTTAAATCTGATACCTTTAATATTGAAAGGGGCACTAGGCAGGGGTGTCCGCTTTCATCATTGTTATTTGCACTTGTTATAGAACCACTTGCCCAACAGATCAGATCAGATCCCACCATAACGGGTATTTAAGTAGGGGGATTTCTATTTGCGGATGATATCCTCCTATTTCTTTCACCGCCACAAGTATCAGGCCCTAACCTAATGCCAATACTTGATGACTTTGCTACCTTCTCTGGCCTTTTCATCAATCCCAAGAAATGTGTAGCACTAAATGTATCTCTTTCAAATTTAGAAGTAAGTTCAGCTAAGGTAGGTCTCCCCTTTACCTGGGCAGATAAATCCATTCCATATCTAGGAATACACCTCACTGCATCACTCGTGGATCTTTTTTTTAGCTAATTACCCTCCAATGTTAAAAAAATATAACAAATATGTTGAAATCTTGGAGCCCCCTTCCTTTATCATGGTTCGGAAGAATCAACACAATAAAAACGACAGTCTTACCCAAATGATTGTACCTTTTCAGAGTCTTACCAATTCCAATTCCTGCCTTTTACCTGAGAATTATACAGAAAAAGGCAAATGCATTTATATGGGGTTCTTCTAGACCAATGTTTCTCAACTCCAGTCCTCAAGGCGCCCCACCATGTCATTTTTTCAGGATTTCAATTATTTTGCACAGGTGATTTGATCAGTTTCACTTCCTTAGTATTTTTTTTTTTTTTTTTTTATCAAAAAGGTGTTTATTGAAGTTACTGGTATACAACAATTTCCAGTGCACATTTACATCCAAATGGTTTGCAGTTGTCAATATACATACAGGCATTACATCAACACATGACTCCCTCACTCTGTTCCAAGGTCGCTCAAAGTTCCCCAACAAGTATAGCATGTCCGGAATAAGCATTCCTTGTCTACCCTTTGCTACAAATCTTACAGTAATCTGGACAGTATTAACTTGTTTGGGCTCAGCCCAGGTGTATCCAGCCAATGTGACCACAGGCGCTCGAACCTTCCCGGGCACCCCCTGTGTTGATAAATATATTTTTCCATAATGAGGGTTCTGCCCATATGTGTTATCCAGGTCGCCACTGCAGGGGGCTCCGCCGATTTCCAGCCCAGCAAAATAAGCTTCCTAGCCTGGAACAGTGCCCTGGAGACCGCCCTGATTGGTTCCAAGGATACCACATCCTCCAGGACCCCTAGAATACAGCATATGGGATCCAAAGGTATCTGCATTTGAAACACCATGTTGATGGTGTCCACTACCTCCTTCCAATATCTGTGGAGCTTCGGGCAGCGCCACATGAGGTGGATGAGATCCCCCTCATGTTGCCTGCACCTACCGCACAAGGGGTCAACTGTCCTGCCCATCCTGCATAGCCTAACCGGTGTGTAATGCGCTCTCAGTGTAATATAAAGCTGTGAGACTTTTTGCGCCACATTCAAGGAACAGGAGGTGATGGCTTGCATGGCCTCCTCCCATTGCTCTCCCGTGAGTTGACCTATGTCCCTTTCCCAAAGTGGCAGTGCTTTGCACGGGTGATCACGCAGGTGCCGCGCCAGTAGCATCTGGTAGCATTGTGATATTATTCCCTTCGTGCCTTCCGCAGAGTGCAACACATGGTACAACAGGGTGGGCAACATTACCCATTCTCCCGAGTCCCCCTGCGTGGCCACCGCATGCCGCAGCTGCAAATAGGGAAAGATCATAGCCTCCATAAGGTTAAATTTATTCTGCATGTCTGCAAAGGAGAGACGCTTTCCATCTTTAGGTATATGGGACAGCATTTTCACATTATGGGCACTCCATCTAGGGTCAGGCTGTATTTGAGCAATCTCTACATATGTGTGGTTACCCCATATAGGACTATATTCTGTGAATCCCTGCACCCCCTGAAGCTGTCTACTCTTGTTCCAAACTTTTTGTATCATGGACAACGTAGGGGTCAGTTTGTTGGAGCTCTTAAACATCTGGGCCTCCAGTCCCATAGGGATGGTCTCTGCCCCCGACACATGAAGCAGCAGCCTGGCTGATGAGCCCGCTGGTTCATGCGACATGGAGCCCACCAAATGTTGCAGCTGGGTCGCAACATAGTACAGCCATGGGTTGGGTACCGCCAACCCTCTGCTGTCCTTAGAGTGCTGCAGCTGTTCTAACTTGAGCCTAGGGGGCTTCGTGTTCCACAGCAACTTCCGAAATAGCGTATTCACCACTCTGAAGATTTTTAAATGTATTACAATCGGTGAGTTGTGGAGAAAATAGAGCAGTTGGGGCATTACAATCATTTTTATGAGATTGGCTTTCCCCGCCAGTGACATCCTAAGGGTATTCCATGTATTTATCCTATCCCGGAATCTTGACAGCAGTGGGCATATGTTCACTGAGCAGTAATCCCCTACTTTGGCCGTAATTTGTACCCCTAAGTACTTGAAACTAGTTACTACTGGCACGGGACAGGACTCCGGGACCATTACCTCTCCCTCATTCAACATAGCCGACTTAGACCAGTTAATGGTCAAACCTGAGAACCCTCCAAACTTTTCTATTATGGTCATTATCTGTGGCAAGAACTGGCTGGGGTCGGCCAAGAAAAGCAACATATCATCCGCATATAGCATGATCTTCTCGTGAACAACCCCGTACTGAAATCCCTGTATTCCTACGCTGTCTCTTATGAGAGCGGCAAGAGGTTCTATCGCAATTGCGAAAAGCAAGGGGGACAGTGGGCACTCCTGCCTCGTCCCCCTGGCCAAGTCAAAATTGTCAGACATCTTGTCCGCCATCCTAATGTTGGCCTTCGGGGAGGCGTACAGTAGTTTGACCCAGGCCACAAATCGCTGCCCGAAACCAAACTTGCCTAGCACCGCCCATAGATACCTTCAGCCTATACTGTCAAACGCCTTATTAGCGTCAAGGGACAGAAGTGCCCTACTCTTCCCATTGTCTGCCCGCAGCTGCATATTTAGGAATAGTCTTCTAAGGTTTGTTGCCGTGGACTTATGTGGCATAAAGCCAGCCTGATCTTGGTGAATAATAGTGGACACTATCCCGTTTACCCGAAGTGCCAGGACCTTGGCCAGGATCTTTACATCGCTTTGCAGCAAAGATATGGGTCTGTATGACCCCGGATCCACTGGATTCTTCCCTGGTTTAAGCAATAAAACAATATTAGCCTAGAATCATAAAATCAGGGAGGGCACCTTCCTCCATTCATGCATTAAACACCTTCAATAGTTCAGGCAAAATATCCTCCCCGTATTGTGTGTATACCTCCATGGGAATACCATCTGCCCCCGGCGCTTTGCAGGTGGGGAAAGAGCCGGCAGCCGCCATCAATTCCTCTAGAGTGATCGGGGCGTCAAGTTGTCGCATGGCCTCTTCCGAGAGCCCGGGTAAATTTATAGTGGCGAAGTATGATTGCAGATCGTCATCCGAGTAGGTTTCCCTCCACCTATAAAGGTCCTTGTAGAAGTTAGCCAGCTCGGATATAATGATCTCCTGAGAAATGACCACCTTGCCATTTTTGGCTTGAATGGCCCCAATGGCCGGAGACATCTGTTGTGCTTTTGCGATTCTGGCAAGTAGGTGCCCCGTCTTTTCCCCCTCCTCATAGAACGCCAGTTTAGTAAAAAAATCATTTACGCTCTGCATGCCTCCCTTGCCGAGTCAGTAGGTCCCGTGACATATGCTATTTCCAACCTTTTCACCAAGTCTCCCGCCTGCTCTAGCAGTGCCGAGGAGTTCTGCTTTACCAAGTGTATCTCGTGGATGAACACCCCCCGCAAGAATGCCTTAAAAGCTTCCCACGTCAAAAGGTCGTTGGGGTGATGTCGGTGCGTCTGAAAGAAACCCTCGATTTGGGATGCTATCCTATCCGGTGAAGGGAACAGCTTGAGCCAGAAGGCATTCAGCTTCCACGGGGCCCTGGGCAGTGTACTGGGGGGCTGAGTAATTAGCCATAGAGCCAGGGGGAGTGATCTGACACTCCCCGAGGGAAGTATTCCACCCCCGAGGTGAACCCCACCATATTGGGGGTACCCACACAGAGGTCAATACCGGACAGGGATCCATGGGTTTTGGAAAAACATGAGAACTGCCTCTGGGTTTCGGATCCGCCATATGTCGGCCCACCCCACTTCCGTCATTAATCTACTAAGGGCAGTGCCCTGGCTGCCCCGAGAGGCGCCATCGGGGGATGTCTGTCCATTTTGGGATCCAGGTAGCAGTTAAAGTCCCCCAGAATTAAAACCGGGACCTCCTGTTTATTGGCCAGATACGATAACAGCAGCTGAAGCACCTCCCGTGAAAATGGGGGGGGGGGGGGGTATGTACACAAAAGCAAGAATTAAAGTAAAAGCATATATTTTACAATACAGAAAAACAAATCTGCCAGATACATCTATAAGTGAATCCAGTTCCTGGTATGCCAGTGCCCGGTGTATCAGAACACTCATCCCCTGAGAAAACGAAGTGTGAGTGGAGTGATAGGCCTTCCCAACCCAGGCATAGTGTAGAAACTTCACCGTGTCCCCCTGCAGATGCGTCTCTTGAAGGCCTATAATGGCCGGGTGAAATTTTCGTAAACCTGCAGAAATCATGGTCCTTTTCAAAGGATCATTTACCCCCTGGACATTCCAGGTCACTATGGGTGTAGTGGACATAATCCGGTTGAATAGAATCTACTGTACCTACTGGGGGTTCCCGAGCCTCCAAACATCACTCCCGCAGGAGCCAGATCTGCACTTCTCGGACAAGCAGGAGGGACTGGTAAAGAGAGCGTCAAGCCCATGGTAGCAAAAAGAATGTATCCTGTGCACTGGATATGTGATGCAAAGCGGTAAAAAGCCTTGTAACTCCGCTGCCGAGCCAAACCGACTAAGCATCAACAGTAAATGAACTGATCAACTTGTAATCTTGCTCCTGCCAACCGGGCAGGATGAACAATCACCCCGACAACAGAGGGGTGGCCCATGCGTGCCTCCGGCTTGGCGGCCGCGGCACACGTAAGCTCGATCACAGCTCAACATCAACCGTGGTTGTAAAGAGCGGATGTAGAACCACATTCCAACCGATCATAAAACTCGTCACCATCGAAAGCAGACCGTGGACGGAGATAAGTTCGCTGATAATGATCATCAAGTAATGTCCCCTTGGTAACTGTGTAAAAACATCTCAGGTGGGTGAGTGCCGGTTCTTCATGAACCCTCTGTAGGTAGACACCATGGAATCAATCCTCTTCTCTGTGGCGGATGACATTCTCATTGTGGTCAAGCCATCTGGCGGCATCTTGCGAATTTTCAAAAAAATGGTTCTGATCCATGGCGGTGATACGAAGCTTCGCCGGGAACAGCAAAGCATATTTCAATTGCAGCCTCTGCAGGCGCTTTTTAACGTCGGCAAACTTAGAGCGTCTGCGTTGCACTTCAGCGGAGAAGTCTGGATAAAAGGATATTCTGCTGCTCTGGTATTGCACTGGTTGGCCCTTCTCTCTGGCCAACCTTAACACAATTTCCCGGTCCCTGTAGTTCAGGAGTCTGACTAACATCTCTCTTGGGGGACTGCCCGGTGGAAGGGGCCGTGGTGGGACTCTGTGCGCCCGCTCTACTGCATACAGAGGGGAGAAAGCCTCCTTGCCAAAAACTTCCTGCAGCCAGTTTTCCATATACGCAGTGGGGTCCCTACCTTCCACCTTCTCCGGCAACCCCACAATCCGGACATTGTTGCATCTTAAGCGATTCTTAATGTCGTCTGTGCTGTCAAATGCAAGGTGCGCTTGCTGCGTTGCCATTCACACATCACGGTTCAGGTGAGGCAGTTGGTCTTCCATGTCACTCACCCTCCCCTCCACTGCCGTGGTTCTCTTCCTGATTTTTTGTATATCATGGCGCAGCAAGGACACTGTCTCTTTCAGCCCCTCAAATTTCTCCTTAAGGTCATCCACAGAGGCTGTGCATCTCTGTACTGCATGCAAAATCTCACTTAATGTGGGCTGGGGTGCATCATCTGTCTGCTCATCAAGCATGCCAGGCATAGGATCAGGAATAGAATCCATAGGAGCACTATCGTCCTCTAAGCTTCTGGGCATAATATAGCATGTCCCTGGGCTGATCTTTGGCCCGGGGGGGGGGGGGGTTTAGATGACTTACCCCCCTGAGCAGCTTTCTTGTCCTGGCCTCGCGGCGTGCTCTGTGGCTGAGACTGCCAGGCGCCATCTTGGCTGTGTGCAGCGGCCGCTGCTGCGGCTTCTCCCCGGTGTTTGCGGGTCATCACGCCCGTTATGAGAGCAGCGGTGAGGTCCCTGAGGGTCTGGGCGTTGGTGTGCAGTAAATCCAACCTGATTTTGGCGGTATTGTTGGTGGGGAGAGGATCGGTACAGGATCACCAGCGGGAGCTCCGTAAAACACCGCTGCTCACATGCCCAGTCAGGCCACGCCCCCACTTCCTTAGTAATTACCACAGTCGTGTCATCTGTGGGAAATCCTGAAAAAAAGACCGGCTGGGGCGCCTTGAGGACTGGAGTTGAGAAACACTGTTCTAGACCACGTAAACAGCAACACACAATTTACCTCCCTAAATTAAATGGAGGTCTAGGTTGTCCTAATTTCGCATCTTATTAAAAAGCAGCACATATAGCATCATTAACTACATTTCTTGATCATACATCACGGGACACAGGAGCTTCATTACATAGTGGGTTATATAGGCACCTCTGGTGATTGGACACTGGTTAACCCCAATTAAGGAGAATTCCTCCCCTATATAACCCCTCCCATACGGGAGGCACCTCAGTTTTTTTGCCAGTGTCTATGGTGGTTGGTCACGTAAAACTTTAACTCTGTGCAGGTCCCTGCGGGGGCCTAAGGGCTACAACAAACCGGATCCATATCTCGGGCCGATGTTTGACTCCCAAGATGATATGGTACCCAGGCCTCGTCAGCCGAAGAAACGAGGTTTGGCCTGTAAGTCCTCTCCTATTGGAAGACCGGGCTCTGGGAAAACCAGACTCGGTGTACTGTTTACACAGAGCGCACAAAAGTTTCTGGCAGAGTCTTTTACATGGTCCAGGTAGGAGGCTCTTCCGAGAAAGAGCCGCAGATAAACCTGAAGGTTGGCTAACACTGCCCGCCGTGATGGGTGAAGGCTGGAATTTGTCTGTTTAAGCAATTTCTGCAGCGAGGACAGGTAAGGGAAGTTAATCCTATATATTGTGACAGAGCGAGGCTCTGTCCTTATGAAATTGGAGGAAAAAGAGACACAGACACAGAGTTTGCATATCTGCGGACTGCAAGACTACAAAGTGTAGCGTTTAAATGGAGAAAACTGCTCTGTCAGTTTTCGCCAGGTTTCGCTAGCTTTAAATGGGATTCTGTAGTTTGGAGATCCCTGAGAGTCATGGGTGGGACGGGATCTCCAATGGGTGGGACGGGATCTTCAACCCTGTGTCCGGGTCTTGACGATAGCGAGCAGGGTGTGTGCCCAGCTGCACACAGCCCATATAACGAGGGGCTGTTGGGAGTAGAGTGTGGAGGATGGTGGAGTGTGAGCAGCTTGCTACTGCTGGTTGAAGACAAACCTGTGTTTGGAGAGTGGTCTGCCCTGTGGGAGACTGTAGCCCGTGTAAGGGGGATTCTTTGCTCAGGGACTGGGAAAGGCTGGCCTGCCTTAAGAGTCAGGAAGACTAAGGAAGTCGGTGAGTCCAGGGGGCTGGAAAGTATCGATAAATCTGTTGGGAGCAAGCAGAGGAACTGCTGACAATTGAGAGCCAGGTGGCTTGGTATGTTTTCATTTGTGTGCTGAATGAAGTTAAACCCCTGCGTGTGATTCCTGGATGGACTATTGTTTTGTTTTTCCTTTTAATAAACGTGGGCTACCAGGCCCTTAACTATAAATGCCTGCCTGATGTGGACTGAAAATGCATATAACCAGTTGAGCTAAACACCCCAATGTCACAATATATATAATTATATGATGGATTTCTTCATTTTGAGTAGTTGTATGTCTTACCTGCTTTCCACCACTAGAGGGAGTAAGAGCAGCCTGATGCATACTTACATGCCTTTCAGTACACACGCTCAGTGAAGCCTGGTTCTCCAGCTATCTCACGTCTCCACTGCAGTCCCTGCCACAATAGAGGTAATACAGGGGTCCCACGTAGTCTGGGGGTCCCACGCAGCTCCGATGGAGTTTTCCCGGCCTAATGGAGGAGGAGGGAGTGTGGTTGTGAGCCGTGCACGTCAGTGTGCACAGCGCTGTACTGCGCAGGCGCCAGGCGGCAGTTTTAAAAAGCCCAGAGCGTCAGGGGGCTGTAAGTGGAGACACAGGAGCTATGGGCAGTAAGCATCCCAGGGGATTGGATCCAGGCAAACCTTAGACACCTACTCAGCATCAGGTTGTGCAGTTTAAGCATATATATTTATTGTGAGACTTTAAGCACAACAGTGATTGCACTTTGTACTAGTACCTCTGATTTGTAGCTTAGGACTATGTCTCCTCGTAAGAGGGTCTCAGGGGGAGGTAACAAGAGCACTGGTAAATCACTGCCTAGGTCCAGGGGTTCTAAAAGTGTCTGTAAGTTACCATCCCCCCTGCAAGACTGGAGCCAGCCTCTCAGGACGAGTCAATGCCCCTGTCAGGTTTTGCAGCCTCTCCTAATGTCCCAGCCCCGGTTTATGTCACTGAGGACCCCCTTAGGGCTACATTGGAGGGTTTTGAAGGGAGAATAATGAATTTTATTTCTGCTTCCCTGAAAGATAGCAGGAAAAGGGGTAGATCCCCTCCCTCTGCTAAAATTCCTCTCTCAGATGATTCTTCTGACAATGAGGAGAGATCCCTATCTTGGGACAGGGATCATGAGCAGTCGGATGAATCAGAGGAAGAGGAGAGAGTCCCCTCCTCCCAGGCGCTCAGAAAACAGGTGCAGTATTATACTGAATTGGTACAATTCAGAATGCCTGCTGCTGAAGTCGCTACGTCCTCTGTTTCTTCCCTGGGAGTCAGGAAAGCCCCACAGACTGCCTATTCCTTCCCAATTCATGCCTTAATGGATGAATTGTTGTATGAGGATTGGGGACATCCCGATAAACTGTTTGCTCCTCCTAAAAGGTTTTCTATGCATTATCCTCTGGAGGAAAGTTTCACCAAGAAGTTGGGGGTCCCATCTGTTGATGCGGCTGTTTCTTGCATGAATAAAAACCTGTCTTGTCCCTTGGATAATGCGGTATTTAAAGATCCAACTGATAAGAAGCTGGAAACCTTATTAAAAGCCTCCTTTTCCATGACTAGCGCTGTAGTGCAACCTATAGTCGCAGCCGTGGGGTTGTGTCAGTTCCTCAAGGAACAGGTTAAGCAGATGCTTGGGCTCCTTCCCAGTGAGGAAGTAGAGAATTATACAGAAATGCCTCATATTCTGTGTTTCTTGATAAATGCGATTTTGGATTCTGTCCAACAAGCATCACGTTTGTCTCTCATGTTGGTACACATGCAAAGGGCCCTATGGCTAAAGAATTGGGCAGCTGAGCTGTCATGCAAGAAGCATTTGATTGGGTTCCCGTTTAAAGGGGAATGTTTGTTTGGAGAAGAATTAGACAAATTCGTCCAAAAAATTTCAGGAGGTAAATCTACTCTCCTTCCAGTCAAAAGGAGCAAGCGTCCTTCATTTAGGCGTGCTCTCTCTCCTGGAGCATCAAGCTCTAAGCAGTGGCGACGGCCTTCTCAACCCTCCTCTACAGGAAAGGCTCAGGGCCGAGCCCAGGGGCAGAAAAAGACTTGGGGGCGAAAGCCTGCCAAGCAGAGCCCAAAAGCTTCCTTGTGAAGGGGCGCCCCCGCTCGGCCGAGTGGGGGGAAGGCTCCTGCCGTTTGCAGGAGCCTGGCGGGAAGAGATCCGGGACAAGTGGGTGATCTTTTCGGTATCTCTGGGCTACAGGCTAGAGTTTCAGGAGATTCCACCTTCTCGTTTCCTAAGGTCAAGGATCCCCAGGAATCCAGTAAAGCAAAAAACGCTATTTCTGGCCTTAGATCACTTACTATCCCAGGGGGTGATAGTAGAAGTGGACCCAAAAGAACAGGGTTCAGGGTTTTACTCGAATCTCTTCACCGTTCCGAAGCCAAATGGAAGTGTCAGACCTATCCTAGATCTGAAGGATCTGAACAGGTTTTTACGCATCCGGTCCTTTCCGAATGCAGTCAATCTGCACTGTGGTCTCCTCCCTGCAAGGGGGAGAGTTTATGGCATCAATAGACATCAAAGATGCATATCTCCATGTGCCAATTTTTCCCGCACACCAAAAATTTCTATGGTACGCAGTAGAGCGGCGCCATTTTCAATTTGTAGCCTTGCTGTTCGTGGTTGCTATGGCCACTCGAGTCTTCACAAAGATTCTGGACCCTCTCTTGGCAAACCTAAGAGCTCAGGGTATAGCCGTCATGGCTTATCTAGACGATTTACTTCTCATGGAGAAAACAGTAGCGTTCTTGAACCACAGCGTTACCAGAACGCTAGAACACCTGGAATGCCTAGGTTGGATTATAAACCTAGAAAAGTCGTCCCTACAGCCTGCCACCAGGTTGGAATACCTGGGTATGATCATCGACACCGCTCAGGGCAAGGTGTTTCTTCCAAGGCCAAAAGCCTTGGCCATTGACGATCTGGTGCGCCTAATTCTGGGCAGGAGATCATCCCCCATTTGATTGTGCATGAGACTGTTAGGGAAATGGTCGCCTCCTTTAAGGCCGTCCCATTTGCCCAGTTTCACTCAAGGCCTCTGCAAAGATGCATCCTTGCGGCTTGGAACAGGAAGCCCCAATCCTTGGATCTTCCTATGCGTCTATCTCCAGGGACACGCAAGAGTCTCGTCTGGTGGTTACAAACCAAGAATTTGCTGAAGGGCAAAACTTTTCTTCCTCTTCCATGGAAGATTATCATGACAGATGCCAGCCTGACAGGCTGGGGAGCAGTGTTGGAGGAGATGTGCTCGCAGGGGAAATGGTCTGCAATCGAGAGGCTATTGCCCATAAATATCTTGGAGATCCGGGCAGTTAATATGGCTCTCATAAAGTGGTCTTACAGACTACGAGGTCTCCCTGTTCGGGTTCAGTCCGACAATGCCACAGCAGTGGCTTATATCAATCACCAGGGCGGTACCAGGAGTCTGGTTGCGCAAAAAGAGGTGAATCGCATACTTTTCTGGGCAGAAAAGCATGTTGCGTGTCTTTCTGCAGTCTTCATTCCAGGAGTGGAAAATTGGCAGGCGGATTTTCTGAGCCGCCAGCAGTTGTGCCCAGGAGAATGGGCTCTGCACCCCGACGTGTTTCGGAACATATGTCGTAGGTGGGGTACTCCAGACGTAGATCTGTTTGCATCCAGGTTCAACAGGAAACTGGACAATTTTGTGTCAAGGACAAGAGATACACTTGCTCAGGGGTCAGATGCTCTGACAGTTCCCTGGGATCAGTACAAGCTGATCTATGCCTCCCCCCAGCCCGCTTCTGTCTCGGTTCCTGGGAAGAGTCAAGAGGGAGACAAAATCGGTCCTTTTAGTGGCCCCGGCTTGGCCCAGGTGACCGTGGTACGCAGAGATCATGAAGTTGGCAGTAGGCCATGGATCCTCCCTCTCCGACCAGATCTGCTCTCATAGGGTCCAATTTACCATCCTGCTTTACACAGTCTAAATTTGACGGTTTGGCTGCTGAGACCCACATTCTGAGAGACCATGGCCTTTCGGGGCCAGTCCTTTCAACTCTGGTCAATGCCAGAAAGCCGGCCTCCAGGCTTATTTATTACAAAATCTGGAGGGCATATGTTTCCTGGTGTGAACTCAGGAAATGGCATCCTAGAAAGTATGTCATTAGCAGGATCTTGGCCTTTCTCCAGTCAGGCCTAGAAATTAATTTGGCCATAAGCACTATCAAGGTGCAGATTTCGGCCCTGTCAGTGTTTTTTTCAGAAGCCACTTGCATCGCATTCCCTGGTGCGGTCTTTCATCCAGGGGGCCATGCGGATAAGACCGCCAGTCAAACCTCCGGTATGCCCATGGGATCTGAATTTGGTTCTCTCGGCTTTGCAGGGGCAACCATTTGAACCTTTGCATCTGGCTTCATTAGTTCTCCTGACTAAAAAATTGGTTTTCTTGGTAGCCATAGCCACAGCTAGAAGAGTATCAGAGCTAGCAGCTCTTTCCAGCAAGGAGCCGTATCTAATTATTCATAAGGACCGGGTGGTCATGCGTCCCAACAGGTCCTTTCTACCTAAGGTGGTTTCGGGATTCCATTTGAATCAAGACATAATCCTACCATCCTTTTTTCCAGACCCACAGTCCGCAGAAGAAGAATCTTTGCACACTTTGGATGTGGTTAGAGCAATCAGTATATATCTTCAAGCAACTGCTCGGATAAGAAAAACTGATTGCTTGTTTATTTTGCCGGAAGGCCCTAGGAAGGGCCAGGCGGCGTCAAAATCCACTCTCTCAAGGTGGATTTGACAGATTATTTCTCAGGCCTATAGTGTTAAAAGGGAAAATCCCTCCTTTTCGAGTGAAAGCGCACTTTAGTAGGGCTGTAAGTGCTTCTTGGGCAGTGCATCACCAGGCCTCCCTGGCTCAGATCTGTAAGGCTGCAACTTGGTCATCAGTCCACACATTCACCAGATTCTATCAGGTGGATGTCAGAGGGCAAGAGGATATCGCCTTCGGGCGCAGTGTACTGCAGGCTGCAGTTTAGGTCCTCCGGTCCCTGGCGGTCTATAATTATGATCTGTGTCTCCCTCCCCTAAATCTGAGCATTGCTTTGGGACATCCCACTATGTAATGAAGCTCCTGTGTCCCATGATGTATGATCAAGAAAATGGGATTTTTATATACAGCTTACCTGTAAAATCCTTTTCTTGAGAGTACATCACGGGACACAGGGCTCCCGCCCCTCTTGGGTTTTACGTGGTTTCTTATTGCTTTGCTACAAAACTGAGGTGCCTCCCATATGGGAGGGGTTATATAGGGGAGGAATTCTCCTTAATTGGGGTTAACCAGTGTCCAATCACCAGAGGTGCCTATATAACCCACTATGTAATGAAGCTCCTGTGTCCCGTGATGTACTCTCAAGAAAAGGATTTTACAGGTAAGCTGTATATAAAAATCCCATTATCATGCACTACAAGAATCCCCTCTATGAGTATTGATCAAAGCTGCTGAATATGATCCCTTGTCAATGACAAACCTGATTTGGCTCTCACCGATTACAAAACATTTTGTTTCCCTATGGAACAGATACAAATTCAGAAATCAGTTGCAATCATTACATAATCCTCTACTATCTTTTTACAAAAACCCTGCATTTTACCCAGCATGGGTATCTCCTAGATCTTTCAGAGCATGGGCTAGAAGTGATATGCTGCAGATGCACAAATTTGTGAATTCCTCATCCTTTATCCCTTTCCCAACCCTCTGTGATAATTATGGAATACCACAATCAGAACTATTTAGGTACCTCCAGATCAAACATTTCTTTATGTCTCTTAACCACAGACAGTTCACTAACTAATTTAACTAAATTTGAAAAATATTGTAAAAATGACCCTCATGCTAGGGGCATAATCTTAACCTTATATGTTCAATTGTTAGCTAAACCTGAAACAGTGAAACCAGCTTATGTCCAGAAATGGGAGGTGGACTTAGAACAAACACTGGAAACCACAGAATAGAATCAAGTCTGGTTAACAACCAAAACAGCCTCTTCCAATATATTAGCGGTAGAGGCGAATTATAAAGTACTAATAAGATGGTACCTTGTACCGGCTAGAATAGCGAAATATGTGCATAACTACTCATCAGATTGTTACCGTGGATGCACAGAGTTAGGAACACATTTCCACATTTGGTGGTCATGTCGCAAAGCTCACATTAATTGGAATAAGATCTTTACTATAGCATCTAAAATGTTAGGAATATCCATTACCCCAGATCCCTCAATGGCACTCATCATTCGAAAGTCAGACTTTCTAACACACACCCAATTTAATGTAATTGTTAATTTATTCACCGCAGCAAAACAAACACTTGCAAGAGCCTGGAAATCCCCTTCATTGATTGTGGAAGAGGTAGTGAATAAGATGAATAACACTATGACGCAAGCCAAAATAGCAGCTCTTGAAGCTGACATGCTTATCAAATTTGAAAAAGTATGGCATCCATGGATAAAAAATGATTTACCATCACATTTTAACAAAGAAGTTCTATTACCATGGTAGCTGACCCGATGGCTAAGTGATTACAGTATATGGATTCTGAGTGATATGGCGGCCCTCGTCTCAACCCTGCGGACCTCTCTTCTTCCCTTCCTAGTTTCTTCTTCCATCAATATGCGTTATTGTTATAATAGTAATTATAGTTGAATATATCATTTACATTGTATTGAATATATAACTCTGAGCTTCATTACTTCTGTTGTATATTATGTACTTAACCTATTGTCATATACTCTATTGTATCTTCAGTAAAATCTTTTTGACAAGGAATTAGTCAATCCTTTGTACCCCAGGGCAGACATCAATTATTTGACTGTCAAAATTGGTAACCTGAGGAGTCCATTTAATAGGGAGCACAATACAGTCCAGGACTCTAGAGATCAGGAGCAGCAGCAGATGACATATATGTCCCGAGGCTTTTGTCTTACAACAGCCTGCGTTTTTTGCAAGACCACACCAAACCCAGGCCATCACTCTCAACACTTCCTTCCATGCTGCTGTGGTGGGTGGGGTGGCTGTGTTGTTGGTGGAGGTGGTAAAGGAGCATGGTCCAACTCACAGAGGTGTGTTTGATGGGTGAGTTTGCTCCTCGTCCCCTAGTTTTGGGTTTTCATTTATTTGCTGTGACACATCCGAATGCTTCCTGGCCATGAGGGAGCGTGCTAATTGCCACAGTAGCATGTCTTAGGAAAGCAGCCGTGGCCTCCTCCAGGTTCCTTGCTTTCCTGGTCCTTTTGGTTGGAGGGCGAGGAACCTGTGATTTGGTCTGGCTGCTTGCCACGGCCTCCTCCTGGCTAAGACTATCCTGTGTATGAAAATGGTACATAGTTTTAGATTTTTGGTCATAAATCACACACAATTTTGAGCTCATGATTGTTGCAAATTGAATGTTAACAAATAGAAAAGACTATCATTCTGACCCCAGCATTTTTCATTCTTGTCCCAATCATTTTTGGCTACTACTGTCTATTGATATGTAAACCACTTTGTTAAATCAGAAATTTGTGATCAATAACATCTAGTTAAAGTTGAAGTAAACTCCCCTATCATTTTCAGCCAAGGAAGCTGCCATCTTTGCCTCTGTTTAATCTTCAACTGCACATGTGATTCATTATGACACCAGCCATTGGATGGTTTGATAGTTTGGCTGAGAGCACAGCCAATGTGCAGTTAACATTCCCGGCATGCCTTTTTTTTAACTGTTTAAATCCATGAGTTTACTTCCACTTTAACATCATTCAATTTCTGACAAGAAATATGTTCAACAATGCTATATCTGGGTCAAGCTGGGCTCCTCCACTTCTTCTTCCTGGGTAGAAGGCCCAGGTTGAAACCCAGGAGCCTCAGCTGATGTTGAAGGAAGTGTTGAGAGTGATGGCCTGGGTTCCCTCTGGTCAGACAAAAAACACAGGCTGTTGTAGTACCACAGCCTGGGGACATATACGTCATCTGCTGCTGCTATGGATCTCAGGGAATCCTGCAGTTTCTTGCGCTCCCTATTATATGTGCTAACAATTTTGGCATTCAAATAGGTGGTGTCTACTGTGGGATACACAGGCTTCACTAATTCCAACAGTTTCTGCAGCGCTGCCTTCCTCTTTAGCTTGTTAGAATAGTCCCTGCATTGTACTTGCCAGAGACATGGCAGCTCCCTGCATTTTTCAATAAAGTCTGGCAGAAAATCTGGGGCTGTAAATTTATCAACCATTTTATCTGCAAAAGAAAAAACACAACACAAACCCTAATGCCAGGCTAAACTTTCCTAATCTTGTCCCAATATAGGCCTCAATCTATAAGCAGTATAGGCCACTAACCAGTGATGCCCCAAGTTACAATTGGGGCATCACTCACAGATCATACGTACGTCCGTTACATCGCTCGCATGTTATGCTTTATATACACTGCACATGCGTGAAACTTCACCCATTTCTAGTGTATTCCCGCCTCTTCTCTTTTGGGGCAGTGGGAGAGCACATGGCAGAGACACAGCAAGTGTGTACAGAGAGCAGCAATGACTAAAGCCCGGAACAAGGCAGTTCCAGAACCAGGAGGAGATATAAGGCCTCAAATAAGTCCTATGAAGAAATGATGGAGCTGGTCGACATCTTAACCACTTGCCGACCGCCGCACGACGATGTACGTCGACAGAATGGCACGGGCAGGCATATGGGCGTACATGTACGTCCCTGCCTTCCCGCGGGTGGGGGGCCCGATCGAGCCCCCCCCCCGGTGCCAGCGGCGGTCGGTTTTCGTTCAGAAGCGATCCGGGATGAGGGGGCGGCCATTCATTCATGGCCACCCCCTCTCGATCGCTCCTGACGAATGGAAGTGAGGCGTGACATCACTTCCTCTCCTGTAATGTAAACACAGGAGAGGAAGTGATGTAATCTCTCCTCCGTGTTGGTATTTTTCGTTCCGGCACCGAGGAGAGAGGATCGGTGAGTTGCACCAACACGACACTTCACAGTAGAACATGCCAGGCACACTCACACCCCCCTTCACCCCCCGATCGTCCCCCCAATCACCCCTGCCCCCCCAGTCACAGTGACACCAATAGCATTTTTTTTTTTTGCATTGGTGTCATTTGTGACTGTAATAACTGTTAGGGCAGTTAGGGTTAGCCCCCTTTAGCTCTAGGGTACCCCCCTAACCCCCCCAATAAAGGTTTAACCCCGTGATCACCCCCCGTCGCCAGTGTCACTAAGGCTGGGTTCACATTGCAGCGGTTTATGAGAATGGATGTGATTCGCACCGCACTGCAGTGCAAATCACATCCGATCTCTGTGCGATTCGAGTTCAGCCATACAGATAGTATGGCTGAATTCGCGCCGCACCCGCCGCACCCGCCGCAAATTCGCACGGGACCCTTTTTTTGGTCCGCAGCAGAATCGGATCGCATGGGTGTTCACACCATGCGATCCGAGTTTGCAGATCGCACTGCGATATGCGAACTGATCTGGGGGTGTCATTGACATTTCACTGACACTCCCAGCAGTTCGCATAGGGCAGTGTGAACTGCCGCCGGGAGGCATGCGATGCGGGAACCCGCCGCGGATTCGTGGCGTTCCCGCATCGCTCCAGTGTGAACCCAGCCTAATAAGCGATCGTTTTTCTGATCGCTGTATTAGTGTCACAGGTGACGCTAGTTAGGCAGGTAGGTATTTAGGTTTGCCGCAGCTTTTTATAGCGCCAGGGACCCCCATATACTACCGCATAAAGCCCCCTGATTGCCCCCTAGTTAACCCTTTCACCAGTGATCACCATATAACTGTTACAGGTGACGCTGGTTGGTTAGTTATTTTTTTATAGTTTCAGGGCACCCGCCATTTATTACCTAATAAAGGTTTAACCCCCTGATCACCCGGCGGGTTTCATTTGTGACTGTAATAACTGTTAGGGCAGTTAGGGTTAGCCCCCTTTAGTTCTAAGGTACCCCCCTAACCCCCCCAATAAAGGTTTAACCCCGTGATCACCCCCCGTCGCCAGTGTCACTAAGGCTGGGTTCACATTGCAGCGGTTTATGAGAACGGATGTGATTCGCACCGCACTGCAGTGCAAATCACATCCGATCTCTGTGCGATTCGAGTTCAGTCATACAGATAGTATGGCTGAATTCGCGCTGCACCCGCCGCAAACTCGCACGGGACCCTTTTTTTGGTCCGCAGCAGAATCGGATCACATGGGTGTTCACACCATGCGATCCGAGTTTGCAGATCGCACTGCGATATGCGAACTGATCTGGGGGTGTCATTAACATTTCACTGACACTCCCAGCAGTTCGCATAGGGCAGTGTGAACTGCCGCCGGGAGACATGCGATGCGGGAACCCGCCGCTGATTCGTGGCGTTCCCGCATCGCTCCAGTGTGAACCCAGCCTAATAAGCGATCGTTTTTCTGATCGCTGTATTAGTGTCACAGGTGACGCTAGTTAGGCAGGTAGGTATTTAGGTTCGCCGCAGCTTTTTATAGCGCCAGGGACCCCCATATACTACCGCATAAAGCCCCTGATTGCCCCCTAGTTAACCCTTTCACCAGTGATCACCATATAACTGTTACAGGTGACGCTGGTTGGTTAGTTATTTTTTTAGAGTTTCAGGGCACCCGCCATTTATTACCTAGTCTCACTAGTGTACCCCTAAATTTAGGGGTGTCTACTTTCCAAAATGGGGTCATTTGGGGGGGGGGGTTTGTGCCATCTTGGCATTTTATGGCCTTCAAAACTGTAACGCCCTTAGAAAGCCTGAAGGCGGTGCTTGGTTTTCGGGGCCCCGTACGCGGCTAGGCTCCCAAAAAGTCCCACATATGTGGTATCCCCGTACTCAGGAGAAGCAGCAGAATTTATTTTGGGGTGTCATTTCACATATGCCCATAGCATGTGTGAGCAATATATCATTTAGTGACAACTTTGTGTAAAAAAAATTTTTTTTTGTTATTATTCAATCGCTTGAGGCAAAAAAATAAAATATTCAATGGGCTCAACATGCCACTTATCAATTTCCTTAGGGGGTCTACTTTCCAAAATGGGGTCATTTGGGGGGGTTTTGTACTGCCCTGCCATTTTAGCACCTCAAGAAATGAGATAGGCAGTCGTAAACTAAAAGCTGCGTAAATTCCAGAAAACGTACCTTAGTTTGTAGATGTGACAACTTTTGCACAAACCAATAAATATACAGTTATTGACTTTTTTTTTACCAAAGACATGTGGCTGAATACATTTTGGCCTAAATGTATGACTAAAATTGAGTTTATTGTATTTTTCTAATAACAAAAAGTAGAAAATATCATTTTTTTTCAAAATTTGCGGTCTTTTTACGTTTATATCGCAAAAAATAAAAATCGCAGAGGCAATCAAATACCATCAAAAGAAAGCTCTATTTGTGGGAAGAAAAGGACGCAAATTTTGTTTGGGTACAACATTGCATGACCGCGCAATTACCAGTTAAAGCAGCGCAGTGCCAAATTGTAAAAAGACCTCTGGTCATTGACCAGCAAAATGGTCCGGTCTGAAAGTGGTTAAAGAGGACAGACTATGATGGGAATCATGGAACCTATAGAAACACCAATGTGAGAAAGGCCAAGATCATGGCTCAAGTTGTGAGAAGTCTGCACAGGAATTTTGGGGTACGATGATCCAAGCATCAGTTGAAGAAATGCTGGTCAGACCTGAAATTGAGGGAGCAAGATCAGTATAGAAAGATCAGGAAAGTGCTGCAAAAGTATTTGTCATGTGTTCCTATTATTATTATTATTACTTTTGTGCCGGTCCATGTGCTTTTCTTTACTGTTGTATAGTTTAAAATGCCAAGTTTGAGGTTCATGGGCACAGGAATCGTTTGTATTAAACATCGTTTCGTTCAACCACTAATACGTTGTTTTTGGCAGATGCAGGTTAACTACATTTGTTCATGCCTATTTTGATTAACCACTTGCCGCCCGCCCTATAGGGCATTGACGGTGGCAAAGTGGTTGCATAATCCTGATCGGACGTCATATGACGTGATCAGGATTATGAGCCCCTGCGTGCCCCCGGGGGCGCGCATCGCGGCGATCGTTGTTGCGGGGTGTCTTTACCACGTGATCAGCCGTGTCCAATCACGGCTGATCACAGTGTAAATAGGAAGAGCCGGTGTAGTGCAAAGTGGATTTGCCTTTAGTAAATAACCCCCATTGTGCTGTAAACTTTTGTAAACTTTGCCAATTAATTCATAGAGTTGAAAAGGATGATTATTTTTATCATTCTATGCATTACATACATTAACAACAATAACATTGTGTGTGTCTAGCAGACCCACAGCACAACATAATAGTTAGCTGAAGAAGAGATTGTCACCTCATGTATCAAATAAGTTACGTTTGCACTATTAAAAAAAATGGACAAAATTAAAAAGCCATTTGAGAAACTGGGAGACAGAAAAGAAACACAAACAGTAATTCAAATGAAATAAGAGTCTAGTTTAAAAAAAATATAATTATTCAACATCTGCAAGATTTGCTTGTAAATCAATTGCCCCCCTACCCACGAAGTAATGAACATAGTTTTGCCTGACTTAGCAGGCGCTTTGTTGGGGCAAGCCAAGACAGCCACTTTTGAGCGCTGTCATTGATGTAGGTTCTGCTGAAAAGTCAGCCTCAGTCACAACTGAGGCCAGATAGCTGGCTGCATAGTTGTGCAGAATGCAGCAGCTCAACACAATATGATTACATTTGTATTCGGCCAGCTTGATGAATGTAATGAAAAGCCTGAACCGGCTGGCCATTATGCCAAAGGCATTCTCAACCACTCTTCTGGCACGGGCCAGCTGGTAATTAAAAACCCTCTGCTGTGGGGTCATGTTCCTCATGGGGAATGGCCTCATCAGATGTTCCCCCAGAGCAAAGGTCTCATCCGCCACAAACACAAAATTGAGGCCCGCAACATTCTCCTCCGGAGGTGGCAACCCCAAGGTGCCATTTTGGAAATGCCGGTAAACTCTGTCTGGGCAGGGCGTGACCAGATGCAAACCAAGGTGTCAGGAACAGTGTTATTGCTTGGATCGCCTGCTGGTGTCACTATTTCTTTCGCCATCAAAGGTTGCAGTTCTGGTGGTCACCAGCGGATGTCTCTCAGCAAATGGACATTCTAGTGATCTAGCTGCACCTGATGTGGAATTGCTGGGAGTATATAAGGCTCAGTGCTTCAGAATTCCTTCCTGCAAACCTTGTCCCTGCCTGATCTGATCTGTTGCCAGACACCTGTTCCTGATCTGCTTCCTGCCCTGTCCTGGGCTCTGTTTCCTGTACCTGGTTCCTGAGACATGTCCCCTGATTCCTGCCTTGGCTCCCCTTGCTTCTGCTTCCTCCACCTGGCCTCCTGTTCCCCTTGTCTCTCATCCCTGCCTTGTTATATATGTGTTCCCTTTCTGTGTGTATATATAGTTAGTTAGTTAGGTTAGGGTTTTGGGGTTGCTGTGTATTATTTGCATTCTTGCTTGTTTGCTGTGTTTGGTTTGCACCTGTGTCTTTATCCTTAATAAATATATATATATATTTTCACTTACCTTTGAGCCTGATTCCTTTAGTGCAGCCCATTGATCTGTTTACTCTGTGCTGGATGCCTGTGTTAGGCATCCCTTCCATGACAGAATTCTGAAGCCATACTAACAGTTCGGCTGCACTTTGCTGTTGCCAAGAAAAATGCATCTGGAAGATATTCAGTATCTTTCGCTTCTGGCAACAGATGACAGAGATTTTTGTCATCAGACATTAGGTGAATACACTAGAGAGAAACTGCTGGAATGTATCCGTATAGCCCATGTTTTTGTTGATCAGGGCAGTTTTCTGTTTGAGGACGTGCAGCCATTGATTCGGATCTGTACAGAGTTGGCCCTGTCTGATGCCTCTAGTGGAGGTGATGACTATACACCCCCTTTTAGTGCAGCTCAGGTAGAGTCTTTGGTGTGGCTGTTGGAAGATGACTCAGCATTTTTCTTTGAGCAATACTCAGCTTGTCCTCAACAGGGGCTTGCAGCATGTATTGATTCAGTGCAGTCTCTGGTCAGACAAACAGTGTGCAAACCTGATTTTGTGCAACTATTATTACAGGCCTGGTCAAGCTTGTTGTACTCAGCTTCTGTCAGCTCCCAACCACCCATTTCTGTGTCCAGATACCAGCCTGCTGGGATATCTTCCTCTCTATTACCCCCAACAACCACAATTTCCGACCAATACACCCTACTACCAATGAAGTACCAGTACCCTGTTTCCTCCTGCTGTACCTACCCAGCCTTTAACCCCTCTGATACTTTTCGGCAGCCTCCATCAGTTCCATTGAATCTCCCCTCAAAATCTGCTCTCTCTGTTTTACCATCCTTCTGCTCTTCGCTCTTACCAGCTGCATCCAGCCTGACTCCTTCCAGTCTGATGTCCCGGCCTTCCAGTCTGACGCCTTCCAGCCTGATGTCCCGGCCTTCCAGCCTGACGCCTTCCAGCCTGATGTCCCGGCCTTCCAGCCTGATGTCGCGGCCTTCCAGCCTGATGTCCCGGCCTTCCAGCCTGACACCTTCCAGCTTGATGTCCCGGCCTTCCAGCCTGACGCCTTCCAGCCTGATGTCCCGGCCTTCCAGCCTGGCGCCTTCCAGCCTGACGCCTTCCAGCCTGATGTCCCTGCCATCCAGCCTGACGCCTTCCAGCCTGATGTCCCGGCCTTCCAGCCTGACGCCTTCCAGTCTGATGCCCCGGCCTTCCAGCCTGACGCCTTCCAGCCTGATGCCCCGGCCTTCCAGCCTGACGCCTTCCAGTCTGATGCCCCAGCTTTCCAGCCTGACGCCTTCCAGTCTGATGCCCTGGCCTTCCAGCCTGACGCCTTCCAGTCTGATGCCCCGGCCTTCCAGCCTGATGTCCCGACCTTCCAGCCTGACGCCTTCCAGCCTGATGTCCCGGCCTTCCAGCCTGATACCTTCCAGTTTGATGCCTTCCAGTCTGATGTCCCGGCCTTCCAGTCTGATGCCTTCCACTCTGATGCCTTCCAGTCTGATGCCCCGGCCTTCCAGTCTGATGCCTTCCAGTCTGATGCCCTGGCCTTACAGTCTGATGCCTTCCAGTCTGATGTCCTGGCCTTCCAGCCTGATTCCTTCCAGTCTGATGTCCTGGCCTTCCAGTCTGATGCCTTCCAGTCTGATGTCCTGACCTTCCAGCCTGATGCCTTCCAGTCTGATGTCCCAGCCTTCCAGCCTGATGCCTTCCAGTCTGATGCCTTCCAGTCTGATGCCCCAGCCTTCCAGTCTGATGCCTTCCAGTCTGATGTCCCGGCCTTCCAGTCTGATGCCTTCCAGTCTGGTGTCCCGGCCTTCCGGTCTGGTGCCTTCCGGTCTGGTGTCCCGGCCTTCCAGTCTGGTGTCCCGGCCTTCCAGTCTGGTGTCTTCCAGTCTGGTGTCTTCCAGTCTGAGGCCTTCCAGTCTGATGTGCCTGACGTGCCAGTGCCCGCTGTCCAGCCTGATGTGCCCGCTGTCCAGCCTGATGTGCCCGCTGTCCAGCCTGTGTTCCAGTCTGCCTCCCAGTCTGAGGTGTTTGTGCTCGCTGCCCAGCCTGATGACCCGGAGCTCGCTGCCCAGCCTGATGACCCGGAGCTCACTTCCCAGCCTGATGACCCGGAGCTCGCTGCCCAGCCTGATGACCCGGAGCTCGCTGCCCAGCCTGATGACCCGGTGCTCGCTGCCCAGCCTGATGACCCGGTGCTTGCTGCCAAGCCTACTGCCCAGCCTGATGACCCGGTGCTCACTGCCCAGCCTGATGACCCGGTGCTTGCTGCCAAGCCTACTGCCCAGCCTGATGACCTGGTGCTTGCTGCCAAGCCTACTGCCCAGCCTGATGACCCGGTGCTTGCTGCCAAGCCTACTGCCCAGCCTGATGACCCGGTGCTTGCTGCCCAGCCTGATGACCCGGTGCTTGCTGCCTAGCCTGATGACCCGATGCGCCGAAGCACGTTGCCCTGCCTGTTTTTATTTCCAGATCTAAACTTCCAGACCCCGGTGGTGGGATACATGTCCCATTGTCGGACTTGGGTGGCACGCCTCCCAGTAGGTTAAGAAACTCTGGCCGGAAAGCGAAAAGAATACCGCAGTCACGGGAGAGACTTTTTGGGACTTTTCCACATTTACATGCATTGTCAGATCAAGGGCAGAATGGAGTGTCCGGAGGCCACTCCTTAGGGGGGGGGGGGTAACTGTCAGGAACAGTGTTATTGCTTGGATTGCCTGCTGGTGTCACTGTTTCTTTCGCCATCAAAGGTTGCAGTTCTGGTGGTCACTAGCGGGTGTCTCTCAGCAAATGGACATTCTAGTGATCTAGCTACACCTGATGTGGAATTGCGGGGAGTATATAAGCCCGCCCTTCACTGAGGCTCAGTGCTTCAGAATTCTTTCCTGCAAGCCTTGCCCCTGCCTGATCTGATCTGTTGCCAGACACCTGTTCCTGATCTGCTTCCTGCCCTATCCTGGACTCTGTTTCCTGTACCTGGTTCCTGAGACTTGTCCCCTGATTCCTGCCTTGGCTCCCCTTGCTTCTGCTTCCTCCACCTGGCCTCCTGTTCCCCTTGTCTCTCATCCCTGCCTTGTTATATATGTGTTCCCTTTCTGTGTGTATCTATAGTTAGTTAGGTTAGGGTTTTGAGGTTGCTGTGTATTATTTACATTCTTGCTTGTTCATGGTTTGCTGTGTTTGGTTTTCACGTGTGTCTTTATCCTTAATAAATATATATATATATATATACAGTGGTGTGAAAAAGTGTTTGCCCCCTTCCTCATTTCCTGTTCCTTTGCATGTTTGTCACACTTAAGTGTTTCGGAACATCAAACCAATTTAAACAATAGTCAAGGACAACACAAGTAAACACAAAATGCAATTTGTAAATGAAGGTGTTTATTATTAAAGGTGAAAAAAAATTCAAACCATCATGGCCCTGTGTGAAAAAGTGATTGCCCCCTAAACCTAATAACTGGTTGGGCCACCCTTAGCAGCAACAACTGCAACCAAGCGTTTGCGATAACGTGCAATGAGGCTTTTACAGCGTCCTGGAGGAATTTTGGCCCACTCATCTTTGCAGAATTGTCCTAATTCAGTTACATTAGAGGGTTTTCGAGCATGAACGGCCTTTTTAAGGTCATACCACAACATCTCAATAGGATTCAGGTCAGGACTTTGGCTAGGCCACTCCAAAGTCTTCATTTTGTTTTCAGCCATTCGGTGGTGGACTTGCTGGTGTGTTTAGGATCATTGTCCTGCTGCAGAACCCAAGTTCGTTTCAGCTTGAGTACACGAACAGATGGTCGGACATTCTCCTTCAGGATCTCTTGGTAGACAGCAGAATTCATAGTTCCTTTTATCACGGCAAGTCTTCCAGGTCCTGAAGCAGCAAAACAGCCCCAGACCATCACACTACCACCACCATATTTTACTGTTGGTATAATGTTCTTTTTATGAAATGCAGTGTTCCTTCTACGCCAGATATACTTGGACACACACCTTCCAAAGAGTTCCACTTTTGTCTCATCGGTCCACAGAATGTTGTCCCAAAAGTCTTGGGGATCATCAAGATGTGTTGTGGAGAAATTGAGACGAGCTTTGATGTTCTTTTTGCTCAGCAGTGGTTTTCTCCTTGGAACTCTGCCATGCAGGCCATTTTTGCCCAGTCTTTTCCTGATGGTGAAGGCATGAACGCTGACCTTAACTGAGGCAAGTGAGGCCTGCAGTTCCTTGGACGTTGTTGTAGGGTCTTTTGTGACCTCTTGGATGAGTCGTCGCTGCGCTCTTGGGGTAATTTTGGGCGGCCGGCCACTCCTGGGAAGGTTCACCACTGTTCCATGTCTTCGCCATTTGTGGATAATGGCTCTCACTGTGGTTCGCTGGATTCCCAAAGCTTTGGAAATGGCTTTATAACCCTTTCCAGACTGATAGATCTCAATTACTTTCTTTCTCAATTGTTCCTGAATTTCTTTGGGTCTCGGCATGATGTGTAGCTTTTAAGGATCTTCTGGTGGACCTTACTGTGTCAAGCAGCTCCTATTTAAGTGATGCCTTGATTGTGAACAGGTGTGGCAATAATCAGGCCTGGGTGTGGCTATAGAAATTGAACTCAGGTGTGGACAACCACAGTTATAGTATGTTTTAACAAGGGGGGCAATCACTTTTTCACACAGGGCCATGATGGTTTGGATTTTTTTTCACCTTTAATAATAAACACCTTCATTTACAAATTGCATTTTGTGTTTACTTGTGTTGTCCTTGACTATTGTTTAAATTGGTTTGATGTTCCGAAACACTTAAGTGTGACAAACATGCAAAGGAACAGGAAATGAGGAAGGGGGCAAACACTTTTTCACACCACTGTATTTTCACTTACCTTTGAGCCTGATTCCTTTAGTGCAGCCCATTGATCTGTTTACTCTGTGCTGGATGCCTGTGTTAGGCATCCCTTCCATGACACAAGGAGGAAGCATTTGCAAGAAGCTCTGATCATCTTACTTTAATCCTTTGCCATCCTTGCTGCTGAACAGCCTGGTGAGCCTGTACATCTGCCCTACCTAATACCTGGCATCCCCTGCTACAGATCCAGTGACTATTTCTGTGCCCAGCCAGCCAGCCATGCTGCAGTAATCCGGCCAAGGCTGGCTTCATATACTCGTGGTTCTTATCATCCTACTCTAATCCTTTGCCATCCTTGTTGCTGAACAGCCTGGTGAGCCTGTGCATCTGCCCTACCTAACCCCTGGCATCCCCTGCTTAAGATCCAGTCATTATTTCTGTCCCTGGCTGGCCGGCCCTGCAGCAGTAATACAGTCGAGGCTGGCTCCATATACTCGAGGCCCACCACCATCTTGAGGCCTACAGGGATTCTCACATCCTACCTGATCTGCTGTGGCAGTTCTTTCTAAGAGGCCTGAGCTTGTGCTGAGCTGCTTGCCCTGGTGAGTACCCCAGTGGGGTCCACTAACACCCTGAGACTGTCTGAGTGCTGTGTGGCCCCTCTGCCAGATCATCATCACAAGCTGCTGGCTATCCATCCACCTGCTCCACCCTACCAGCCCCTTGCCCTCAGATTAATGGGCCCTAAAAACCCGGCCAAAAACTCATCCACACCAAGCTGTCACAGCTGCGAGGCTGGATCCTTCTCTCCTAGGCAGGTTTCAGGCCCTGCTGGCTGAACAAGCTATGGAGTCAGAGACTTCCCCAGGTGTGGCAATCCCTGCCCCCTCCTCCCAGGATAGCAGTGCAGTAATCCTGGCCGCCACTGAACAGAGCAAAACCTCCATGCTGGAGAGAATCGATTGCCTTGCAGAAGAATGTAATCTCATTAGAAACGACCTAGATAAGATCAGAGGTAGATTGACTGAATCGGAATCCAGACTTTTTGCCACTTTAGACCTTACGGCTACTCACACTAACACTATAGCAGACTTGCAACGCATGGTACAACTGCTTGTCGCCAAATCTGATGATGCAGAAAACAGGGTAAGACGGAACAATATCTGAGTCCTGGGTCTCCTGGAGGGAGAGAAGGGCGATCACCCAGCTGAGTTTGCGCAGGAGTTCTTTAGGAAATTGCTAGGTCTCGCGGAATGTCTCCCCCACCGTGTACCCACAGGGCGCACTATCGCTGGTACAAATCCCGCCCTTCTTGGTCCGCTTCCTTAACTTCAGGGACCGTGGCAGGACCCTTTCCGAAGCCTGCAAACACCCCTCACTTCCATACGGCAACACGGCCCTACTGTTCCCAGATTTGCTGAGCTGCAGTGTAAGAGGAAGTTCTTTAATGAGGTCCGTAGGTGCTTAAGTGAAAATGACATTAAATACAACATGTTGTACCCCAGCCGTCTCCAGTCCCTCCCGGTCAGCTTCTTCGACTCCCCGGCCAATGCACATAACTGGCTGGACACCCTGTGGTAGACGCGAGCCTTCAAACACTGGAGTTCCTCCTGGTCCTGGACTAGATGTATGTTTTCTTATAGATCCTTCTACTCTGGAGCTACCTTGTTGGACACTCACTGAACTCACTGAAGTATCTAATCCCCCCTCAGTTTTTTCGTCCTTCTGAAGAACTCTTCAAAGAAGTCTGAAGATCTATCTGTTAAGGTTTTTAAACTGACTGGCGTTGTTGGGGTTGCTGGTCAAATGCTTCGTTGGTCTCTGACCCTAATGAATATAATTTTGGGTTTACTTACCTGTGTTGGTTTGCTGGGCTCATCCTGCTCCTGTTTCCCCCTGATGTTCCATGATGGCTCCCTCAGATGCTGAGCTGCTTAACATTTTGTCATGGAACGTTGGGGGGTTTAACTCCAAATATAAAAGAGCACTGTTATTCCAATATTTACAACTGCATAACCCCCACATAGTCCTTCTGCAGAAGATGCACTTAACTGGTAACAAGGTTCTAGCTCTGAAAAAGCCCTGGGTGCAAAGGACGCTTCATGCAACCTATTCCTCGTATTCTCGAGGGGTGTCTATACTGATCAGCAAACGTGTACCATGTGTAATTCATGGTGTTCATTTAGATCCCAGGGTGTCAGGGCTGGCTTAGCCCTTCCTTCTCTGGGCTGGATGGTCAGCTGTCAGCTAATTGCCAGCTCTCATCTCTCTCCACAGTTACCAGCTGTTCCTGATCATGCTCATCTGACCTGCCTACTTAAAGCTGTCCAGCTCACTTCACCTCTGCCTTCGCCGTGGTCACACCACAAGAAACCATCTCCTGCGGTTCTGTTTAAAGACTGGCTTGCTAACATCCCTTCTGGCTCCTTATCCGGCTTGCTGTTGCTCTACTTGGATCCCTGACTTCTGGCCTGACTGATTATCCGATCTGGTTATTGAACTCTGGCCTGGCTGACTACTCTATCCGGTTACTGGACTCTGGCTATGCTTTGACTACACCTTTTCTATTTACCTTTTTATTTTTATTTAATAAACAAGTGTGATTTAATTGTACTTCTGTCTCGGTCTGATTCATGGTTTCTGACACAGGGGAAATTTATTATGGTAGTGTTGAGCATTTATAACAAGAAATATGTCATTGTGAATGTCTATCTGCCTCCTCCGAGCCAGATACAGATACTGTACGCACTATGGGACTCTGGCTCCGCATTGCTCAGCGCATGTTTGTCATGGTTATGCAGTGATCTTCCTCTGGTTGCTTACCTCCCCTCAAGTGTTCTGACTAAGAGGCCAGCCACTTCCACCTGGTGGTTTTTATAACCTCTCCTCTAAGCATGGCTTCAAGCCAACAGTGCTGATCAACCATTGTGTATTCTTTGTGTGTTTGGCTTCCTGGTTCCTGCTTGCCGTGTGCTCTATGTTTGACTCTGTTACCGACCTTGGCGTGTTCTCAACGATTCCTGTCTGCTTGTGACCTTGACCTTTTGCATGTCCCTGACTATCCCTGTCTGCCTGTGATCCTGAACCTTTGGCGTGTACTCTGTTGTTCCTGTCTGCTAGTTGCCCTGACCTCTACCGTATCCCCTTACTATCCTTGTCGTTCCAGCCTGCTGCTTCCTTCTCCTGTAGTCTACTGGGAGTGTGAGCTGTGAGACCCTAGGGGCCGTGACCTGGAGCCAGACTGCAGCGAAGTCCATCCTTACCACTGGAGGCTCTGGCAAACACCCGCTGGCTCTTAGACTCCGCGCCCTGGGGAATCTATGCTCCAGCTCCCATTGGGATCTGTGTTAGTGATCCTGTAGACCTGTGTCCTGAATCTCCCTGGGTACAATCCGCAGCAGTCAGTCCTAAGGTCCACTACCTAGCGGTGCACTTCCGACTCCTACGGAGTGCTTCTGTCACCTGGTCTCAGGTGACCTGACAATGTGCTGTTCATGGGAGACTTCAATGCTACACTGTCCCATGACCTGGATAGGCCTTCCCCTAAATCTACTTTTAATTCTGATCTCGGAATGTGGGCTCAGGCAACAGAGTTCCAAAAGGCATGGCGGTGGCTTCACCCCCACGATAGAATGTACTCTTGCTTCTCGACCACATTTAAAACCTCCTCCTGAATTGATCTGGATTTTGCCAATGCTGCCCTGCTGACCAGCATTCAGGAGGCAAGTTACTTTCCCTCTGGCCTCTCTGACCATCACCCACTTAAATTGACCATTAGTCACACTAAGCTGTGCGCTTCCTACAGACCAATCGCACTTCTCAATTTTGATCTATAAATACTAACTAAGTTACTGACCACTAGACTTAATAGAGTAAAAAAAACCCTGATTGACTCTGATCAAACGGGCTTTATGCCCAGTAGGTCCACAGACATTAATATACATAGACTATTTTTTAATATACATGCCCCCATACTAACCAGGGCACTAGGACTATTGCCACCCTTGATATGGAAAAACCATTTGACACAGTGGAGTGGGTATATCTGTGGGATATGCAAATAAATGTGGTAACTAATGCGCACAACCTAACTAAAAGTAATAACGCCAGGAAGCGGCCAACATAAAAGTGATCTCAGCACAATAAGGTAAATAATGGTAAATGGTATGTGGCGCTACCTAACCAAACAAAACCTAAAAATTGTTAACTAATAAACTGCAAATATAAAACTGCAAATATAAAGCACCATACATAAATCTTCTATAATGCAATAATCACATAGAATATATACGATAAGAATAAAGTGCAAACTCATCCTTATAGTGATGATACAATCCAATAAAAAAGTGTAATAGTGATAAATAAATGTGCAAATCAATATCCCATATGGGATATGAAGATCATAGGAGACCGATCGGCCGACTGGGGAGTATCAGTCACCGGTATATAGCGTCATTAGGCCTGTAAGAGCAGTGAATAGAGGTGAGAGGCTGGGGGAAACAGAGGGCGCACCCCGGATTGCACAGAGTACATTGGATTGGTGGATTTGCACTGTTTGATTGTTCATTGCACTCAGATTTGCACTATAACCTTCTGTTGATGAACTATTAGAAGAAGATCTGATCATATTTGAAATGAATGGGACTTGGTTCTTATTAGTTTGGATTCCTTTTGATGGTTTATATCATCTTATTTTACAATCATTTTTTTACAGCACGGATTGCACTTTAGAAGTTTTAGCACTTTTAAAGATTTTTGCACAGTATTTTGCATATTGGTTTGCACATTTATTTATCACTATTGCACTTTATTATTGGATTGTATCATCACTATAAGGATTTGTTTGCACTTTATTCTTATTATCGTATATATTCTATAATGTGATTATTGCATTATAGAAGATTTATGTGTGGTGCTTTATATTTGCAGTTTTATATATCTGTGGGAGGTGCTTAGAAGAATGGGTTTCTCACTGAAATGTATTGCTTGGATACGCACACTGTATACCGGTCCCATGGCATGCATTCAACTGAATGGCTCCCTGTCTCCTCCTTTCCCCCTGCAGAGGGGCACCAGACAGGGATGCCCTCTCTCCCTGGTTCTGTTCGCCCTGGCAGTGGAGCCTCTTGCTGAGGCCCTCAGGAGTTTGGCCAAGGTTCATGGTCTTAGGGTGGGCTGGCTGGAGGAGAGAGTGGCTCTCTACGTGGATGATCTGCTGCTTTTTGAGTGATGCTGGTGACCCTCTGCGGGGCATACTCGGTATCATGGATGCCTTCTCCGCCTTCACGGGGTTGAGAGTAAATTGGCAAAAGTCTCAACTGTTCCCAGTGGATGAGGGGGCACGGTCCTCTCTCTCACTCCAGTGGGTTGATCAGTTTACCTATTTAGGTATTATCATCTCAAGAGAGAGTAGGGACTTTGTGCTGCTCAATCTGGACCCTGTCTTGGTAGCAATTAAAACCAAACTGAATGCATAGAGCAATCTTTCCCTTTCCCTCATTGGGCGCATTAATCTTCTCAAAATGAAAGTCCTCCCTAAATTTACGTACATTTTTCGGAACTCCCCACATTGGCTGTCCAAAACTTTCTTTAATTCTCTTAAGCAACTCTTCCTCTCCTTTATTTGGGGGCCTAAACCTCCTAGATTCAAGTACACCACTCTGACCAGGCCTGTGGACAGTGGAGGCTTGGCTCTCCCAGATTGCCACAAGTATTTCTTGGCCACTCAACTTGTGACTGCCCATTGCTGGAGGCGGCTATAGTGGGAGTCTCTGGAGGCCTTGAAGGGGTTGCTATTCAGGGGGCCTAAAATGCCTCACCATCTCACCCCTTCTAAGAGTACCATTATGCGGGCATGGAGGGTGGGTGAGGCACTGAGGGCACCCCAGCCGAACTCCTGGTCTCCTCACAAATGGCTAAACCCTAACCTATCACAGTTCAATATCATCCCGGATCCACAGGCCTGGGCCAAATACAAAATACTGACCATTTGGCATGTTATCACCAGAGAGCTCACCCCCTTTCACGTTTTATGCACCACATTTAATGTGCCTGCACAGGCCCATTTTAGGTATCTTCAAATCGCTCATGCCTACAGGTGTCAGTTCTTAGGCCAACCAGTTGAATTGGCATACTCAGAGCTCAAATCCACCCTTCAAGTGAAAGACTTGGAGAAACCCATGTCTCAGCTGTACGAGTCCCGGCTGGTTGCTTCCGGCCCCGGGTTGTCCCCCCTCTGCAGGAAATGGGTGGGAGACATACCGGAGCTGGACAAGGATGACCGGAGGGAGATTTGGGGCTTTCCCTTCTCCCCTCTGGTCTCAGCTAGGGATAAACTGGTCCAATACAAAATTGTGCATAAAACTACGCACTTCACAGGCTGCACAAGATGTCGCCGGCGCATTCTCCGGCGTGCTGGCATTGCTCCTACCAACCTAGTGACTTTTTCCAAATTTTTGGGGTTTGCCCAGCAATCGAACATTATTGGAAAGAAGTACTCCAGGTGATTGCTAAGGTCACTGAGACTCGTGTTCCTTATGATCCTAAATATTGTCTGCTGGGGCTGGTGGAACAACTGTCAATTCTCAGAGCCAGGAAAATACTCATATCCTTGCTATTGTACTATGCTTGTAAGGCCATTATGATGAACTGGAAACAATCGTCTCCCCCCTCTGTCTGATTCTGGAAAAGCCTAATGAATGCCAGTTTACCCCTGTATAAAGCCACCTACTCGGGCAGGGGTTGTCCACAAAAATTTGAAAAGGTATGGACCTGTTGGCTAGATGATAATACCACAGCAACTGATGCAGTAACCAATTCCAAGATTAACACTATATCTCTAGTCTGTTAGTATATTGACCCAACTACTCTCATGCTGCATTATCCTGTTGGTACCAATTTGAGCACAGATTCTCCTGAACTGAACCTTTCTCCACATTGGGGTTATAGTATAGGTTAGTTTGTTTATGTTGTATGTTGTGCCCTGTTTGCTTGAGCAAAGGTTTGGCCCCTGCGTGGGCTAATTTTGTATGCTAATGAAGAATTAAATAAAAAAGATTTAGCAAAAAAAAAAAAAAAAAAAAAAAACCTCTGTCTGGGCAATCACTCCTCCATCAGTGTTATGGCCGTCCTTCCCTACATCTAGGTAGATGAATTTATAATTGCCCTGTTGTGATTAAAATGGTACTTCTATATACCTGACGAAGACCAGCTAGGTGTAACTAATGCAATTACAATACTCACAAAACCCTTTATACTAATGCTGCAGCATTAGGAGACAACAAGGAAAAAGCCCAGCCGATGTTACAGTTTCAGCAGTTGTCTAATTTATTGTGGGAGGGGCTGCACGTTATATGCACCCTTATCAGCCAATCATTGCATAGAACATGGGTGTGGTTAATACATAGGTGTACACTACACACCATCATTACATATCATTACATATCATCTGCTTCTGAATCACAGTCATGGGATATGTGGCCCAGACATATTGTGACACAATTTCTTTATTTAGACAGCATAGAACAAGACTGCCTATGCAAGCTATATTTCCTTATGTGCATGTTTACAGAAAAACTGCTACAGTCTGCAGATACAGAATCTAAGCACAATCCCATATGAACTTAAAAAGATGGAGCCACTCTGGTTCAGCCATATTACTACAATCCCCTCTAAGTCATGACAAACCACAAACATGTGGCCACAGTAAAAGTTAAGATATACTCTATTAGCTGCAGCTGGGTTGGAAGGTCAAGTACCTCGGAAACCATGCACATAATAAACCTGAAGCAGGCATATAAAGGTAATACCATAAGCAAAATCAGTACAACACAGATTGCAATATCCCTAATCCAGGATTAATCCAGGATTCAGCATTGAGACCAACCCCCCCCCCCCCCCCCATGTTACCCAGGGGGCTCCCAAGCAATTATTTTGCTTTTTCATCATGTCAATACCCCCTCAGGCTCCTGAGAGGAACCATGCCCAGGTCATGTTCTTTTCCAGAAACAATGACCTAGCATAACGGTGTTTGAGGGGGCACCCAGGACGAACACTAGCCTTGAGCAAGTGACGTTCCTCACTGTCCCCGAGAATAACCACTATTGGAACCAATGAGGCCAAGTAACACCATCCCCTGGAATCATTCAGAATCCATGGATGGCATAGTCTTCCACAACAAATGTACGTGCTGCTGTCCAAGGCCAGTGGCTGTCTGCTTAAGGACCTGTTGGGCACCCTCAGAGAATCCTGCAAAAGCAAGCTGTGAAAGTAGCTTGGCCATCTCAGTATGGGGGCCAGAGGCATACATTAATTGTGACGCAGGGCACGATCTAAGGTGTCAAGCACTGTGGAGTTCCTGTAGACTCTGAATGCACATCCCCTCTATGTCCAATAAGTGTGTTACTAGTGATTTTATCGGGTAGGCCACATATAACCTTAAGGCTCCCCCTAGAACACAGATGCTGGTAGATGACATGTGAACCAATACATATATAATACAGTGCCTATGCCAGTATCCCTTCAAACAGTATACACTAAAATGGTTGAGCATGTCCTGGACACACTACGACAACAATCCCAATATTACCCCCTGACCCTCACCCGGATCACCTTCTAAGCATGCAAAAATAGGAAACAAACATGTAATCTCAGCTGCATAGCAATTGTCCATGGAATGCAAAAGGGAGGAAGGGGCGTGACAGTCCATAGAAACAAGTGGGAGGGGCATGATAGCCTTTAGGCCAAATAAAAATAGCCCCAAAGAAAAACTCAAAAAGAAAAGTCTCTTGGATGGCTTCTGAATGTCCATTAGATTTGCAGAAAAGGAAGGAAAAGGAAATGTCCACATTATAACTCTCATTCTGCTCAACTTTTTCCAAAACCTTTTAGTTCAATTCTGTGATCACTCATATGTACAGACATGAATTCTCTACCCCAAAACACTGCCTCTTTGTAAGGACAGAACTTGATATCCACAGACAGACTGGAACTGATGCGTTGGATGAGACCAGGGACTTGCGGCTGGCACATCTGGATCTTTTTCATGTGGTGCTCACAGGAATTTTGTACCCCAGGTTTGCGTCATGTGGCTCCCCCTTGAGGTATCATTCGCAGGAACAGTTTCTAGCTGGAGTCCGCCTTTAGTCATCTAAGAACCTCCTATGGTATTTGAACAACAAAGATGAACAACAAAGATTTCCATGTTAAAGCTGTAGTCATCACTTCACTCGGACAGGATATAGGGCAGGGTATGGATGGGGTGTAGGGTATGACTGGGGTGGGCATTTCTTCATGTGAATAGGGCTGTGGGTGAATGCAGGCTGGCTGGGGCAGATATTCCTCATCTGACATGAGTAGTCACAGAATCTACCTGATCAATTCAGACCTTAACCATTGGAGATATTAAAAATAATATTCTTAATTGACTCAAACATAAGTAAAACATGCAGGAATGAAAATGTTTCTCAGCAAGGGTTTTCATTATATAGCTTCAATATACTTAACTAAACATTTTTCCAAATCCAGTATTATAGCCGAAATTCAACAAAACTTAAACCTCTCTAGTTTCTTCTATTCCCGGGATCCAAGTGGACTCAAGGGACTTAGGACAGAACATTTTACCCAAACACATATTCTGACTCAGAAGTCTCCCAACTTTGCACACATGTCTGATCATCAGCAACAAACAAAACATTGATGGATAAACATTTCATCACCAACACTCTATGACTGACACCCTGGTAATTCAGAAGGTAGATATCCAGAATAGTCATTCTGATTGCTTATTTCAAATAAATCCTCCCCATCACATTTTAGTACCCCATGGACTCAATATATGCAGCAATGTATCTTGATTACAGTCATTTAATGGACTCAAACATTTTTTCTAATTTTCACCCTTCCTTTACCAAAATCCCTTTATCAATTCTTTTACTTTAATTTAACCCCAAACTTTTAGGGAAAGTATAACATGGGCCTAAACACAATATGAGACACCTTGTTGTGCACATTCCAGACACACATACAACAACTCTCTCTCATCCCACATTCATCTGGCCATTCCATTCATAACACCGTCAAACCTTAATATTTTTCTCTCTAGTGCCCAGAATTACACAACACAGTTACTTCTCTTTTTCTTTACTAACCACAATTCCTCTGGCGTAGCGCCTGGAATATACAACTTCCCTTTTATTTACTTTAGAATTCTGGATTTCTTAATTATAATATTCTCTCCCCTGTCAAAATCAATATTTCAAATATATCATTGTTAATACAGCTTAAACACTATTAACACAATTTGCACTAATATAGCACATTTGCTGTTATCAGAAAAAAACACTCTTTAACTCTAATAATGTAAGGATAGGCAACCACACCCAAAATAGTCTTAAAGTCAGACTCTAAAAATTTGCATCTGATCAGATTCCTTTAAAAAACATTTGGTAATTTTATCAGTCACATTCCCCTTTTAATGTTCCCAATTTACTATGGAGTAAATATGGGCTTAGTATATGCCCAACATATTTCATGAATAGACTGACACTAGTTGCAACATTTTAACAATAAACATGTACCTTTTATGGATAACTTTTCTGAATCAGATCCTTCTTTAACATCCATTTTCCACTTCAGCAAGTCCCTGACTCGCTGACTATGGAATACAAATATAAAAATATACTCCCCACAAAACCCGTGGTGAAAATATAGTTGAAGTTTGTTCCCCTCTTCCACCGGAAACAAAATACAGATGAGTACCCTACCCTGTCCCTTTCACCTGCCCACTTTAGCAACGCACTCTGTCTTGGCAGGATCATAGGACATATATCAAATACCCAACCATCTATCCGAATTCAGAAAACAAAAACAATCTTATACTCTAAATTGGAATTCCAAGACAAGAAAAAAATTCACATACACATAAAATTAAGCATTTCTCTCCATTAACCAGTTCCCTCTACCTAGGTGTCCGTCTTATGAAACTGCGAACAGGGCGACCCAAGGACTGCCACTAACCACAGTCCACAAACAGTCCATGAAGCAGAGACAGTCGTGGGAGAAGTGTTTAAACATGTTCTCCGTCTGACGGAAACAGTCAGTCCATAAAACTGCGACCTTAGCGCCTCATCAGAGATCCATGTCAGAATTCACACCCCCGAACCCACCAGCTCAGAGGTGGAGAATCGGAGAGCGATGAGGGAATCTGGGGGAATCCGAGGGGGGGAAGCAGGAAGATTCATATTCTCCCTCTACCTAACTCAGACCCCCAAAACAGTAACCATATCCCCCTGTCAGTGCATCCAGCAGCAATTTAATCACTGCCCAATAAACCAACATCTTGATGTCTCTATGAATCTCTGGTACCGTAATCCCGCAAAAGTCTCACGAGACCCCAGCACCAGGGCTGCTCATTTCACGAGGTGGGGTGCTTTCAACAAGGTTTCTAGCCTCCCCACCAGCTCTCTCTCTTTTTACCCTTGGTTGAACCTTTTTCCCGTGCCCGTTGCCAAACAGGGATCTGTACTGATCTGCACATGCCACCAACCCACCTGTACCGACTCATTATAACTTCAGCAAACAACAATAAACAAAAAATCAACGAACAGACACACAAATAAACAAACAAGGTAAGTCTTCACTAAAACATCCCATTTAACAACACCTTTTATCTGACAATCCAAATGAAACTAGCTGTGACACTTTAAAAATCCTTATTTTAAACAAAACTCTCTCTGTGTTAATTTCCTTACCTGCCCAAAACCTCCCATCCCGGCTGTCCTTTAAGATCATTTCCTCAACGCAAATAGAATGTCCCCTTTAACTCTCAAAACCAGCTCTGCTAACTTCCCATTTTTAAATGTAACTTTCCTTCACTTTTTTTTTTTTCTTCCTTCTATGGCAGTTCTAAAATGGCTTTGAAACCCGGCTTGTATATAAAAAGAACAATGCATTGAAAAACCTTGCAAAATGCACACCTTCCTTTAATAAATAACTCAAATCTCTCCTTTACCTTCTAACTTCACTTACTTTACCCTCAACAAATGTAGGATATTCTTAATTAACATCCTACTCACTTACTTAAATCTCATCACTCCTGGGCATTCTTCCAAAATACCCACCTGTCTTCAACCCCCTTCCACCTAACACATACATTTTACAACCTGCAAAAAATACCATTCCGATAACCTTCCAAGAGTTACCAAAACACATGTTAAACATGTGCAACAAATTATGCACTTCTCAAGCAGAATCAAGCACCTATCATTCCAGAGCTCTAAGGGGAGAAGTCATATTATTCATATACTATACCATTGTATCTTCAAAGAATACCTTAGCAAACTTATATGAACATGCATATAACAGTGAAAACAGGGGCTGTCTTACCTTCCAACCATGTTTCACACAACACAACAAATATATTTTTACTTTTAAGCAAATGCGATAGACAAGAAAAGCCAGATAGAGCAAAAGTTTGTAGCAGTTTTGTGGGTTCTGGTAGTAATTGGTAATTGCCCCATTACCCTTTTTCCCCTTCTCCTTCCCTAAAGGAGCCTAATATTAGGTTTTTAAACAGAGTCCTACCAAGGACACACACAGGCTTCTCATAAGCCACTTCTTAACAGCCTGGTCCGTCCTAAATTCCTAAATTCCTAAATCTCAGCGAGTGCCTCCATTCTGTTGTGATTAAAATGGTATTTCTATATACCTGACAAAGACCAGCTAGGTGTAACTAACGCAATTACAATACTCACGAAACCCTTTATACTAATGCTGCAGCATTAGGAGACAACAAGGAAAAAGCCCAGCCGATGTTACAGTTTCAGCAGTTATATGCACCCTTATCAGCCAATCATTGCATAGAACATGGGTGTGGTTAATACATAGGCGTACACTACACACCATCATTACATATTACATATCATTACATATCATCTGCTTCTGAATCACAGTCATGGGATATGTGGCCCAGACATATTGTGACACAATTTCTTTATTTAGACAGCATAGAACGAGACTGCCTATGCAAGCTATATTTCCTTATGTGCATGTTTACAGAAAAACTGCTACAGTCTGCAGATACAGAATCTAAGCACAATCCCATATGAACTTACAAAGATGGAGTCACTCTGGTTCAGCCATATTACTACAATCACCACCGCCAACATCACTATACTAATGAACCCCTTATAATTTAAGTAGTCTGACCCTGAGTTGGTTCCTGTCGATAGCACCACCACAATTGGGAAAGTCCCACTGGTGGAGAAACTGGGAAGCCACAGTCTGCCATTACATTGTCCAAATTGAAGCACATTTTTACATTCTGTAATTACCTATCAAGATAATAGGAGAACAAAACTTTAAACAGTACCATTTGAAAGTATTCAGGCATGCACTTGCATTACATGCTTTGGTGAATTCATCCATAAATATGAACACAAAAGACGTAGGTACAGTGTGTATGGGTTTGGAAAAGTCAGCAGATAGAGTATTGGTATCAGTTGACTTAGCGGTTGGGGGGAGGGAGGGTTCAAAATGAGTTTGGGCTCCTCAAAAAAGCCTCTTGCACTCTGCCTGAATTTAAGGACAACAATAACATTTGGACACATTTAGGGGGTGTTTAGGGTAAGCACTACAATGGAGCTGGCAAAATACATTGCTAGGTGACTAGGCTGGGTGTGTATGGGCCCAGGATAGCATGCTGGGGAAGTTAGTGAAGGCAAATATGCATTAAGGACAGAAAGGAGCATTAAAAGCTTACAGAATACATGAGGACAAAGAGGACATTCACAGCATATTACAATAATGGTAATTATGTAATAATAAAATTAATACATTAGCAAAATTAAATACATAGAATGTGAAGTTAGAGGATAAAACTTACCCTAATATAGTCCTTCTGCAGGACTTGAATTATGGCAGAACAGGTCTCTGGAATAATGATTCCCAGAGCCTTGGGGAGATCCCAGTCGTGAACTTCAGGTCCTGGAGACTTCTCCCCATCACCAAATACCGCAAGGTGGCGATGAGCCTTTGCTCGGGAGAGATGGCTTGCCGCATGCAGGTGTCATGCTTCATAATATAAGGGGACAGCAAAGCCAATAGACAGTGAAAGACGGGGTCCGTCATCCGGAAATAATTCCTGAAATCATCAGGATTATTCTCCTGGGCCTCTAGCAGCAAAGGCATATGACAGAATTGGTCACGATTAAGCAACCAATTCTTGGTCCAAGAACTCCTCCTTGCCCTGTTCATGGACTGGATTTGGACATGCTTCCAGAAGGTAGTTAAGGTCCTGTGCACCTCTTCACTCTCCTCCCTGCCGGAGGAGTACTGCGATTTTAGCGATGTCTTTGACAAAAGTCAAGCTGCTAGTTTGCCTCCACACCAGCCCTATGATTGCACAATTGACCTTCAACCTGGTGCCATACCCCCTCGTGGTCGGGTTTACCCTTTGTCCATCTTAGAGGATAAGGCCATGGGGGAGTATGTTGCAGATGCACTTTCTCGAGGTTTCATCTGCAAATCCTCGTCCTCTGCTGGTGCTGGTTTCTTCTTTGTGAAGAAGAGTGGTGAGACCTTGTATTGATTATAGGGGTCTCAATCGTATCACGATTAAGAATGCCTATCCGATTCCATTGATTACGAGTTTTTTGACCGCCTGAAGGGAGCAACGGTTTTCATGAAGCGTGATTTGAGAGGGGCATATAATCTCATGAGGATTAAGGAGGGCTACAAGTGGAAAACTGCGTTTAATACCAGAGCAGTCCATTATGAGTACCTTGTAATGCCTTTGTGTCTTTATAACTCCCCGGCAGTTTTCCAGGAATTCATTAACGACATCGTCCGAGATTTTTTGCAGTTATGTGTGGTGGTTTATCTTGATGATATCCTCATATTTTCCAAGTCCCTGGAGAGCCACCACACAGATGTCTGGCATGTGCTTCAGAGACCAAGAGAGAACAATCTCTATTGTAAATTGGAGAAGTACGAGTTCCATCGTGAACAGGTTAAATTCCTAGGTTATGTCATTTCCACTGCTGGTTTTTTGATGGACCCAGAAAAACTTTCTGCAGTCCTACAGTGGCCTCGACCTGTGGGTTTATGTCCTCTGCAGCATTTCCTGGGCTTTGCCAACTATTATTGGAAGTTTATTCGTAACTTCTCATCTCTGGTCAAGCCCCTGACTGATATGACCAGAGAGGACAGTAACCCACAGAGTTGGTCTCCGGAGTCCGTTAAGGCCTTTGAGAGTCTTAAGGCTGCCTTTGTTTCTGCTCCTGTGTTGGCACATCCTGATCCTTTGTTACCTTTTATCCTTGAGGTTGATGCTTCTGAGACTAGAGTTGGCACCCTTCTGTCTCAAAGTCCTACCTCTGAGAGCGCTTTGCAGGCTTGTGACTACTTTTCCCAGAAATTGTCACCTGTGGAGTGCAATCACGAGATTGGTGACAGGGAGCTGTTGGGGATCATTTTGACCCTGAAAGAATGGAGACATCTCCTTGAGGGTACCACTGTGCAGGTTCTCATTCTTACTGACCATAGGAATCTCACATTCTTGTCTGAGGCTAAACGCCTCTCTTCCAGAAGTGCACAATGGGCTCTTTTCTTGTCAAGTTTCGATTACATTGTCTCATTCTTACCCAGTACTAAGCATATAAGTGCTATCTTTCCCTACATAACATAGAGCAAACCAAAAAATCTATGATGTATTCTAAGCAGAGAATATTTGAATATGGTAATAAAATGGAAGACTTTTAGCCTGGCTGGCTAGGGGTCAGACAGAATCCACATACATAGCAAGTATTCTGGATGCCCCTGAGCAGCTGGTGACCTCTCCTGAGGACATCAACAGCAAATTTTCTGAATTTTTTTGTGAAGTCTACATCTCTAGGACCCATTTTTCCCCATCTGAGCTACAGGACTACCTGTGAACTATTCCATTTTCCACGTTGTCAGAAGAACATAAGACTCAACTTGATGGGGATATTTCCCTGGAGGAGGTTCAGACAGCAATTGGGGATCTACAGGGTGGAAAGACCCTGGGTGCTGATGGCCTGCCTACAGAGTTTTACTCTAAGCATGCAGATCTCCTCGCGCCTAGATTAAAAACCCTCCTCTCTGGAATTACGGAGGCAAATGTGATTCCGGAGTCTATGGAGGAGGCTATCATTGTCCTAATTCCTAAGCCTGGTAAAGACTTACAGGAATGTCCGTCTTACAGACCCATATCACTGCTCAATGTGGAAACAAAAATATTGGCAAAGATACTGGCCACCCAACTATCCTCAGTAATATCAACACTAATTCATGCTGGGCAAAGGCACAGACATAAACATGACGCGTCTCTTCCTAAACTTGACCCTGACTCATGACAATGTTGGATCCCATTTTATTGCTTCCCTTAATGCCGAGACAGCATTTGATTCTGTGGAGATACCTTTGGGGGGTGCTGCAAAAATTTGGTTTTGGCCCAAAGTTTATACACTGGGTACAACTACTTTACAGAGCACCAAGGGCTAGGGTGCGCACTTATAACTGGATATCTGAGTCCTTGCCACTCCACAGGTATCCGCCAGGGGTGTACCCTATCCCCCAGTCTGTTTGCCTTGGAACTAGAGCCCCTGACGATTTTATTCAGGGAGTCTTTGGAGGTTCGGGGGATGCAGATTGATAATCTGGAGGAAAAGATATCCCTCTATGCGGACGACGCCCTACTGTATCTAAACGATGCAGGAGCATCCCCACCTGCTGCCCTAGAGATATTTGACAAATTTGGTTCCCTATCAGGTATACGGATCAATTAGACCAAATCAGTAATTTTTCCTCTGGACACTCAGGCCACTGCCGCGTCTAGCCCCTCATCTGCAATGGGTCACAGAGTTTAAATACCTCAGTGTGAAAGTGACTAGAGACACTGCCCAGTACTATGCTCATAATATATTGCCACTTCTCCGCCTCCTGAGGGAGAGATGTCAAGCCTGGTCAGGACTTCCACTGAACCTAATAGGCCGTATAAACATCTTAAAGATGATTATTTTGCCAAAGTTCACTCATCTATTTTGGAACAGCCCAGTATGGATACTGGCATCTTTCTTTCGGGAGGTGGATAGATGTATCAATTCCTTTATATGGTATGGATCCATCCCAAGACTGGCAAAATCCATGTTGTGTCTACCAACACACCTTGGGGGTTTGGCCCTTCCCACCCTTCGGCTTTATTGCTGGTCGGCAAGGCTGGTCACAGTGTACTGGTGGTTTGAGACAAAACGCTTGAACACTGCAGTTTGTGTAGAGGCGGCCCGGTTGGGCTCACTGCAAGCACTACAAACTTGGCCTATGGGGGGGCATATGAGGATCTCCCTACAGCAACGAAAGCGATGGTAAAAAAGTGTGGAATATGGCTCGACACAGGTTCTTCCAGGCGGAACGCTGGTCCCTGGTCCAGCCATTATGGGGTAATCCTAATCTGCCTCACTTTAGGTCAATGCTGGATCCCCAGGTCTGGGAGCAATTTGGTATAAAAACATTGAGATATCATGCTTGCAGGCATCTTACTGACCCTACCCCAATTAAATAGGATTTATGACTTTCCTGGCTAGATGTATTTTTAGTATGCCCAACTTCGTCATGCGGCTAGGGCCCAGTTTCCCACACCTCCAACTCTTCAATTAGACCCGGTGGAAGACCTCCTGTCCAGTGGTGACCTGATGAAGCCTCTCTCTACACTTTATGGTACCCTGCTTCCTATTGACTCACAAAAATTGGACAGGCTTTGGGAAATGTGGAGGGCAGATATCCCAACCCTGGAGATGGAGGACTGGGAAGGTTGTTTGGAGAGTGGTCCCAAGCTGGTCATCTCTGCAGGAGATAAGCTTATACAAACTACATTTTTGCATAGGGTGTACTTTACCCCGGTGCGTATGTCCAGAAAATATCCTGATAGAGATCCCCAATGCCCCAGGTGTGTGATACATCTGGGCACATATATACATATGTTCTGGACCTGTCCCACTCTGGTGGCCTTCTGGTCCGGGGTATTCGAACAATTAAATATCCGACCTGAGTTCTCGGTTCCTATGACACCTGAACTTGTGTTACTTGGTATTCATGATGATGAACAAAGATCCCACCATAGCAAACTGCTAATCTCATATTTAATCTTCTATGCAAAAATAAATAAATCTATGTAAGTGGACCTCCTCTACCCCCCCTGCTCTATCCACCTGGGAAGACAAAATTAAAGCTGCCTTACCGCTATACAAACTGATGTATATAAGTCGTGCTTGCCCCTGGAAATTGATAAAGTATAGTTGGCATGGACAACTTTCCAGTCTCCTGGATACAGCTGCATATGGTCCCCCCTCCCTCTCCTAAAATAAAACGCATGTTGGGGCTGATGCCTCGTCACGGCAATTTTCCTCCACTTCCAAGTTGAAGTCGGTTCCAGTTCCTGTGATTCCTCCTGATCGTATTCTGGCTATGGTTCGCACCAGTCTCACTTCTCCTTTGGGTGATAAAATTCTTGCTACTCAGATCCATGCCCCTCCTGAGAAACCTTGTGACCACTGCTTTGTCTCCATACTGCCATGCTGGGCCAACCTGGGAAGAATCAACTCTTTTGGACCATTTCCCAACATTTCTAGTGGCCTAGTCTACGAGCTGATATAACCACCTTCGTAGCTGCCTGTTCCGTGTGTGCTCAGTATAAGATTCCACGACATCTTCCAGTGGGCCTCCTACAACCCATACTCAATGGAGAGAGGTCCTGGACCAACCTGTCTATGGATTTAATTGTGGAGTTACCCAAATCCCAGGGCAACACAGTTATCCTAATGGGGGTTGACAGGTTCTCAAAAATGTCTCATTGTATTCAAGAAGTTGCCCATTTCTAAGGAACTGGCTTCCATTTTTGCTCTGGAGATCTTTCGCTTACATAGGCTACCCAAGGTGTTTGTCTCAGACAGGGGTAGTCAATTTGTGTTCCGGTTCTGGCAAGCCTTTTGTGCACAGTTGGGAATTCAGCTTGCTTTTTCCTCTGCATATCACCCACAGAATGAGCCAATCAGTCCTTGGAGGAATTCTTTCGTTGCTATATTTCTGACCATCATAACAACTGTCAGACCTATTACCATTGCTCACAATAGTGCCTTGAATTCTGCTTCTTGATTGTCCCCGTTTATGGTGAACTAAGGTTTCAAGCCTTCCATGTTGCCTGACTCATTTGTTCTGTAGAGTATTCCTGTGTTAGAGGAGCATCTCTGTAGTCTCCCTTCCACTTGGGTACAAGTCCAGGAGGCTTTGCGACATGCTAATGATAGGTACTCCATGCTGACTGCAGACGCCTGCCCGTGTCTTCCTAACAGGTTGGGGACAGGGTCTGGCTGTCATCTCGCAATATCCGACTTCGTGTTTCCTCACCGAAGTTCGCACCTCGGTTTATTGGGCCTTTCCTTATTCTTCGCAGGATTAACCCAGTGGCTTATTCATTAGACCTTTCATGCGTATTTTGAATGTATTTCATGTCTCCTTACTAAAACCTTTTGTCTACAACTGCTTTACCACCTCAGTGCCACGTCCTCACTCTGTACAGGTTGGGAACCATGAGGAGTATGAGGTACAGTCCATTGTTGACTCCCATAGGTTCCGTGGGCACATACAGTACCTAGTGCATTGGAAGTGGTGCGGTCCGGAGGAACGCTCTTGGGTCTCATCCTCTGACGTACATGCCCCTGTCCTCCTCTGTGATTTCCATAGATGTTTTCCCCTTAAGCCTCATGGTCCTCCGAGGGGGAGGGGTCGTTGAGGAGGGGGTATTGTCAGGGCTGGGCTCAGCCCTTCCTTCTCTGAGCTGGCCGCTCAGGTGTCGGCTGAATGCCAGCTCCTATCCCTCCACCGTTACTCAGCTGTTGATGATAGCCTGCTCCTCAGTCCTGCCTACTTCAGCTGTCCAGCCCAGAGGATCTCTACCTTTGCCTTAGTCAGCATCACAGAGATGCTCTCCTGCATTCCTGCTAAAAGACTTGCTTGGCTGACATCCCTTCTGGCTCCAGATTCTGCTTGCTGTTTGACTGCGCTCTTCTCCGGCTCCCTGACGTTTGGCTTGTCTGACTATGCGCTCTGGTTCCTGAACTCTGGCAATGTTTTGACTACTGTATGTTTGCTCTATTTAATTTTATTATTAAACCAGTGTAATTTAACTGTACTTCTGTCTCAGTCTGATGTCATGGTTTCTGACACTCTTATTACAAAAAAAATCCCAAAGCAACTGATATATTTCTGGTCGTCAAGCCATAATCTATTACATTTTAATTTGGTAAAACGTTTCAAAGTTTTCAAATCGACATATGGTTACAAAGAATAGTGATGGCCTGAACCTCCGACGGGACGTTTCGCAAACGCGGACCGCGAACGAGGCCGACCGGGCCCCATTGACTTCAATGGGAGGCGAACGTTTCAAACCTTTAGGTCGAATTTGCAGCCACGAGGTAATTATTAGCAGGGAAAACATAGTCCCACCACATGGCCAATGACATAATACATGTATGAGGTGAATTTGGGATCGATAACTACAAGCATTCTTTTTTTATATGGGAAATTGTTCTGACAATTCAGGACTGTGGAGCGCATGAAGGCAATGGAGGAGAGGGAAGGTCAGGGACCAGGGTAGGCAAAGAAGAGGGTGCAGGAGATGATCACCAGCAGCGTGACATACAGCAATGACACATGCACCGTGATAGAGGCATCTGACAACAGCACCGTGATAGAGGGCACTGACATCAGCAGCGTGACATAAAGCATTAACACCAGCACCGTGACATACAGCATTGACAGCAACACCGTGATAGAGAGTACTGACATCAGAAGCGTGACATTAAGCACTGACATCAGCACCGTGATATACAGCACTGACAGCAGCACCGTGATAGAGGGCACTGACATCAGAAACGTGACATACAGCACTGACATCAGCACAGTGATATACAGCACTGACAGCAGCACCGTGATAGAGAGTACTGAAACACACAGTTCCCAGAGACACAGCGGGGGACCATAAGAGAAGCGCAGCGCAACTCGCGCATGCGCAGTAGGGAACCGGGCAGTGAAGCCCTCATGCTTCACTTCCCGATTCCCTGACAGAGGATGGCGGCGGTGGCTGCAGCGAGACGAGCGATCGCTCGTTATCTGCCGCCGACATCGCTGGAACCTGGGACAGGTAAGTGTGATATTATTAAAAGTCAGCAGCTGCAATATTAGTAGCTGCTGGCTTTTAATATTTTTTTTTTAGGTGCAGCTCCTCTTTAACATCAGCACCGTGACATACAGCATTGACAGCAACACCGTGATAGAGAGTACTGACATCAGAAGCGTGACATTAAGCACTGACATCAGCACCGTGATATACAGCACTGACAGCAGCACTGTGACATTAAGCACTCACACCAGCACCGTGATATACAGCACTGACAGCAGCACCGTAAGCAGCCCCAGGAGGAAGTCAGCACAGCACAGGGATGGTGTGATCCCCTCATAATAAGAACCCCCAGGAGGAAGTCAGCACAGCACAGGGATGGTGTGATCCCCTCATAGTAAGCAGGCCCAGGAGAAACTCAGCACAGCACAGGGATGGTGTGATCCCCTCATAATAAGAACCCCCAGGAGGAAGTCAGCACAGCACAGGGATGGTGTGATCCCCTCATAGTAAGCAGGCCCAGGAGAAACTCAGCACAGCACAGGGATGGTGTGATCCCCTCATAATAAGAACCCCCAGGAGGAAGTCAGCACAGCACAGGGATGGTGTGATCCCCTCATAATAAGAACCCCCAAGAGGAAGTCAGCACAGCACAGGGATGGTGTGATCCCCTCATAGTAAGCAGGCCCAGGAGAAACTCAGCACAGCACAGGGATGGTGTGATCCTCTCATAATAAGAACCCCCAGGAGGAAGTCAGCACAGCACAGGGATGGTGTGATCCCCTCATAGTAAGCAGGCCCAGGAGAAACTCAGCACAGCACAGGGATGGTGTGATCCCCTCATAATAAGAACCCCCAGGAGGAAGTCAGCACAGCACAGGGATATCATAAGCAGCCCCAGTAGAAATATGACACCGCTCAACCTCTTCAAAGAGGAGGGTAGGGGCATATAGTACGGTGTGCTTTTTTGGGACAAGGAAGTGAGCCAAATGAAGAAAGAAGGTCTGTGTGCTTGATTAAAAAAATTGTTTATAGACATATACATGGTCTACTGGTCACATGTGTTGAATTCCTCCGAGATCCATGCCTCATTCATTTTTAGAAATGTGAGGTAGTTAACACTGTCGTGAGCTAGGCGAGTACGCTTATCGGTCATCGGCTTATCCCCCCTGCTGCGCTGAACGTCCTTTCGGACAGGACACTGGATGAGGGGCAAGCCAACAGTTCGATTGCAAATTGGGCAAGCTCTGGCCAGAGGTCAAGCCTGCCCACCCAGTAGTCCAGGGGTTCATCACTCCTCAGAGCGTCCACATCGGCCGTTAACCCAATGTAGTCGGACACCTGACGGTCTAGGCGTTCCCTGATGCTGGATCCGGATGACACCTGTCGATGGGTCAGCTGAAAGAATGACCTTATATCCGAAGTCACCAACACATCTTCAAACCGGCCTCTTCTTGCAGGCGCTGTTGGATTGGTACCCGCAAATCCTTCTCTGGGAGTGGGAATTGCTCCTCTGCCAGCGCACGCAAAAGCAGAATGCAGCATTTCTCGAAGCAAGGCCTGGAAGTGCTGCATTCTGGTAGCCCTCTGCGACGGCGGTAACATTTCTGCCATTTTGTGTTTGTACCGGGGGTCTAAGTACATTGCCACCCAGTACTGGTCCTTGACCCTTATGCTTTTTATACGGGGGTCCCTATTAAAACACTGGAGCATGAAGGCCCCCATTTGCACTAAAGTGGAAGCGGTGTGGTGGCCTGGCTCCTGCTCATCATCCAGGATAATGTCGTCCTCTTCATTCTCCTCTCCCCATCCACGCACAACAGGGATCCCAGAAAGGTTTAAAGCACGCTCTTCTTGCTCCTCCTCATCCGCCCCGGCACCATCCTCCTCTGACTCCTCTTCAGACTCCTGTTGTTGACTTGTCTCAGATAGAGTAGCCCCCCCTGGGAATTCATCCAGCATTGCGACTTCCTCATCTTCCCGCTCCTGCTCCTCCACAGCCTGATCAATGACACGACGCAATGCACGCTCCATAAAGAAGGCATAAGGTACCATGTCACTGATGGCGTCATGGCTGCGACTGACCAGTTTGGTGATCTCCTCAAATGGCCACAGAAGTCTGCATGCGTCGCGCATGAGCAGCCACTGGCGCGGTGAAAAAAACCCAGCTCCCCAGAACCGTTTCTGCCGCAGAGTTCATACAGGTAGACGTTGACTGCACGTTTCTGCTGGAGCAGCCTATCAAGCATATAGAAGGTTGAGTTCCATCGCGTCGGGCAATCGCAAATAAGACGTCTGACCGGCAGATGGTGTCGCCGCTGAATGTCAGCAAGGCGAGCCATGGCCGTGTAAGATCTTCTGAAATGGGCCGAGATTTTCCTTGCCGGCCGCAAGATGTCCTGGACCCCAGGGTATGTGACCGTACATGGTCGATGACTCGCTCCTGATACATTTGCAGTCTGCTTTGTCCCTCCTGTGCAATGTAAGTTATTCCTGCTTCTCCCCCCTATCTGCTGGTCCATATCTCCCTCTGAACTCCCCTCCTCTTCCTCTCTTGTGGGCACCCATGTGACATCACTAGACACGTCATCATCAACGTCACCTTCCCCACCCCTATAAGTAGAGATCTCGGAGTAGGCAGCAACACCGGGGACCAACCTCCTCCTTGGGCTGATCTGGGTACTGTCGTCAGACTGCTGAGTAGCAGTTGTTGCTACCTCCTCTTCCTGATCCAATACCAAGAGTGGCTGCGCATCAGAAATGTCCTCTTGATATGGATCGGAAAATAATTCCTGTGACTCAAGCGGAAGGTATGTGGTGGTGGTGGTGGTGGTGGTGTTGTTGGTGGTAGTGTCTTTGGGGGTGCACATAGCAGAGAGTGAAGAAGAGGGTGCAGATCGAGAGGATGAGGAGGGTGCAGAAGAGTAAGGCTGAGTGAGCCACTCAACCAAGTCTGGTGCGTCCTTTAAAGTAATTGAACGCACCTTCTGCAACTTCCCACTTTGGCTCAAGGCTGTTGCTCCTGCCCTACCCCTACCACCCCTGCGGAAGGGCCTGCCTCTTCCTCTGCCTGTCATTTTTTAAATAACCCTGTGACAAAACTCTTAGTCCCTATACCGCTGAAGGACTGCTGCAGTATAGGGCAGCGGTCAGCAGTGGTGCACCTCAACCCTATCTATTGTGGACCGATAGCGGTCCTTACAGAACAGCAGACTGTACCGCACTCAACCCTATGTACTGTAGCACCCTAGACCAAGTTATCAGTCCTTATAAGAACTTTTGTGGACCAAGCAGGTTGTGTGTTAGTGATTAGCAGACTGTACGTCAGTCCCTATATCAATGAAGGACTGCTGCAGTATAGGGCAGCGGTCAGCAGTAGTGCACCTCAACCCTATCTATTGTGGACCGATAGCGGTCCTTACAGAACAGCAGACTGTACCACACTCAACCCTATGTACTGTAGCACCCTAGACCAAGTTACCAGTCCTTATAAGAACTTTTGTGGAATAAGCAGGTTGTGTGTTAGTGATTAGCAGACTGTACGTCAGTCCCTATACCAATGAAGGACTGCTGCAGTATAGGGCAGCGGTCAGCAGTAGTGCACCTCAACCCTATCTATTGTGGACCGATAGCGGTCCTTACAGAACAGCAGACTGTACCGCACTCAACCCTATGTACTGTAGCACCCTAGACCAAGTTACCAGTCCTTATAAGAACTTTTGTGGACCAAGCAGGTTGTGTGTTAGTGATTAGCAGACTGTACGTCAGTCCCTATATCAATGAAGGACTGCTGCAGTATAGGGCAGCAGTCAGCAGTAGTGCACCTCAACCCTATCTATTGTGGACCGATAGCGGTCCTTACAGAACTGCAGACTGTACCTCACTCAACCCTATGTACTGTAGCACCCTGGACCAAGTTACCAGTCCTTATAGGAACTTTTGTGGACCAAGCAGGTTGTGTGTTAGTGATTAGCAGACTGTACGTCAGTCCCTATACCAATGAAGGACTGCTGCAGTATAGGGCAGCGGTCAGCAGTAGTGCACCTCAACCCTATCTATTGTGGACCGATAGCGGTCCTTACAGAACAGCAGACTGTACCGCACTCAACCCTATGTACTGTAGCACCCTAGACCAAGTTACCAGTCCTTATAAGAACTTTTGTGGACCAAGCAGGTTGTGTGTTAGTGATTAGCAGACTGTACGTCAGTCCCTATATCAATGAAGGACTGCTGCAGTATAGGGCAGCAGTCAGCAGTAGTGCACCTCAACCCTATCTATTGTGGACCGATAGCGGTCCTTACAGAACTGCAGACTGTACCTCACTCAACCCTATGTACTGTAGCACCCTGGACCAAGTTACCAGTCCTTATAGGAACTTTTTTGTGGACCAAGCAGGTTGTGTGTTAGTGATTAGCAGACTGTACGTCAGTCCCTATACCAATAAAGGACTGCTGCAGTATAGGGCAGCGGTCAGCAGTAGTGCACCTTAACCCTATCTATTGTGGACCAATAGCGGTCCTTACAGAACAGCAGACTGTACCGCACTCAACCCTATGTACTGTAGCACCCTAGACCAAGTTACCAGTCCTTATAGGAACTTTTGTGGACCAAGCAGGTTGTGTGTTAGTGATTAGCAGACTGTACGTCAGTCCCTATACCAATGAAGGACTGCTGCAGTATAGGGCAGCGGTCAGCAGTGGTGCACCTCAACCCTATCTATTGTGGACCGATAGCGGTCCTTACAGAACAGCAGACTGTACCGCACTCAACCCTATGTACTGTAGCACCCTAGACCAAGTTACCAGTCCTTATAAGAACTTTTGTGGACCAAGCAGGTTGTGTGTTAGTGATTAGCAGACTGTACGTCAGTCCCTATACCAATGAAGGACTGCTGCAGTATAGGGCAGCGGTCAGCAGTGGTGCACCTCAACCCTATCTATTGTGGACCGATAGCGGTCCTTACAGAACAGCAGACTGTACCACACTCAACCCTATGTACTGTAGCACCCTAGACCAAATTACCAGTCCTTATAAGAACCTTTGTGGACCAAGCAGGTTGTGTGTTAGTGATTAGCAGACTGTACGTCAGTCCCTATACCAATGAAGGACTGCTGCAGTATAGGGCAGCGGTCAGCAGTAGTGCACCTCAACCCTATCTATTGTGGACCGATAGCGGTCCTTACAGAACAGCAGACTGTACCGCACTCAACCCTATGTACTGTAGCACCCTAGACCAAGTTACCAGTCCTTATAGGAACTTTTGTGGACCAAGCAGGTTGTGTGTTAGTGATTAGCAGACTGTACGTCAGTCCCTATACCAATGAAGGACTGCTGCAGTATAGGGCAGCGGTCAGCAGTGGTGCACCTCAACCCTATCTATTGTGGACCGATAACGGTCCTTACAGAACAGCAGACTGTACCGCACTCAACCCTATGTACTGTAGCACCCTAGACCAAGTTACCAGTCCTTATAAGAACTTTTGTGGACCAAGCAGGTTGTGTGTTAGTGATTAGCAGACTGTACGTCAGTCCCTATACCAATGAAGGACTGCTGCAGTATAGGGCAGCGGTCAGCAGTGGTGCACCTCAACCCTATCTATTGTGGACCGATAGCGGTCCTTACAGAACAGCAGACTGTACCGCACTCAACCCTATGTACTGTAGCACCCTAGACCAAGTTACCAGTCCTTATAAGAACTTTTGTGGACCAAGCAGGTTGTGTGTTAGTGATTAGCAGACTGTACGTCAGTCCCTATACCAATGAAGGACTGCTGCAGTATAGGGCAGCGGTCAGCAGTAGTGCACCTCAACCCTATCTATTGTGGACCGATAGCGGTCCTTACAGAACAGCAGACTGTACCTCACTCAACCCTATGTACTGTAGCACCCTACACAGACCAAGTTACCAGTCCTGATAAAGAGCTTTGTGGAACAAGTGAGTTGTGAATGATTAGCAGACTGCAGCAGAAGGGCAGCAGTCAAGTATAATATTCTTTCTATATTTGGAAGAAAGAATATTATACGTGTACAAGCCTATTACCATACCACTGATACCAGTCCTGAAAAGAACCTTTGTGGAACTAATAGTAACAGCAAGTCTTTAAACTGACCCTCACTGCCTGACACACTGCTTCCTTCCTGTCCCTATACAAAGTGGCAAAAAAGAGGAGCCTGGAACAATTAGTGGTTACTGGAATAGATCTTTTGTGGACCTGATAGTAACAGCTAATGATGATGATGATGATGATGATGATGATGACGACTAAACTGACTCTCCCTGTAGCACACACCGTCCTTTCCCTTTCTCTAAACTGACAAAAGACACTCAGGCTGCTGCAAGAATCAGTAGCACAGCAAACCTATATACACCTAACACCTATACCAGTCCTGAAAAGAACTTTTGTGTACCAAATAGCTAGCGTTTTATCTGTCCCTACTCCACACAGCAACCTTTCCCTATAGTGACAGAAGAAAGAATGTAAAATGGCCACCGGATCGGGTGTATTTATAGGTTAGGGGGAATGTCCAAGTGTCCATGTGCTGTCATGTCTCAATTGGCTGTCCTGTACCCCATGATAGACGTGTCATCATAGGTTAAAGTTCTTTTACACATTAAACACGTAAGTCCGCCGGGGCGAACGACGGAAAAAAGGCGAGCGAACGAGCGGACCGCGAACGACCGAAATTCGCCGCGAAACGACCGCCGGGCGAACCCTTTCGGCCATCACTAACAAAGAATACTGAACTGAAAAATGTGTTAGCACACTTTTAAATAAATGACAACAGGAGATATTCTGAATATGAAAAAGATGAACACCACACAGGTTTAGTTAACTTGTTGATATAATATATTTGAAATTTTTTTTTTTTTTTAAAGTACAGTATTAGAGTAATTATTTACTATTCAACCCTATTTAAAGGAATAAACAATATAACATGTATAATTGCTTTTGTATTTGTATAGTATGTTTATTTTATCAATGCAATCAATAGAAGCAAGCACAAATTAAAGAAATAAAACAGGGATATCTTCATTGTTAAAATAAGATATTGCTTACAAATGTTGTGCAAAGAAAGCATTAACATATATAGATAATAAATCAGTTGTTTATACATACACACACATGCGCTCACACAATAGGTCTCACCAAGGTGCAGGGACCATATGTGTCTGATGTTCACCAGGGCTGTTGCCAGTGTAATGCATTAGGTAAAATGCATATTTTACTATGTATATAAAATGTCTATTTTTCTATCTGCTTGTGTACGTTATCTTACATGGACATGACCAATCAAGAAGCTACAAGTTTATGCTAATGATGCATTCCTTCACAGTAGCAGCCGCCCACCTATAAAACCCTGTGTAAGCAGGAAGAATAAAAGAATTATCAGTGTGGTATATCACTTTGTGCATGCACCTGATTAGCCCTAATTAGAAACGGGGACAGATATTTGTGTAGCTGTCTTACAAGCGCACTTTTTTTGGAAAAAATACACTTTTTTTAATTAAAAAATAAGACAACAGTATTATTTTTTTTAAGACAATTGTGCCGCTCGTGAAATGACGACAAACTTTTACCCTTAAAAATCTCCATAGGCGACGTTTAAAAAATTCTACAGGTTGCATGTTTTGAGTTACAGAGGAGGTCTAAGGCTAAAATTATTGCTCTCGCTCTACCGATCGTGGCGATACCTCACATGTGTGGTTTGAACATTGTTGTCATATGCGGGCGCTACTCACATATGCGTTTTGCTTCTGCACGCAAGCTCATTGGGACGGGGCGGGTTTAAAAAAAAAGTATTATTATTTATATTGGAATTTAAAGGGAAAACACTGCGCTATAGCTAAAGAGAAAATCAGCAGCTAGCACTCAAACAAAGTTCAGTGAAGGTGGGGAAACAAATAGTGTAGCGCTAAGTGAGTGAGTGAAAAAATATAGAATATTAAGGGGTATTAGTAAAGAAACCAGTACTATACCACATACAAATGACAGAATATATGAAAAATGGGTGAACCAAAGTACAAATATTAGTTCGCTTAATACACAACATATGTATAAGAACACACAACTACTGGTGAATATTAGTGGCTAGAAGTGTAAGTCCCAGCAAAAACAGTCCACATGTGTAGAATAATGGACAAGTATCGGTGTTAGTCTTCCCAGGATCAAATAACCCACAATTCAGTTGGACCGGGAACAACGACTTGTCTGAAGTAACTTTAAAAAGAATAAATAAATACTCTTACCAGAGGGAATGGACTCATCTGTCATATGACAGTGGGTCAACTGCGCTTGTAATCCCAAGTAATGCCAATCGGATATTGTGGGTTGATGGTAGTTCACATAGATCACCACGCTGTCTCCGGATTGCACAGACTTCCAGTGTTGGAGGCTATAACATGCATCTCCCGGGTCGACAGGGTCCAGTTGTTCACATTGGGGTACCACCCCAAGTGCGGTGAGTATTCAAAAAAGAAAAGAAAAAAAGGCTCCAAATGGTGCAGGTCAGACGGTAACCATTGGGTTTATTTAAGAAAGGTCATAAAAACCATGACATAAAAACAACATGTGATCACAAAATAAAACATAAAAGAGCAATGTGGGGTGCCAAATGCAAGCCCGACGCGTTTCGACAACAAAAGATCTTCAACAGGGGCATATTGTAACCCTCCACATTGCTGCTAAATTTATAAACTAACCCGTATCTGGTCCGCCTATTTAGGGGCGGAGCCGGAAATTTAAGTCAAGGTGTGTGCAAAGTAATCGTCCAATGGGTGCATATCATGGACGGTCCACTCTGCACACCATAACCAATGGGTATCAGACCATCAATCTCACATTCACCATATAAACACAGATAAACTCCATGCATTATAGAAGTTTATAAAAAAGACCAAAATCTCTAATGATACAATTAAAGTACTCATGGCTGAGTCTAAAATTCCACGTCTCACCCTCATTCTATATCCCAAGGGATGTATTTGCCAGTGCAATCATGCATCATCCATCAGAACATGTGAGTACATGGAAAGTTATAAGGATGTGTATGGTCAGTGCGGTCAGTGTGTGGTCAGCTAGTCCGCATTCAACAAGCCAGGCGCTGGGAATATATAGTCCTCCAAAACCCCTCTCACACAGGGGTTGGACGCTCACCTTATATGTCAGAAACGGACGACCTTCACTCAATCAGCGGTGATCTTATCTGATTAGGTAGATATCGCTGTATGGATCATATGGCGTCCGTGACATGTGTTTTCCCGCTGCCATGACACTAGTCTGGACGCTGAGCGAACACTTTCTCATTCCAGGTCACATGACTCCCGACGTCAGCGCTCAGTGTAATGCAGGACGCTGAATAGACACCTCCCTGTTCCAGATCACATGTCTTCCGACGTCAGCGTTCTGTGAAATGAACACAGGCGCTCAACAGACCTCCTCTCTAATAGTGGGCGTCGCCACAGCCTGTGTCCCCATGTACAACTTTTAAACAAACGGAACTGAAATATACGTCATATGGGGGGAAGCAGCTAGTAAAATAAGACAAAAATTATGCGGATTGTGACCTGAAATATAATCCATCTTGTCTGTAATATACAATACTGTGGTGCAAGGAGAAAGCTGAATGGACCTCTATATTTAAGGCAAAATATGGCTCTGCATGAAAGAGAGATAAATAGTGAATATAACCCAAGCAAAGAATGGAAATATGTTAGACGACAACCAATATGAAAATATTGGAATATATGAATGCAATGTGCAAAAATTCAATCATATAAATAAGGATGTATATAAGCATAATAAATATTTAAATTGAAAAACGCCAAAGTAGTAACTATGGCTATATGCAATCACTAGATTTATATGGGATCGTATGAACCTTATATTGGTGATAGTTTTAAAGGACACTCTATATTCCTCCACAGGCTATTAGGGGCACATAGTCAGCTGGTCTTGAAAGAAGCACAAAACGCCAAAAAAAGTCAAACTGTATAAGAGGCATACTCATCTGATGAGAGATGTATATCTCTTTTAAACATAGATTTATGCCTGATTAATAAAACAATTAATATCCCAATCGGTGTTCATGCCGTGGGGTGAATAGCACCTCAACTCATGTATCCAAAAAGTTTTGTGGCGCGATACACCCCGCAGGCATGAATCATCCCTCCAATTGGAAATAAATCTGTCAATAATTTGGAACTGGGTGCCTGTCGGGTCTCTACCATGATGCTCTAAAAAATGCTGGGGAACAGTGTGTTTGTCACAACCCTTTTTTATTTTTGCAAGGTGTTCATTCACCCTAATCAAAAAGTTTCTGATGGTGCGACCCACGTACTGTTTTTTGCACGGGCACGTGATAAGGTACACTATGAATCTAGTTGTGCAAGTGGTGAAATGCTTCATGGAATAAACCGGCTGCGTGGTCGTGGATGTAAAAGTGTCACTCTTTCTTTTCCCTAAAGCATTGTGTATACACACATTGCATTTTCTGCATGAGAAGAAACCCTTGCATTCCGGAAAGAATTGGATAGGTTTTGGAATGTCGATCGCATTAGGGGCAATATCGCCCTGAATGGAGCATGTCCCCCTATAAGTAACCCTTGCTTTCTCCGGGATCAAACTTCCAATGATTTTATCGTTACAAAGTATTTTCCAATGTTTATTGAAAATTTTCTTTATTTCATTATGTTGAGTGGAAAAAGTCGTAAAAAATGACCATTTAAATTTGTCATTATTATTAATTTTAGGCTTAGTTTAAATAAGCGTAGTCCTATCAGTTTGTAAGGCTGATATTATATCGGCATCTAAGTCATGTGGTTTGTATCCCTTATCTATAAATCTCTGCCTGATAGTATGAGCTTGAGATATGAAATCACTGTCATTGGTGCAGTTACGACGCAACCGAAGGAATTGGCCACGTGGAACAGATTTCAGCCATTGATGGTGGTGACAACTATCCACAGGGATGTAGCCATTCCTATCGGTTGGTTTAAAAAAGGTTTTAAGCTCAAGGCGTTTCTGAGTGACAGTGATTTCCAAATCCAGAAAGTGTATACTAGTGGTACTGGCTTAAAAATTTAGAATGATGCCACGATCATTTGGCACCCCACATTGCTCTTTTATGTTTTATTTTATTTTGTGATCACATGTTTTTATGTCATGGTTTTAATGACCTTTCTTAAATAAACCCAATGGTTACCGTCTGACCTGCACCATTTGGAGCCTTTTTTTCTTTTCTTTTTTGAATACTCACCACACTTGGGGTAGTACCCCAATGTGAACAACTGAACCCTGTCGACCCGGGAGACGCATGTTATAGCCTCCAACACTGCAAGTCCGTGCAATCCGGAGACAGCGTGGTGATCTATGTGAACTACCATCAACCCACAATATCCGATTGGCATTACTTGGGATTACAAGCGCAGTTGACCCACTGTCATATGACAGATGAGTCCATTCCCTCTGGTAAGAGTATTTATTTATTCTTTTTGAAGTTACTTCAGACAAGTCATTGTTCCCGGTCCAAATGAATTGTGGGTTATTTGATCCTCTCGTTGGGAAGACTAACACCGATACTTGTCCATTATTCTACACATGTGGACTGTTTTTGCTGGGACTTACACTTCTAGCCACTAATATTCACCAGTAGTTGTGTGTTCTTATACATATGTTGTGTATTAAGCGAACTAATATTTGTACTTTGGTTCACCCATTTTTCATATATTCTGTCATTTGTATGTGGTATAGTACTGGTTTCTTTACTAATACCCCTTAATATTCTATATTTTTTCACTCACTTATTATTTATATTACCTTTAATTTTTACACTGTTTTTAAATATATATATATATTTTGTCACTTTTATTCCTATTACAAGGAATGGAAACATGGCAGGACCTCTTAAATATGAGATTGGGGTAAAAAAGACCTCAGATCTCATATTTACACTAAAATGCAATAATAAAAAAAACAATTTGTCATTTAAAAAATAAATAAATAAAAATGTCTTTTTAAGAGCTGTGTGTGGAAGTGAAGTTTTGACGTCGCTTCTGCCCTGCATTGTTATGGAAACGGGTGGGGGCCATCTTCCCCTCACTTGTCTCCATGCCCAGCAAGGGTGAAGATCCTATCGCCTCCCCCACTGCCGATGGCTCCGGTAAGCGTCAGAGGGCACCAGAGTGAGGCAGGAGGGGGGACCGCCGCTGATAAAAGTGATCTTGCGGTGAATCTGCCGCAGAGACCACTTTTATCTTAAACCAGACTGCTCACTGAAGAAGAGGCTACTGCGGTTATGGCAGATAGCTGCTGTCATAACAGCAATATTCCTCTTCAAACAGCCGATGTATAAAGACCGGACCATTTTGCTGGTCAATGACCAGAGGTCTTTTTACAATTTGGCACTGCGCTGCTTTAACTGGTAATTGCGCGGTCATGCAATGTTGTACCCAAACGAAATTTGCGTCCTTTTTTTCCCACAAATAGAGCTTTCTTTTAAAGGTATTTGACTGACTCTGCGTTTTAAATTTTTTGCAATATAAACGTAAAAAGACCGCAAATTTTGAAAAAAAATGATATTTTCTACTTTTTGTTATTAGAAAATCCAATAAACTCAATTTTAGTCATACATTTAGGGCAAAATGTATTCAGCCACATGTCTTTGGTAAAAAAAAAAGTCAATAACTGTATATTTATTGGTTTGCGCAAAAGTTGTCACATCTACAAACTAAGGTACATTTTCTGGAATTTACGCAGCTTTTAGTTTATGACTGCCTATCTCATTTCTTGAGGTGCTAAAATGGCAGGGCAGTACAAAACCCCCCCAAATGACCCCATTTTGGAAAGTAGACACCCTAAGGAAATTGATAAGAGGCATGTTGAGCCCATTGAATATTTTATTTTTTTGCCTCAAGCGATTGAATAATGACAACAAAAAAAAAATTTTTTTTTTTTACACAAAGTTGTCACTAAATGATATATTGCTCACACATGCCATGGTTATATGTGGAATTGTACCCCAAAATACATTCTGCTGCTTCTCCTGAGTACGGGGATACCACATGTGGTCGACTTTTTGGAAGCCTAGCCGCATACGGGGCCCCGAAAGCCAAGCACCGCCTTCAGGATTTCTAAGGGCATACATATGTCATTTTACTCCTCACTACCTATCACAGTTTTGAAGGCCATAAAATGCGAAGATGGCACAAAACCCCCACAAATGACCCCATTTTAGAAAGTAGACACCCCAAGCTATTTGCTGAGAGGCATGTTGAGTCCATGGAATATTTTATATTTTGCCACAAGTTGCGGGAAAATTACAAACTTTATTAATTTTTCACAAAGTTGTCACTAAATGATATATTGCTCACACATGCTATGGGCATATGTGAAATTACACCCCAAAATAAATTCTGCTGCTTCTCCTGAGTACGGGGATACCACATGTGTGGGTCTTTTTGGGAGCCTAGCCGCGTACGGGGCCCCGAAAGCCAAGAACCGCCTTCAGGCTTTCTAAGGGGGTACATTTTTGAGTTCACTCCTCACTACCTGTTACAGTTTTGAAGGCCATAAAATGCCAAGATGGCACAAAACCCCCACAAATGACCCTATTTTAGAAAGTAGACACCCAAAGCTATTTGCTGAGAGGCATGTTGAGTCCATGGAATATTTTATATTTTGCCGCAAGTTGCGGGAAAATTACAAACTTTTATTTATTTTTATTTTTTTTCACAAAGTTGTCACTAAATGATATATTGCTCACGCATGCCATGGGTATATGTGAAATGACACCCCAAAATAAATTCTGCTGCTTCTCCTGAGTATGGGGATACCACATGTGTGGGATTTTTTGGGAGCCTAGCTGCGTACGGGGCCCCGAAAGCCAAGAACCGCCTTCAGGCTTTCTAAGGGCGTACATTTTTGAGTTCACTCCTCACTACCTGTTACAGTTTTGAAGGCCATAAAATGCCAAGATGGCACAAAACCCCCACAAATGACCCCATTTTAGAAAGTAGACACCCCAAGCTATTTGCTGAGAGGCATGTTGAGTCCATGGAATATTTTATATTTTGCCGCAAGTTGCGGGAAAATTACAAACTTTTATTTATTTTTTATTTTTTTCACAAAGTTGTCACTAAATGATATATTGCTCACGCATGCCATGGGCATATGTGAAATGACACCCCAAAATAAATTCTGCTGCTTCTCCTGAGTACGGGGATACCACATGTGTGGGATTTTTTGGGAGCCTAGCTGCGTACAGGGCCCCGAAAGTCAAGAACCGCCTTCAGGCTTTCTAAGGGCGTAAATTTTTGATTTCACGCCTCACTACCTATTACAGTTTTGAAGGCCATAAAATGCCAAGATGGCACAAAACCCCCACAAATGACCCCATTTTAGAAAGTAGACACCCCAAGCTATTTGCCGAGAGGCATGGTGAGTATTTTGCAGCTCTCATTTGTTTTTGAAAATGAAGAAAAAAAAATAATGTATATTTTTTTTCTTTTTTTCAATTTTCAAAACTTTATGACAAAAATGAAGGTCTGCAAAATACTCACCATAACTCTCGGCAAATAGCTTGGGGTGTCTCCTTTCCAAAATGGGGTCACTTGGGGGGATTTTGTGCTATCTGGGCATTCCATGGCCTCCGAAACTGTGATAGGCAGTGAGGAATGAAATCAAAAATTTACACCCTTAGAAATCCTGAAGGTGGTGCTAGGATTTTGGGGTACCGTACGCGGTTAGGCTCCCAAAAGGTCTCACACTTGTGGTATTTCCGTACTCAGGAGAAGCAACAGAATGTATTTTGGGGTGTAATTTTACATATAACCATGGCATGTTTGAGCAATATATCATTTAATCAAAAAATATAGCTGCGCTAAAACTTATAAAACAAAATTATAAAGTGACATAATTTTTCTAATTTACAAAAAATCCCCAAAACATGCAAAAATAGTGCCAAAGTAATGATTTCCAGGCATATAAGCAGTCCAAAGAAAAGGAAAGATGGATAGGATGCTGAATCTTAGTCCATTTTCGGTGACTCTCAAAAACCACCCTTTACACACGTAGCAGGTGCACCCAGAGTAGAAAGAGATTATCCACCACCAAATTAGAGGAGGCTTACCAGCTGTCAAGATCTCTTTTTAAGGAGATCATACGGGCTTGTAAAATGTTACGTTCCTGGTCCCCACACTGGGCTCTGTTGGTAACACCAATCTATCTGCTCCCTCTTTATGGTATATCTCGTTCCACCACAATCATTTAGTACGGCAAAGAGAGAAGAAAAAAAGCTCCCATAGCATAATTCCGTAAAGATTTATTAAAATATAAAAAGTAAAGTAACAACTCACGAATTCCCAGCAGAGTGTAAGCGTATAGCGTATAAAAAACGAGCCGGCCGGCATTTAATGACAACTTTGTGCAATAAAAAAAAAAAAAAAAAAAAATAATAATGTATTTTTTCCACAACTTTTGTCAAAATATAAAATATTCCATGGACTCGACATGCCTCTCAGCAAATAGCTTGGGGTGTCTACTTTCTAAAATGGGGTCATTTGGGGAGGTTTTGAACTGTGCTGGCATTTTATGCACAACATTTAGAAGCTTATGTCACACATCACCCACTCTTCTAACCACTTGAAGAAAAAGCCCTTTCTGACACTTTTTGTTTACATGAAAAAATTTTTTTTTTTGCAAGAAAATTACTTTGAACCCCCAAACATGAAGTGTTTTTTTAAAGCAAAAGCCCTACCGATTAAAATGGTGGGTGTTTCATTTTTTTTTTTCACACGGTATTTGCGCAGCGATTTTTCAAACGCATTTTTGGGGGAAAAAACACACTTTTTTTTATTTTAATGCACTAAAAATCACTATATTGCCCAAATGTTTGATGAAATAAAAAATATGATCTTAGGCTGAGTACATGGATACCAAACATGACATGCTTTAAAATTGCGCAGAAACGTGCAGCGGCGACAAACTACGTACATTTTTAAAAGCCTTTAAATGCCTTTACAGGTGACCACTTTAGATTTACGGAGGAGGTCTACTGCTAAAATTAGTACCCTCGATCTGACCTTCGTGGTGATACCTCACATGCATGGTGCAATTGCTGTTTACATATGACACCAGACCAACGCTTGCGTTCGACGTTGCGCCTTAGCAGGGGGGGACAAGGGTGTTTTTTTTTTTTTTTTATTATTTATTTTGCTTTTTTATTTTATTTTTAAACTGTTCCTTTCATTTATATATATTTTTTTATGATTTTTATTGTTATCTCAGGGAATGTAAATATCCCCTATGATTGCAATAGGTAGTGACAGGTACTCTTTTTTGAAAAAATTAGGGTCTATCAGACCCTAGATCTCTCCTCTGTCCTCAAAGCATCTGACCACACCAAGATCGGTGTGATAAAATGCTTTCCCAATTTCCCAATGGCGCTGTTTACATCCCGCAAAATCTAAGTCATGAAATGCTCATAGCTTCCGGTGTCTTAGGCCATAGAGATGATTGGAGCCATCCTGGTCTCTGATCAGCTCTATGGTCAGCTGGCGGAACCACCGGCTGCATTCTCAGGTTCCCTGTTGGGACAGGAGAGCCTGAGAAAACCATGGAAGATGGTGCGGGGGGGGGGCATTCCCTCCCACTGCTTGTAAAAGTAGTCTAGAGGCTAATTAGCCGCTAGGATTGCTTTTACATAAAAGCCGACCGCTGGCTGAAAAGAATGATACCAAGATGATACCTAAACCTGCAGGCATCATTCTGGTATAAGCACTCAAAGTCCAGCAACATACCAGTATGTTGCTGGAACTGGTTGGGCATATATTGTAATTTTTTTTTCATGCAGCCTGTGGGCTGAATGAAAAAAAATATTGATCGGTGGGTATGCCCACCATTAGATACCTCCCTTCATCCACCCACTTCTAATGGTGGGCATATATGCACCATTTATATATGCCGAAGCATGGGGGCATCCTCCCGCAAAAGGTAGGAGCAGATCGCTCCTCCACCCCTTATGCCCCCATGCTTCGGCATATATGCTCTTTTTTAACTGTGGTGGTGAAATCACCCCCGACAGTGCTGGAGTCGCGGCTTTATGTATCGTGGGAGCAAAACGCTGTTGCTGTCAAGATAAATAGATCCATGCTACAGCTGAGTGGCGTACCTAAAAACAAAAAATGGTTAACAATAAAACATTGCAGAATAGAATACAGTACAAAGGAGCAGAACAATAGAGAGAGAATAGAGAGAGAGAGAACAATAAAACGACAACTATTTTTGTTTTTTTTATTTTATATATATATTTTTTTTTTAAACACTTTTTTATGTAACTTTAACACTTCTGTTGTAACGTTTCCAGTGGTTTGGGTCTCTCAAAATGCGATGGCATCTTGGGAGACCCTGTGAACGTGTGCCTAGCCTGTGCAATGCTGTACCCTACTCTAAAACTCAACTAGTTCATGGTAGCGTTCAAAACATTCACCAATGCAAAGACCAGGATTGTCAGGACAGCGGGGACAATAATGACGGGTGTCACGCCTATATCCGCACTTTCTGCAGACACGACATTTTCTTTGGGGGGCTCGTTGGGTAGGGGTACTCGGGATGACATAAGAATAATGCCTCTCATGCAGCCGGCTTACTGCATCTGGTTGGGGAACGTGAGGTGGAGCACCGCCTGGATACAGAAGGGCTCTGACGATATCCTCCTGGAATTTAAGGAAGGATCCAGTCCGTCCTGAAGCTTTGTGTAGTACATAAGCATTCAGTATAGCCAATTGGAATAAATAAACAGACACTTTTTTGTACCAGCATCTGGCCTTACGGGCAACTAGATACGGTGCCAACAACTGGTCATTGAGGTCCACCCCTCCCATGTTAAGGTTATATTTGTGGACACAGAAGGGTTTCTCCACAATACCAGTCGCCGTAGGAATTTGGACCGTCGTGTCTGCATGAAGGGAGGTAAGAACGAAAATATTCTTATTATCCCTCCACTTCATAGCGAGCAAATTATTACTGCGCAAGCAGGCTCTCTCCCCCAGCCTAAGACGGGACTCTACAAGCCGCTGGGGAAAGCCCCGTCGATTAGGTCGCACGGTGCCACATGCTCCAATCTGCTGATCAAACAAGTGACTAAACAGTGGCACGCTTGTGTAATAATTGTCCACGTACAAGTGGTACCCCTTTCCGAATAAGGGTGACACCATGTCCCACACTATCTTGCCAGCGCTTCCTATGTAGTCAGGGCAGTTCTCCGGCTCTACGTGACTATCTTTACCCTCATAAACCATAAAACTACATGTATAGCCTGTGGCCCTGTCACAGAGCTTATACATCTTGACCCCGTATCTGGAACGCTTGTTGGGGACGTATTGTTTGAATGACAAGCGACCAGAAAACTTAATCAGGGACTCATCAACGCAGACAACTTGATGGGGAGTAAACAAGTCTGCAAAATGTTGGTTGAAGTGGTTTATGAGGGGCCGAATTTTGTAGAGCCGATCGTATTCAGGGTCTCCACGAGGACTACAGATGTAATTGTCACTGAAGTGCATGAACCGCAAAATCTGCTCGTATCGTGCCCTGGACATGGAAGCAGAGAACACGCGCATATGGTGAATTGGGTCAGTGGACCAATATGACCGCAACTCACTCTTTTTGGTTATGCCCATGTTGAGGGAGAGGCCCAGAAAGATTTTAAATTCGGAAACCGTAACTGGTTTCCATTGTCTGGCAAGGGCAGACTGGGGAATAGTGGCGATGTGTTGACCAGCGTACAAATTGGTTTGGTCCACAATAGATCTATAGAGATCTTCGGTGAAAAACAGTGAGTAAAAGTCAAGTGTCGTAAAATCAACTGTTTCCACGTTAATGCCAGGTTGGCCAGTGAATGGGGGAAGTACGGGTTCTGCAGAAGTGGTGGGCACCCAATTAGGATTGGCGAATTCTGCAGGAAGGGCACTATGGGTACGACGGGCCTGTCTTTGTCTTCTTCTTGGTGGCAGCGGGACACTACTTGTGCTTGCCACCTCGCCAGCTTGAACTGCACTTATGGGACTCGCCACATCACCACGTGTTACTGCAGTGCTGGATGTACGTCCAGGGTGTACTAGGCCGCTGGTGCTTGCCAGTTCACCAGAAGGATGAGCGGCTCTAGTACGTCTCTGCTCCATACGAGTGACCTGCGGTTCCTGCACCTGAACAGAATACATTCGGGATCGGGCACACCTGTCCTTAACAGGGACCTCATCTCCGTCATCAGAGCTATCTGTCATGGAGCCGCTGTCCTCTACAGGATCGTATTCTGAGCCTGAATCTGACAGATGAGTGACGTCCTCTTCACTATCTGTCATGCTCAGAAACGTGTAGGCCTCTTCACTAGTGTACCTTCGCTTTGCCATTTTGGGCTCTAAATTTAGGGGTACACTAGTGAGACTCACAGGTAAAAAAGCACCTAGCCTGTCAGCGACTGTTTCAAAACGCTACAAAAAAAACTGTTAGCCATCGCAGGGATCAAGCCTGACTCTGCGAACGCTGCAGTTATGTGTGTTGTGTTTTGTAAGTGACAGTGATCGATCGATACTGCACTTGGGTGGGCTGGGCTGGGCTTGGCGGAGGGGCTAAACGCAGGTGCTAGCAGGTATCTGGGCTGATCCCGCTAACAATGCGTTTTGGCAACGCTAATATAGATCTGATCAGATACTATATTACTAAGGGAGGTGTATGCTTTGCGCGTGGGTGTTAGCGGTACTGGCACTAACCTGACGCTGGGGCGACGCAGACCTTATCTGACCCTCAAACTTATATCACCCGCCGGGTGATCAGCGGGTTAAACCTTTACCTTTATAGGTAATAAATGGCAGGTGCCCTGAAACAAAAAAAACTAACCAACCAGCGTCACCTGTAACAGTTATATGGTGATCACTGGTGAAAGGGTTAACTAGGGGGCAATCAAAAGGCTTTATGCGGTAGTATATGGGGGTCCCCGACGCTATAAAAATCTGTGGCGAACCTAAATACTTACCTGCCTAACTAGCGTCACCTGTGACACTAATACAGCGATCAGAAAAGCGATCGCTTATTAGTGACACTGGCGACGGGGGGTGATCACGGGGTTAAACCTTTATTGGGGGGGTTAGGGGGGTACCCTAGAGCTAAAGGGGGCTAACCCTAACTGCCCTAACAGTTATTACAGTCACAAATGACACCAATGCAATAATAAAAAAATAAAAAAAATGCTATTGGTGTCACTGTGACTGGGGGTGCAGGGGTGATTGGGGGGGTGATCGGGGGGTGAAGGGGGGGTGAAAAGTGTGCCTGGCGTGTTCTACTGTTAGTGTAGTGTTAGGTGCAACTCACCGATCCTCTCTCCTCGGTGCCGGAACGAAAAAGACCGACACGAGGAGAGATTACATCACTTCCTCTGCCTGTGTTTACATTACAGGAGAGGAAGTGATGTAGAGGAGGGATTTAATTCGTCAGGAGCGATCGCGAGAGGGTGGCCATGAACGAATGGCTGCCCCCTCATCCCGGATCGCTCCTGAACGGATACCGACCGCCGCTGGCACCGGGGGGGGGGCCCGATCGGGCCCCCCACCCGTGGGAAGGCAGGGACGTACATGTACGCCCATATGCCTGCCCGTGCCATTCTGTCGACGTACATCGTCGTGCGGCGGTCGGCAAGTGGTTAATTAATATTTCCTCCAAAAAGCAAAAAAAAAATATATAGAAAATGCTGGCACTGTAAGGCCCGTTGATGTCTCTCAGATCCATGTAAATTTAAAGTTCTAAAAGTACTGTATTTATCTGCGTATAACACGCGCTGGCGTATAACACGTGCTGGTGTATAACACGCACCCCAAGTTTAGGAGGGAATTTTAAGGAAAAAAACTTTTAGGAGGGCAGTTTAAGGAAAAAAACTTAAATTTAAATGCCCATCAATGCAGCTTTATCAGTGTCCATCTGCGGCTTTGTCCATCATTGCACCATTGTCAGTGTCCATCTATAGCCTTGTCAGTATTATTTACAGCCTTGTCATCAGGGCCGGACTTACCATTGGGCTTGACTGGGCTCAAGCCCATGGACCCCGCAGGCCCCGTCAAGATACATAGCCGAGTGTACTCGGCTCGTCTCCGCTCACAATCACACCCAGTCCCGCCCTATGATGGACATAACACAGGGACTGGGCGTGACTGTGAGCCCAGCCAGGTACACTCGGCTACTCTCTGCTCCACTCGGGACTGCGAAAGGACCCCAGAGCTGCTGTAACGACATAATCGGGGACCCATCGCAGTTTGCTACAGAAGTGAGGTTCCGTCACCGCCATCTTGCTACACCCCACACTCGTCCACAGCAAGCATACACTAAGAAGGGGGAAACTGGACATGTTGTTGCATTTTACACATATTTATAACAGTAAAGTCAGTTTATATAGTGAAATACAGTACTTAGAACTCCGTCTGACTACTTAGATCTTGAATTTTAAAAGCAGTGGCAACTCTGCTCATCTCACAGGTTTGCTAATCTGACAGAAGTTCACTGCTTATAAAATTCAACATCTAAGCAGTCAGACGGAGTTCTAAGTATTGTATTTCACTATAGAAATTCACTTTACTGTTATAAATATGTCTAAAATGCAAAACTCTGGTGGATGTAACATGTCCGCTTTCCCCCTTATTAGTGTATCGTGTAAGAGCCGCCGGGAGGACCCGAGAGCCGCCGAGATATACAGGACTCTGTATCTCGGCTGCACCATTTTTAAACTTCAAGACTGCAATGACAATGCTGCAAATGACACTGACAAGGCTGCAAATGACACTGGACAAGGCTGCAGATGGACACTGATAAGGCTGCATTGATGGGCATTTAAATGTAATTTTTTTCCTTAAACTTCCCTCCTAAAAGTTTTTTTCCTTAAAATTCCCTCCTAAACTTGGGGTGCGTGTTATACGCCAGTGCGTGTTATACACCGATAAATTCGGTAATGTATAGAAGGTAGGGCCCGAAAGTGACTCAAGCCCAGGGGCCCCCACCACCCTAAGTCCTACCTTGCTTGTCAGTGTCATTTTCAGCCTTGTCAGTGTCATTTTGTTTTTTTAAGGGGAAAGGGGAAAAGGGGAAAAGGGTCAGAGAGGGTGTGCCTGAAGGCACCCCTTGGAACAGACAAAAAAGAAAGCGGAGGGGGCTGGTCAACAATGTAAATATTCATTAGAAAATCTATCTTGTTTCCATCAGAATCACCTAGCTGTGTGTTCTTTAGCTCTATCCTTCGGCGCAGCCATAAGCTTCTCCATACATTTAATATTGTTCATCCTTGCAAACCACTGTGCTACTGTGGGTGGAGACTGTTCTTTCCACATACTTGAGATCCAGACTCTTGAAGCATTCAAGAGATGTAAAAGTAGTGATTTGCGGTAATTTTTGCTAGATAGTCGTATTTAAGAGGGCAATTTTTGTGATGCCCTAGGTGGGTTATTTGCCTGTTACATGCCTTTGTTACCAACACCATTGTCAATAACTCCACATACAATACTTGTACCACATGACACGTAACACTGAAAAAAGCTCAGTTTTTTTTTTATGTTTTTCTTTCAGTATTTATCCTGCAATTCAGTTTTTTATCCTTTGCAAAGATATTTGTCAACAACCAGTCGAACCTTTTTTTACATAGGGCAATTACCATAGTGAAGGCATCTTTAAAGAAATGATGTTATCCTAAGCCCGATTTAGGCAGTGTGTTCTTGCAAATTCCCAAGAGAGATTAAGCGGTTTATGTTGATTTGCACTAACATGGCATTTAGGTTGTTATGTTTCTCTAATTTAATTAACTAAATAGGTCACTTGTCACCTGGTTCTTCTGCAAGCACTTTCCTTTCCACCCGGACTGTTAGATACTGTATGAGCAGTGCTTACGCCACATAGAAAGTGACACTTTGGAACAACATTTGCAGTGGTTGGTTATGAGACTTGTGAATATGGGACACAAAACTAGGTTGTTGGGAGATGCAGTGCTATGTGCAGCCTAACATGCGTTAGGTGGTTCTTTTTTCAAGTTATTATGTGATGCTGGTTGCAATGCCTTGGGTCACTGGCCACCTCATGCTTTATTGGCCCTAATCAATTCTCTCCATTTACAATGTTGTGCATTTTTATAGTATTTTTTTATATACATTTTCATGCATTGTGCATTTTTGTTGTTAACCAATGAGGATGCTTCTCCTATACTGACTTCACATGAGGGAAAGTGCTTCCTGTTTTTTTTGTTTATATAGTTGAGGACGCATGGCTGGTTTTACACCCCTGTTTGCAACTGCCCAACTGCCTTAGCAACTGGTGCAATCTTCATTGTTGCTGATGCACATGGCAGGTATCATAGCAGATGAATTGCAGCTGAGCACATACTGTAACAGGGAAGGGGCTTGTAACCATGAGAAGACAAGCTGCCATGTGCTCAACCACAACAATCTAGAAATTCAACAATGATCTAATAACTAGGCTGGTATTCAGAATGTACATAGGATTTTTTTCTGTTTCTTATTTATGTGGAAATGTAAATGTCATGTGTATTTTTTCTTTTGTGTTAACCTTAATAAAATTTGTACTTTTTATATCACCTTGTTGTACTCGTTAATGAGCACCACTCTGTTAAAGTCCCATGGGCAAACGGTTCTTACGTTTTGTGTAGCCCAACCAGTGTTCTCTCTGATACTGTAGGAATCAGGTTTTCTACCAAACCCAGTATACAGATTTAGATGTAAGAAGGTATCTTGGTTACTGACACCGTGTTTATTAGGGAAAGCACTTCTGACCAAAATCTGGTGATAACCAAACAGGACCAGAAGACATGGGAAAAATCACCTGCGGAGTGGTTTCATCATCTCCAACACTCTGGAGGATGAGAGGGACACATGAGATGAAGTCTAAAGGGTGTAAAAAAAGGCCCCATGGACAATTTTAAAATGAATCAGCTTGTCACATGATTAAACCAAAGTACGGAAAGGAAGGTCCCAACTGTCATCACAGTAATCATAGTCCATGTGCTAGATATCAGTCTAAGACCTTACAGGATTGGAAGTGATATTGAAATTTGGTGGTCATAGAGGTGAGAAATGGGTTTCTCTGCACAGTCTATATGAAGACCTTGTTCAAAGGCTGATTGAAGCACTACGAGAGAAGCTATTGGGAATTGTCTGGAAAAGGCATGGGCGAGCTTCAGGTGATGAAATAAATAGGAACACTGTAATCAGACGATAGTTGTGACCATGGTTTTAATGTGGCACCAGATGAAATATGTAAGATACACTTTATGGTATAACTGACCCATGCACCCAGTTCGGGCAGCATACGGAAACAAGTTTAGCCAGAGTGGAGTACAGATGTGCATTCTTTTTCGTCTGAATGCATTTTCACCCGATATTTTTGTTATCGTTTTAACAAACAATAACGAACGTGCAGAATACGAAAACCGAAAGATCCGACATAAACAAATCCTTTATTTTCGTTTTCGTTGCAACAGTTCGATATACTGTAGATAGGAGATTCTACATGACGCTGACAATAGCGATCTGTGTCCATCAAACCTGTAGTCGAATGTGCCTAACCTTAGCTCCATTAGTTCAAGATTATTCTACATAGAGAAAAAAGATTCGACATAGAGAGAAAAGATTCAACATTATAGAGACAATAACAAAAAAGGTTGAATGTGCCTAACCTATCTCAACTCTATTAGTCCAGGATTATTCGACAGAGAGAAAAGATTTGACATGAAGATTCGACGAAACAGTCGCCGCGAGCGGACATTTATGGTCAAATGCTCTGCCCATAGGCTATAGAAGAATTCTAATGTTGGTTGACTAGTAATAATAATTAATAAATATAATTATTACTAGTATCATACAACATTAGAATTCTACTATAGCTTGTAGGCGGAACATTCGACCGGAAACGTACAATTGCAGGGTCGTACAGTTTAGCTGCTCCATCGAATCTTCTGAGAACATTTGATGGACACCATAAGCCTTCAATGGCAGATTCAACCTTAATTATTTTGGACTAATGCATTTTTTAACTAAACAAAATAAATAAAAAATAATTTCAGGAGTAGCTAAATAAATGTATTTTTCAGACGAAAATGAAATTCCCAAAAAAAAATATTTCAGTGTGCACACGTCTAGAGTGGAGTAGTAGGTGAGATTGCTCCATCTGGGAGATATTCATATTTGAGACCAACGATCCTGGATCTGACAGTAGTAAGCATGGAAAGGGTGAGTGGGTACAATGGCAGTGTCTCCCATGCCTTTAACTTATATTTGGTCTCCTGCAATACTGGGATGAGGTTGAAGGAAAGATAATCTGAGCCCCTACAGGATACAGGATGCAGCACAGTTTAACCACTTAAGGACCAAGCCTCTTTCTTAAATTTGTTGTTTACAAGTTCAAAACAGAAACCCCAAACATATATTTTTCCTAACACCCTAGAGAATAAAATGGCGGTCATTACAATACTTTCTGTAACATCATATTTGCGCAGCAGTCTTACAAGCACATTTTTTTGAAAAAATGACACTTTTTTGAATTAAAAAATGAGACAACAGTAAAGTTAGCCCAATTTTTTTTATATTGTGAAAACTAATGTTACGATGAGTAAATTGATACACATGCCAGGCTTCAAAATTACACCCGCTCATGGAATGGTGACAAACTTTTACCCTTAAAAATCTCCATAGGTGACATTTAAAAAATTCTACATGTTGCATGTTTTGAGGTCTAGGTCTATTATTGCTCTTGCTCTACCGATTGCGGCGATACCTCACATGTGTGGTTTGAACACTGTTGTCATATGCGGGCACTACTCACATATGCGGGCACTACTCACATATGCGTTTGCTTCTGCACCTGAGTTCGGCGGGACAGGGTCGCGTTAAAAAAAAAAAAAAATCTTATTTATTTTAACTTTTATTTTTTATTTTTACACTGTTCTTTTTTTAAAAAAAAGGTGTCACTTTTATTCCTATTACAAGTTATGTAAACATCCCTTGTAATAGAAAAAAAAGTATGACAGGACCTCTTAAATATGAGATCTGGGGTCAAAAAGACCTCAGATCTCATATTTACACAAAAATGCAATAACATTTTTTTGTCTATTAAATAAAAAAAAAGGCCCTTTAAGAGCTATGGGCGGAAGTGACGTTTTGATGTCGCTTTCACCCTGCAATGATATGGAGATGGGTGGGCCATCTCCCCCTAGCTCATCTCCATATGGAGAGCGAACCCAATCGCCTCCACCGCTATCGACGGTGCCGGTAAGCGGCGGAGGGCACCGGAGCGTGGCGGGAGGGGGACCCCCTCTCGTTGCTGATAAAAGTAAACTCTCGTCTAATCCGCCAGAGACCACTTTTATCTTGAAACGGACCGTCCGCTGAAGAAGAGGATACCGGGGTTATGGCAGCTAGCTGCCGACACACAAAGTTTGAGAGCTGGATCTAGACAAATTTGGGTCAAAATCCATCAGAAAAAATCAGACGAATTTTGTCGGCGGAATGTCCGACTGTGTGTACAAGGCAAAAGAGGATACATGGGGGAAAAGGGGGCAAGGGCTGGCCCGAGGAGCCCCTGCAAAATGATGGCCGAGAAGATCGAAATACTTCAAACAGACACTAATGAAGTAGCTCAGTGAAATGCCCCCAACCCCTTGCCTACCCACACTTGGTATTGGGAAGTGAGAGGGTGAGTGCAAAAGGACAACTGGCAGGAGTTTGAAATGCTGGATACTTGATGGATGTGATGGAGTAGGCGGATAAGGCCCATGCACTAGGGCAACAAGCATCGTCAAACAAGGAGAAACCATGCCAGACACAGAACACTGGTCCCATCTTATTTGATCGGGTCATACAATAGCCTGCGACCTGACAACCGAGTCTGAATCCTGAACCAAGGCCAGACTCCATCCCAAGGAAATAAGTCCCATGGCATGATACAGTCATACCCAAAGTGACTGAAGCCCCCCTACCTGGAACAGGCTGGGGATTGGAAAAGATGACTGGTACAACGTCTCTGAGCCATTCTCCAGGCAACATCCTAGACAAGAGATCAGAGCCGAGAGTGGAATCCAGAATCATGATGACGTTTGCCCAAACCTACCACTTAAGGACCGACAAGGGGACGTGGCTCAGCATACACCCTGAGAGAGATTATAAATTCCTGGGCAGTAACCAGGGCCTCTATGCAACAGGATGTCAATTGAAAGAAAAATTATGACTGCTTCCAACCCAAGGGAGAACCCAGTGGCGAATGACATCTGCACCAATCAACTAGCCCTAACAACGGGCAGAACTGATGGAAGTGAGTGCAAGCATGGTTGATATCGGTATGGATGCCAATACAGCCCAACCCGAGAACACAAACTAGAGAAATGACAGACAACCAGAAATGAGAACAACAACGCCCCTCAGTGCCTACCTAAGTATGAGAACATGAGCAGAAATGTCAAGACCACTGCGCGTAAATGAATCTGATGACGGACCCCACCCTCGTGTAAGTAGCGGGTGAGCCCGAGTAACCTGCAGCACAGAGACAGGTAATTAAACTGAAAACTCAGGGCTAGTGTGCCCACAGACCATGGTGGGTGGTCGTACAGGTGTAATGAAATGAACGTGCATCGTATGACATATGGTATACAGTCAAGAAGATTGTGGTCAACAATCATTAAAACTTTTAAGATACCCCTAGTGGTGGACTTTTAAGGCATGTACAATAACTATCCAAAAAATTCTTCTAAAGATTCAAACAGCAATTTTATTGTAAAAATAAAAACAAAAGTAGAAAAATATATATAAAACAAGGAATGTATAGATACACTGAAAGTCTGTACATATACAAGTTACTTCAAGTATCCTACGCATTTCAGAGAAATTAAATCTCCTTCTTCAGGGAATATGTACAACTGTAAGATATAATCTATTAAAACAAAGAATAGAATATATGTTAAACAGGAGAATTCTGATTTTATAGAGAAATACATAGAATGCTTCACTATTATAGTTATCACTTACATTTTCAAAACAGTGTGTTGTAAAGACATTCCATTTTAAAAACATAATGGAGAGCCAGGGTAGTTGTTATCAGTGATTGTTCTGCCCCCTTGAGGTCTTCCCATAATGTCACTCCGATAGAACAGGCCACAAAACTGGCAAGATATTAAAGAAAGGGACCAAGACCCCCCACAATGGTGGGCAGTTGGAGCTAGTTGGCTCCCACCCCGAAGAATGAATGAATGAATGAAATACTTATATAGCGCACAATGCGAACTGAATCGCCTCTAGGCGAAGAGACACTGGGGCAAAGCGAACAGTCCTAATAATAAATATAAATAAAAATATAATGTATAATATATTGTAACTACATTGTGAGAACAAAAAAAAAAATATTGTAATATAATAATTTTCATAAAATTTCATTTCTAATTTAGATCGTTACCACCAATAGATTCCTAAATTGTGCATGTATAAAATAATATGGAAATCGTTTTTTTAGATTATTAATTTCCCAGATTTGTTATTAATGTTATCTATATTTATTTTTATCATTATTTATATTTACTTTATATTCTTATTTAAATATCCGGGCATTCTGAATAATCATTGATAATAAGAAAGTGAGTTGTCAATGCCCCAGTATAAAAAAATATATATAAATAATTTTTTCAGATTTATTATCATAAATATCTATATCCTTATTTTATACAAGCATTATATAAATAATTATTATTGATTAATAAATGATTTATTAAATTGATTTATGAGAAAAAATATATATATATATATATATATATATATATATATATATATATATATATATATATATATATATATTGTGGTAGTACGGAATCTCCAATCCTGGGACCGGGTTTTGGGACCAGCCAGCAGTCTGGCTGGATGATTGCACAGGTGGGTCTTGGGCTTAAAACAAAGCCAACACCATGGTTCTGGGCTCCACCCTCCCGAGGAGTCCAGGCGAGTAAGGGAGAAGAAGTGTGCATGTCTGCACAGGTCGGTCTGTCAGAGCAGACAGAGGGTCCAAGCTTGTGGGCTGAAAAAGAAGCTAGTAAAGAGTGCTGAGGTACTGGGTGTACAGGAACTCTGTTACAGAGCCAAGAGGGCTGCAGCATAAGTCTGAGCAGCAGTGCTGCTAAAGAGAGCCAGGTGGCTTGGTATTTTTGGTTCTACGTACATTATTGCTGTGGAAAGCTGAAACCCCTGTGTGGGCAACTATTTTGTTATCGGACTTTTCTTTCTTTAATAAAAGTGGGCCTACAAGCCCTTAAAACGGCATATCTGGCGTGGACTCAGCTCACTGGTAAGCTCTACCTTTAAGCTAAAATAACCCCCAAATATTACAATATATATATATATATTGTAAGGGATCTTCCCGGGGTAGGGTGTGTTTGGACACAGTTCACAGCAGACTTGGAATTTGATAAAGCAGATCTTGGCGTTTATTCGTGGTACAAACAGTCCAGCAAACAAAATATACAGCAACACCGTGCTTTCTAAGTACAACAAAAATAAAAGTCCTAGCCCGGCTGGGCGCTTACTAACAGGTTCTGCTCACCTATCTGACACTTACAAACACAGCGTCTTTCGCCTGGACATCGCAGGGTGAGTTTTAGCTCCAGCAGTGGGTGTGCTTGCAGCTTCCTTCAACACACAGATTGTTCATTCCCTGGCTGAGAAGCAATCACCTGCAGACCCTACAGAGCCTTTAGCTTCCCAGGCTAATTAGGATCCAAGCTCACCTGATCCCAAACCCAGAACTGGATCGGGGGATGTGGAATGACAGGTCCCACTACCAAACCCACCTGCCATTCCATATAAACCCAGGCCCGGCAAAATTAAATAACAACTCAGCAGCATATCGCTGCTGAGAAACTGATCCATCCTGGATTTACCATCTCACACTGTGTAGCAACCTAGGTGAGATGTACACCCCCTCGATCACTTCTCCAGTGACATGTCTACATATCCCCCCCCTCTTTTTCAGACCGGAGGGCTGAGCCTTTTGTCCCCACAGACAACTTACCCTTGACAATGCGTCAGCATTTGCCTGTAATTTCCCTGGCCTGTGTTCCACAGTGAAATTAAAGTTTTGTAGGGAGAGAAACCATCTAGTCACTCTTGCATTTCTCTCCTTGTTTAACTTCATCCATGTTAGGGGGGCATGGTCTGTCACCAACTTAAATTTCCTGCCTAGCAAGTAATACTTTAAAGATTCTAGGGCCCACTTTACTGCCAAACACTCTCGCTCCACAATGGCATAATTTTTCTCGGCCGGGGTTAGTTTTCTACTCAAGTACGTCACCGGATGCTCCTCACCATTCACTACTTGTGAGAGTACTGCACCTAAGCCTGTGCTAGAGGCATCTGTCTGGACCAGAAATTCTCGCCTGAAATCGGGGGTGACTAACACAGGTGGTTGGCACAAGGCAGACTTAAGGCTTTGGAAAGCCTCCTCGGCCTCTGGGGTCCACGTGACCATTGCTGTCTTTCCGCCCTTTGTCAAGTCAGTTAGCGGAGCAGCAACTGAGGCAAAGTTCGGCACAAATCTACGGTAATAACCCGTAATACCCAGGAAAGCTCTAACCTGTTTCCTTGTCAGGGGTCTAGGCCAATTCTGTATTGCCTCAATTACCCCCAGAGCAAGCATACGTTTTACCTCGGCAGATACGGCTTCCCTACGTGCCTCGGGTATCCTATAGGGCTTAAGGTTTACTCTGCTTCTAGGCTCAGTTTCAATGTGATGATGGATGAGGTGTGTACGCCCTGGGAGGTCAGAGAACTTGTTTTTGTTTTTCTGTAAAAATTCCTGAGCCTCCTGTTTCTGTGACACTGATAGAGTATCACCTACCTTGACTGGAGGGATTGGTTGTGACAAATTATTAACAGTATTTGTCGCCCCCAAGGATTCCCTGTCTTTCCAGGGCTTGATCAAGTTTATGTGATAAACTTGGAAAGGCTTCCTTCTACCTGGTTGGTGCACCTTGTAGTTCACCTCACTGATCTTTTCAACAATTTCATAAGGACCTTGCCACTTCGCCAAGAATTTACTCTCAACAGTGGGGACTAGTATAAGGACCCTATCGCCTGGGTTGAATGTCCTGATTCTTGCGGACCGGTTATGTGCCATGTCAAGCACCTGACGCCGGTACGGCTTAGGTACCAGAAGCTGTTCCACAATCTCATCTTTAACCTTATTGACTCTATAGAAAAGATCATTAGTCACCGAAAAATGTGGAAATCTTTTTTCAGCATCTGGTTCCTGAGGTACCCCGTTTATAACAGCAACCTGCTCTCTCGCATTTTTGAGAGTGGGGTCCTGTAATTGTGCAGTCCCAAAATTATCGCTAGACACCTCTAAGTCTAGTATATTTTGCTCAGTGGGAGGAGCCTCCTCCTCCCCAGCCAGGACCTGCAAAGGAAAACAATCATTTTCATCCTGCACATTTTTATCATTCACAGTGGACAAGGCAACCCCCTTAGAGGTATCCTCACTCCTTTTGGGGATTTTTCTTTTTTTCCAAAGAGCCCAGAATAATGGAAAATCGCGCCCCAATATTACATTATGCATGAGGTTTTTAACCACACCCACTTCATATTGTACGGTGCCTTGTTCAGTCCCGACTTTAGCCAGCACTATAGGGTACACTTTTGTATCACCATGTATGCACACAACACTCATATGCTTTTTAGACTCTAAGTCCCCAGTCACCAGGCTAGCATGCACCAAGGTTACAAGGCTTCCTGAGTCCATTAACGCTTTAACAGGAAAGTCATTGATTGTGATGTTGCAGATTTGCGGTTCAGTCTCTAGTCCAGGAACTGCAGCACAAGATGGTTCCGCAAATAGCGACTGACGCCTGCTAGCGTCACATTCCATGGGTTCAGAGGTAAGAGGGCAATGGGCCGACACGTGTCCCGCCTCATGGCATCTCCAACACTGGATAGGGCCTGGTCTCTTTGGCAAGGAGTCCTTTTCAGAGCCCCTTAGCCACCCGGGACCATCACCAGTCTTTTGTCCCTGAGACACCACTTGAGCCCTTTTCCCCCCATCAGCACCCCTCCACACTCCCCCAATAGATGGAAGTCTCTTACCAGCTGACGGCACAGATCTGGCGCTCCGGGGAGGTGAAGATGCTGCAGGAACATCACGGAGGTAGTCCTCAGTCGCCTGGAACCTCTCCACAAGGTTGACAAGTTCGTTTGCATTCTTAGGATCACCTTGTCCCACCCAGCGTTGCAAGTCAGTAGGAAGGGCTCGGAGGTAGCGATCCATCACGACCTTCTCTAGGATTTGTGCATGAGTAGAAGTGTCTGGCTCCAACCACTTTCTTGCCAAATGGATTAGGTCATACATCTGGGACCTCGCTGATTTGTCCAGACTGTAGCTCCAGTTGCGTACCCTCCGGGCACGGACTGCAGTAGTAACTCCTAGTCGGGCAAGCATCTCCTCTTTTAGCCGAGTATAGTCCTTAACCTCTTGCTCACTGAGGTCATAGTAGGCCTTTTGAGGTTCACCTGTTAAATAGGGCGCAATTACCTCTGCCCACTTAGCGGCTGGTAACTTCTCTCGCTCAGCCACGCGCTCAAATACTGTTAGATAGGCCTCAACATCGTCCTCAGCAGTCATCTTTTGCAGCGCTTTCTGCACAGTCCTTCTCCCAGAAAAAATCTCTGGAGCGGCTCCCTCCATTGTGGGTGGATTAGCAACCACAGGCGCCTCTCGATTTACTATCAGGTGCTCGATAAGTTGTTGTTGGCTTTGGCGCAAAGCTTGCAACTCTTCCTTATGCATCCGCTGTTGTGCAGCCATCATCTGCTGTTGTGCAGCCATGGACTGTTCATGTCGTCTATTGGCCTCTGTCTGCGCCTGCTGTTGTGCAGCCATCATCTGCTGTTGTTCAGCCATGGACTGTTCATGTCGTCTATTGGCCTCTGTCTGAGCCTGCTGTTGTTGCAAACTCACTTGCATAAACTGCTTCAGCATCTCCTCCATGTTGCTGGACTGTTTTTGGAGTGTAGTTGCAGCTTTCACCCAGGACATCAGCAGCTGTAGCCAAGTCTGTCCACACCGTTGCCCCTAGCAACCGCGTTGCCCGCTACCTCCACCAATTGTAAGGGATCTTCCCGGGGTAGGGTGTGTTTGGACACAGTTCACAGCAGACTTGGAATTTGATAAAGCAGATCTTGGCGTTTATTCGTGGTACAAACAGTCCAGCAAACAAAATATACAGCAACACCGTGCTTTCTAAGTACAACAAAAATAAAAGTCCTAGCCCGGCTGGGCGCTTACTAACAGGTTCTGCTCACCTATCTGACACTTACAAACACAGCGTCTTTCGCCTGGACATCGCAGGGTGAGTTTTAGCTCCAGCAGTGGGTGTGCTTGCAGCTTCCTTCAACACACAGATTGTTCATTCCCTGGCTGAGAAGCAATCACCTGCAGACCCTACAGAGCCTTTAGCTTCCCAGGCTAATTAGGATCCAAGCTCACCTGATCCCAAACCCAGAACTGGATCGGGGGATGTGGAATGACAGGTCCCACTACCAAACCTACCTGCCATTCCATATAAACCCAGGCCCGGCAAAATTAAATAACAACTCAGCAGCATATCGCTGCTGAGAAACTGATCCATCCTGGATTTACCATCTCACACTGTGTAGCAACCTAGGTGAGATGTACACCCCCTCGATCACTTCTCCAGTGACATGTCTACAATATATATATATATATTGTAAGGGATCTTCCCGGGGTAGGGTGTGTTTGGACACAGTTCACAGCAGACTTGGAATTTATAAAGCAGATCTTGGCGTTTATTCGTGGTACAAACAGTCCAACAAACAAAATATACAGCAACACCGTGCTTTCTAAGTACAACAAAAATAAAAGACCTAGCCCGGCTGGGCGCTTACTAACAGGTTCTGCTCACCTATCTGACACTTACAAACACAGCGTCTTTCGCCTGGATATCGCAGGGTGAGTTTTAGCTCCAGCAGTGGCTGTGCTTGCAGCTTCCTTCAACACACAGATTGTTCATTCCCTGGCTGAGAGCGATCACCTGCAGGCCCAGCAGAGCCTTTACCTTCCCAGGCTAATTAGGATCAAAGCTCACCTGATCCAAAACCCAGAACTGGATCGGGGGATGTGGAATGACAGGTCCCTCTACCAAACCTACCTGCCATTCCATATAAACCCAGGCCCGGCAAAATTAAATAACAACTCAGCAGCATATCGCTGCTGAGAAACTGATCCATCCTGGATTTACCATCTCACACTGTGTAGCAACCTAGGTGAGATGTACACCCCCTCGATCACTTCTCCAGTGACATGTCTACATATCCCCCCCCTCTTTTTCAGACCGGAGGGCTGAGCCTTTTGTCCCCACAGACAACTTACCCTTGACAATGCGTCAGCATTTGCCTGTAATTTCCCTGGCCTGTGTTCCACAGTGAAATTAAAGTTTTGTAGGGAGAGAAACCATCTAGTCACTCTTGCATTTCTCTCCTTGTTTAACTTCATCCATGTTAGGGGGGCATGGTCTGTCACCAACTTGAATTTCCTGCCTAGCAAGTAATACTTTAAAGATTCTAGGGCCCACTTTACTGCCAAACATTCTCGCTCCACAATGGCATAATTTTTCTCGGCCGGGGTTAGTTTTCTACTCAAGTACGTCACCGGATGCTCCTCACCATTCACTACTTGTGAGAGTACTGCACCTAAGCCTGTGTTAGAGGCATCTGTCTGGACCAGAAACTCTCGCCTGAAATCGGGGGTAACTAAGACAGGTGGTTGGCACAAGGCAGACTTAAGGCTTTGGAAAGCCTTCTCGGCCTCTGGGGTCCACGTGACCATTGCTGTCTTTCCGCCCTTTGTCAAGTTAGTTAGTGGAGCAGCAACTGAGGCAAAGTTCGGCACAAATCTACGGTAATACCCCGTAATACCCAGGAAAGCTCTAACCTGTTTCCTTGTCAGGGGTCTAGGCCAACTCTGTATTGCCTCAATTTTATTTAGCTGTGGCTTAATCAACCCTCTCCCAATAATGTAGCCCAGATATTTGGCCTCTTCTAGGGCTAGAGCACACTTCTCGGCATTTATGGTCAACCCCGCATCACTTATGGCATCCAACACGGCCTGTACCTTACAGAGGTGACTTTCCCAATCAGGGCTAAAAATGACCACATCATCGAGGTAGGCAGCTGAGTAATCACGATGTGGTCGCAGAATCAAGTCCATCAACCTCTGGAAAGTTGCAGGCGCTCCATGTAACCCGAATGGCATCACTACATACTGGAATAGCCCATCAGGGGTGGCGAATGCAGTTTTCTCTTTAGCCTCACTAGAAAGTGGAATCTGCCAGTAGCCCTTTGTGAGATCGAGGGTGGTTATGTACCTGGCGTTACCCAACTTCTCAATCAACTCATCTACCCTGGGCATAGGATACGCATCGAACTTGGAGATCTCATTCAACTTTCTGAAATCGTTACAGAACCTCCAAGTTCCATTGGGCTTTGGGATTAGCACAATCGGGCTGGACCATTCACTCTGTGACATCTCAATTACCCCCAGAGCAAGCATACGTTTTACCTCGGCAGATACGGCTTCCCTACGTGCCTCCGGTATCCTATAGGGCTTAAGGTTTACTCTGCTTCTAGGCTCAGTTTCAATGTGATGATGGATGAGGTGGGTACGCCCTGGGAGGTCAGAGAACTTGTTTTTGTTTTTCTGTAAAAATTCCTGAGCCTCCTGTTTCTGTGACACTGATAGAGTATCACCTACCTTGACTGGAGGGATTGGTTGTGACAAATTATTAACAGTATTTGTCGCCACCAAGGATTCCCTGTCTTTCCAGGGCTTGATCAAGTTTATGTGATAAACTTGGAAAGGCTTCCTTCTACCTGGTTGGTGCACCTTGTAGTTCACCTCACTGATCTTTTCAACAATTTCATAGGGACCTTGCCACTTCGCCAAGAATTTACTCTCAACAGTGGGGACTAGTATAAGGACCCTATCGCCTGGGTTGAATGTCCTGATTCTTGCGGACCGGTTGTAAATTCTACTTTGGGCCTCTTGAGCCCTCTGGAGGTGTTCCCTTACCAGGGGCATTACAGTGGCTATACGGTCCTGCATTTGTGCTACATGCTCAATAACACTCTTGTATGGGGTGGACTCATTCTCCCATGTCTCTTTTGCAATGTCCAGTAGACCCCTAGGGTGACGACCATAGACCAACTCGAATGGTGAGAACCCTGTGGACGCTTGGGGCACCTCCCTAATAGCAAACATGAGGTAGGGTAATAAATGATCCCAGTCACGACCATCTTTTGCCACCACTTTCTTCAACATATGTTTCAAAGTTTTATTAAATCTCTCCACCAATCCGTCCGTCTGGGGGTGGTATACAGAGGTACGGATGTGTGAGATTTTAAATAGTTTGCATAACTCCTTCATTACTTTCGACATAAATGGCGTACCTTGGTCAGTTAGGATTTCTTTGGGGATCCCAGTCCTAGAAAACATATAAAACAACTCACGTGCAATTGTTTTAGATGCAGTGTTTCTTAAGGGTACAGCCTCAGGATAGCGGGTCGCATAATCCAAGACTACCAAAATATACTGGTGTCCTCTAGCTGACTTTACAATGGGACCCACTAAATCCATGGCAATACGCTCAAAAGGCACCTCTATAATAGGGAGTGAAACCAAAGGACTGCGAAAATGTGACACTGGGGCACTAACCTGACATGTGGGGCACGACTCATAGTATTTTTTAATGTCATCATATATGGCCGGCCAAAAAAACCTCTGGAGAACCCTCTCTCGCGTTTTGTCAGTCCCCAAGTGTCCCCCAAGAACATGGTTATGTGCCATGTCAAGCACCTGACGCCGGTACGGCTTAGGTACCAGAAGCTGTTCCACAATCTCATCCTTAACCTTATTGACTCTATAGAAAAGATCATTAGTCACCGAAAAATGTGGAAATCTTTTTTCAGCATCTGGTTCCTGAGGTACCCCATTCATAACAGCAACCTGCTCTCTCGCATTTTTGAGAGTGGGGTCCTGTAATTGTGCAGCCCCAAAATTATCCCTAGACACCTCTAAGTCTAGTATATTTTGCTCAGTGGGAGGAGCCTCCTCCTCCCCAGCCAGGACCTGCAAAGGAAAACAATCATTTTCATCCTGCACACTTTTATCATTCACAGTGGACAAGGCAACCACCTTAGAGGTATCCCCACTCCTTTTGGGGATTTTTCTTTTTTCCCAGAGAGCCCAGAATAATGGAAAATCGCGCCCCAATATTACATTATGCATGAGGTTTTTTACCACACCCACTTCATATTGTACTGTGCCTTGTTCAGTCCCGACTTTAGCCAGCACTATAGGGTACATTTTTGTATCACCATGTATGCACACAACACTCATATGCTTTTTAGACTCTAAGTCCCCAGTCACCAGGCTAGCATGCACCAAGGTTACGAGGCTTCCTGAGTCCATTAACGCTTTAACAGGAAAGTCATTGATTGTGATGTTGCAGATTTGCGGTTCAGTCTCTAGTCCAGGAACTGCAGCACAAGATGGTTCCGCAAACAGCGACTGACGCCGGCTAGCGTCACACTCCATGGGTTCAGTGGTAAGGGGGCAATGGGCAGACACGTGTCCCGCCTCATGGCATCTCCAACACTGGATAGGGCCTGGTCCCCTTGGCAAGGAGTCCTTTTTAGAGCCCCTTAGCCACCCGGGACCATCACCAGCCTTTTGTCCCTGAGACACCACTTGAGCCCTTTTCCCTCCATCAGCACCCCTCCACACTCCCCCAATAGATGGAAGTCTCTTACCAGCTGACGGCACAGATCTGGCGCTCCGGGGAGGTGAAGATGCTGCAGGAACATCACGGAGGTAGTCCTCAGTCGCCTGGAACCTCTCCACAAGGTTGACAAGTTCGTTTGCATTCTTAGGATCACCTTGTCCCACCCAGCGTTGCAGGTCAGTAGGAAGCGCTCGGAGGTAGCGATCCATCACGACCTTCTCTAGGATTTGTGCAGGAGTAGAAGTGTCTGGCTCCAACCACTTTCTTGCCAAATGGATTAGGTCATACATCTGGGACCTCGCTGATTTGTCCAGACTGTAGCTCCAGTTGCGTACCCTCCGGGCACGGACTGCAGTAGTAACTCCTAGTCGGGCAAGTATCTCCTCTTTTAGCCGAGTATAGTCCTTAACCTCTTGCTCACTGAGGTCATAGTAGGCCTTTTGAGGTTCACCTGTTAAATAGGGCGCAATTACCTCTGCCCACTCAGCGGCTGGTAACTTCTCTTGCTCAGCCACGCGCTCAAATACTGTTAGATAGGCTTCAACATCGTCCTCAGCAGTCATCTTTTGCAGCGCTTTCTGCACAGTCCTTCTCCCAAAAAAAATCTCTGGAGCGGCTCCCATCACTGTGGGTGGATTAGCAACCACAGGCGCCTCTCGATTTGCTATCAGGTGCTCGATAAGTTGTTGTTGTGCAGCCATGGACTGTTCATGTCGTCTATTGACCTCTGTCTGAGCCTGCTGTTGTTGCAAACTCACTTGTATAAACTGCTTCAGCATCTCCTCCATGTTGCTGGACTGTTCTTGGAGTGTAGTTGCAGCTTTCACCCAGGACATCAGCAGCTGTAGCCAAGTCTGTCCACACCGTTGCCCCTAGCAACCGTGTTGCCCGCATTCTCCACCAATTGTAAGGGATCTTCCCGGGGTAGGGTGTGTTTGGACACAGTTCACAGCAGACTTGGAATTTATAAAGCAGATCTTGGCGTTTATTCGTGGTACAAACAGTCCAACAAACAAAATATACAGCAACACCGTGCTTTCTAAGTACAACAAAAATAAAAGACCTAGCCCGGCTGGGCGCTTACTAACAGGTTCTGCTCACCTATCTGACACTTACAAACACAGCGTCTTTCGCCTGGATATCGCAGGGTGAGTTTTAGCTCCAGCAGTGGCTGTGCTTGCAGCTTCCTTCAACACACAGATTGTTCATTCCCTGGCTGAGAGCGATCACCTGCAGGCCCTACAGAGCCTTTACCTTCCCAGGCTAATTAGGATCAAAGCTCACCTGATCCAAAACCCAGAACTGGATCGGGGGATGTGGAATGACAGGTCCCTCTACCAAACCTACCTGCCATTCCATATAAACCCAGGCCTGGCAAAATTAAATAACAACTCAGCAGCATATCGCTGCTGAGAAACTGATCCATCCTGGATTTACCATCTCACACTGTGTAGCAACCTAGGTGAGATGTACACCCCCTCGATCACTTCTCCAGTGACATGTCTACAATATATATATATATATATATATATATATATTTTTTTTTTTTTTTTCTCATAAATCAATTTAATAAATCATTTATTAATCAATAATAATTATTTATATAATACTTGTATAAAATAAGGATATAGATATTTATGATAATAAATCTGAAAAAATTATTTATATATATATATATATATATATATATATATATATATATATATACCAACCTTAGCTGGGTGTTGTTTCAACAAACATCCGTCCGTCACGGCATCCACCAACACAATGTGAAGGATGTCGGATGGCGGAGGCTCTTATCCTTTTAAAGTGGTCCCTGCCCAATCAGCTGACGCTGCTAATTGCAGCAGCTGACAGGCAGGAAGGAGGACTGAGGCCAGACTGCCCCCTGAGTGGGGTGCGCGCACCCACCTTCACGGTGTGCGCGCATGTGCGTCGGAACGAGGCCACGCCCACTCCACCCACTGACACAATGGGCTTCTCCTGCTGGACTGCGCATGCCCGGCGGGAGTAACCAGCGGGAGGGTGGTCGCTGATGACGTGTGCGCCCATCCTTTCCCTGCAATGCCGCCACAGGTTAAGAAGTCTAGGCGGCTTAGTGTGCCGGGCGCTATCATTAACAAACGAAACCTCAGCCCATATGGATCTGTAGACGCAACAGATCCAACATGTGAGCCCTAGCTAACTGACCCAGGTAGAAACATGAACAAAGATATGATGAGACATGGCAACCAACGAAGATGAACAGCTACCGGAGTATATGCCGTGACTGAACAAAAACGCCCCTCTGAGAAACGCTGAAGCTGAAACGCCATGACAGAAATGCTGAGACTGAACACTGAGGCATAAATGCTATGACAGAAATCCTAGGGCAGAAACGCAAGGACAGCAAGGCTATGACAGAAACTGTCAGGGTACACTTACAGTGAGCCCACAGGCGAGCAGGTGACACGGGATCCCCCAGGGATTTCACTCTGGGGGATCTATGTACATTGCAAGGATTATAACAACCTTTGTTGTAGATTCCAACCTTTTGTTATTCTAAAGTAATCCATGTGTGTTTGTCTCTGCCTCTGTACTGAGTGGGTCTAATGGGAGTGGTTTCATAATTGACTGTCAGGTGTGCAGCTGCAGGGCACTAATGAGGAAATCTGCTGGACCTGTGTCCCTTTAGACATGCTCCTATTGAAATTATCTCTCCTAAAATGACATTTTTGTTGCAGGGGATGCCTGAAATGTGACTTGTATCTTAGGCAGACTTCTGGGAAAATTGGCGAGCCAATCACATAAGCAAGAAATGATGTTTCCGGGGAGTGGTCAGTATTTATTGGAATCCAAAACACAAAAAAAATCTCATCAACATGACCACTAAGCCATAGGGTGGAATCATCCTTTCTCTCTTGCCTCTGTTGGGATCAGAGGGATAAACAGGCTATTTGCAGACAGTTCAATAGACTTAAAATCTGCTTAATATGGGGGGCATGGCCGACCATGGCAGTGACTGGACGCTGATCGCTGAGCTCCCATCACCCGTACCTTGCCTGCCAGCCTTTTATGCACTGATCCGTGGTCTTCAATCGAATGCCTAAGAAGAGGAAACCCTCCGGAGGCCAGCGGTCCCTCAAGTCGGAGATTTCCCGGTTCTTCGCCTCCAGGACGAGAGGGGAAGCCCGGACCACATGGAACCCGTGGCCAACAACATGGCGCCGTCCCCGCCAGCCGCAGACAGTCTGGAGCAGCGGAACACTCCAGCGGGATCAAGCAGAGGGTCCCTCCTGGCGGAGAATGGAGAGGTGAGAGACCGCTTCCCTATTCCCTCACCGAGCCTTAGCATGCCCGCATCGGCGGGTGCTGTGGACAGTGGGCTGTGTGCAGAGGATGCACTGCCGCGTGAGGCCTTACGGCAGATACAGCAGAGCCTGTCCTCCCTCCCCACCAGGCAGGAGCTGGACAATTGGGCACAACGTATAGAGGCATTACTGAAGAGGGAGGTAGAGGATCTTAGGGATCAAGTGGCTCACACAGACACAAGGGTCAACACCATAGAGACCTTCATATTATCCTATGATAAGCGCATCTCGGCACTAGAAGCTTCACTGGCGCACCACAAGTCCCAGCTCCTCCAACTCAGGTTGCGCTCAGAGGACATTAAAAATAGAAGTCGGAGGAACAACGTTAGAATCCGAGGTCTGCCAGTGGCGACCCCCCCTGGGGATTTGATGTCCACCGTGACTGCCATTTTCAACTCTTACCTTGGCAGGGCCCCTACGACGGCTATTGAATTGGACAGGGTTCATAGGGTGGCCCAGAGCATGCCCCCCACGGAAGGCCAACCCCGAGACGTGTTGTGCCGGGTTCACTACTATCGAGTGAAGGAATCTATTATGCAACGGGCATGGCATAGGGGCCCTCTGGACTTTGATGGAGCGTCAATCCAACTCTTGCCGGATTTGTCTAGGGCCACCTTGGGGATGCGCAGGGTGGTGAGACCCCTTCTGAACAAAATTCGGGAAGCGGGGGCTACATATACTTGGGGCTTTCCCTTTTACATACAAGTAAGGAAAGATAACCGCCCCTTCAGCTTGAAGGCACTGGAGCAACTCCCGGACCTGTTTAGATTCCTGGGGGTTGAGCCTATCGTGGTCCCAAACTGGCTGGATGTTCTGCTGGAAGAGGCCCCCTCTCAGAGACCGGCTCCCCTTCCTCAAAGGCGTAGGCGTTCAAGGTCCCGCGGGTCAACCTCCAGAGGGACTTGCCCGCAACCATCTGACCCAGAGCTATAGTGTATCTGAGGTGGCAACTGGCAGGTCGTGACTGGACCTTTCTCCCTGTCTTTGCAGATAAGGCTCCCCTGGTGTTCTTTTCACGGAGGGTTGGGGGTTGGGTTCCCAGCTCCCCATTGAGCATCACGGTTTGGACAGTGTTGGGATGCTGGACTCACACAGTTGCGGATTTGAATGCTAATGACTTGGGTTGGGGCCAGGTAATGTTTCCCCCCAGCAGTCCCTCTCTTCCCGGGGGGGGGGGGGGGGATGGCCATAGAATTTTCAATGAGGCTGGGGAGACGGGAAACTTTGGACTTTCTGGGGATGGGTACCCTGTCCTACCGGGGGCAGCATTTGGGACTCGATGTGATCCTGTTGGGACTTTGTTTACTTTATGGATCACCCACCTTGTCTTGCTACCCCCCCTGTTATTCTCCCTCCCACCTCTTTTCCCCTCCCCCTCTCCCTCCCTTCTCCAGGCTGCTCAGGGGACTCTTGATGGGGGTTGCATACAATCCTCTGGTTTGACATGTTATTTGTTTCGGGGGGTCATTAGTTAAAGTTGGGATTGTAAAAGGTTTTTTCATCAGGGGTTTCTTTTATAGATGAAGACCAATGCTTATGTTTTTATAGGCGTGGGCTTGGGTAGAAAGGAGAGTCCGTTGTGGTCGACACTCCACCCCACATAGGCCCTGTTCCGCACTTGGGTGCAGGTGTGGGACTTTAGTAGTGTGGGCGTCCACCGGCTTCATCTGGTGGGCACCCAAGCCTTTAATGGAGGCCACCTGGTGTGGGGTTCTCCCCGCCTCGGGTGGGGGCCTCCGTGCTTCTATTCTTATTTCTCCTTTCATCTGGCTTCTTTTCTTTCTCTACTAACTTCTCTCTCTTCTCGTTCTCTTTCTGGAGTCCCCCCCCCCCTTTTTTTTTCTTTTTTGTTGTCTCTCGCCAACTAGGACTATGCCTCCTGTATCGCTGCTGTCCCTGAACGTTCGGGGGTTGAATGTTCTGGAGAAGAGGTCTCAGGTGCTGGGAGAACTTTGGAGGCTCCGTATACATGTGGCGTTGCTGCAGGAGACACACTTTCAAGCTAAGAAAACACCCAAATTTGGTAACTACAGGTACCCTTTTGCTTACCACAGCTGCTCTCCAGACTCAGTCTCGAGGGGTAAGCATTCTTATTTCTAGAGCGGTGGGATGGAAGATGACAGAGGTCTTATGTGACGATCCGGGGCATTATGTTTTTGTCAAGGGTCTGGTGTATGGGCAAATGGTGACCATTGCTAATGTGTATGCCCCCAACAGTGGCCAGGTGGGTTTTTTAGAGAGCTGCCTAGCTAGACTTCAGGATTTTGCGGAGGGTCAAATACTAATGGGGGGTGATCTTAATGTAGCTCTGGAGCCATTGTTGGATACCTCCTCTGGCTCCTCACATCAGTCCTATGTGGCTCTGAGGCGGCTTAAAAAGGCCCTGACCGCCATGCGTTTGGTGGACGTATGGAGAATCATGCACAGTGATGCCAGAGACTACACTTATTTTTCGGCCATTTATAACTCCTACTCTAGGCTGGATTACTTTTTGATTCACCAGTCGGCCCTCCCCATGGTAACTTCCTGCGCTATAGGGGTACGGACCTTCTCGGACCACGCTCCGGTGGCGCTGACCCTCAAGCTGGGCGAGGTGGGGGTACACCGCAATACGCGGGGTTGGTGGAGGAGGAGATCAAATCATACTTTGAGCTGAATGCAGGGACCGCCACTTCCCCATGCCAGATCTGGGAGGCGCACAAGTGCGTTGTCAGAGGGGTACTAATTAAACTAGGGGCCAAACTCAAGTGCGACAGACAGCTAGAACTAGATGCCTTGTTGGGACGGATAGGGGAGTTGGAGAGAAAACACAAACGATCACTGGCGAGAGAGGTGGCCGTGCAGCTACAAACCCTGCGGGACTCTGTGAACTCCCTACTAGTGGCCAAAGCGAAAACAAAATTGATGTATTCACGCAGACAGTTTTACGAATTAGGAGGGAAACCGGGTAGGCCATTAGCTAGATCCTTGAGGGACCCGACAACGAGCTCTTACATTCCCACTATTACCTCACACTTGGGTCAAAAGGTGTTTCGATCCCAGGAGATAGCCGAGTGTTTCCGTGGCTACTACGACAAGTTGTATAACCTACAGCCAGGGAGTCAGGAGGCAGCAAATTCGTCTCAAACTTCCTTGATAGATGAGTATTTAGACACATCAGGCATCCCCAAGTTCTCGCAGCAGGAGAGGGAGGAAATGGAGGGTCCTATTACGGAGTTGGAAGTCACGACCGCGATTCGTAGTATGGAGGTGCGGAAGACCCTGGGTCTGGACGGTTTCCCGCTCCTGTACTACAAGACTTTTGCTCCTTTGTTGATCCCCAGGTTCCTCCACGCCTATAATGCGCTCTTAGATGGTACTCCCTTGCCGAGGGACTCCCTTTTTGCACATGTGGTTCTGATCCCTAAGGAGGGTAAAGATGTGACGGACTGCGCAAACTACCGCCCTATATCCTTGTTGAATGTGGACCTCAAGATTTTTACTAAGACCTTGGCAAATCGTTTGATCGCCTTTATACCCAAACTAGTCCACTTCGACCAGGTTGGCTTCGTGCCATCCAGAGAGGAGAGGGACGATACGGTAAGAGCCTTAAACCTTATCCACTTGGCCCGGGGGAGGAATACTCCCCTGTTGCTGATTTCAGCGGATCCGGAGAAGGCCTTTGACCGGGTCAACTGGCACTTTATGCGTCGTGCATTGGCATACCTGGGTCTGGGTCCGCACATGTGCAGGTGGGTGGAGGCAATATACTCACATCCCTCGGCGTCGGTCAGGGCCAATGAGGCAATCTCCAAGCCTTTTAGCCTCAGCAATGGGACACGGCAGGGGTGCCCACTCTCACCCCTGATTTTCATCTTGACATTGGAACCTCTATTGGGGCATATTAGACAAGATCAGAATATCCAGGGCATAGGGTGCGGAAATAGTCACCATAAAGTAGCGGCTTATGCCGACGACCTTTTATTTCTTGTATCCAATCCGGTCACATCTATACCAAACTTATTGACGTATTCTGCCCTGTCCAATTATAAAATTAATGTACACAAATCGGAAGCACTAAATGTTAACCTCCCTAGTGAAACCCTGCATATCGTACGGCGGAATTTTCCCTTTGCATGGGCCAAATATAAAATAAAATACCTGGGGATTTATCTGACCCCCTCACAGGCTTCGACCTTTCAGGAAAACTATGTTCCCTGGCTAACCACCCTGCGTCGTGATCTACAACATTGGCCTAAAACTGCGCATTCTTGGTTCAGCAGGAACGGCATCCTTAAGATGGTCGTCCTGCCGAGACTATTGTATCTTCTACAAAGGCTACCGGTGGGGCTGCCCCCCCCCCCATTTTCTTAGGACAGTGAGGGGGGAATTTTTTTGTTTCCTGTGGGGTTACAGAATAAAAAGAATAGCGTATAGAACCCTGACCCTGCCGAAGGATCAAGGAGGCATAGGCTTCCTGGACCCGGTAAAATATCACCAGGCGGTGCACTGTACCAGAGCCCTAGATTGGGTCAAACATTCCATGGAAAAGGAGTGGGTGGAGGTGGGTGGAGCAGGTGTCGTCTCAGTTCCCATTGTCGACCCTGGTATGACAAACATTGAGCCTCCTGGCAACTTTAAAAAAACATCAGTTGATTGGGAACACATTATCAGTTATAGCCAACTCGAAGTTGGTGAAAGTGAGTGCCCAGGAACCCTCCCCGCTGTCCCCGGTGATTGGTGCTCAGGGCTTCCCCGCTAGTATATCAAGCAGGAGATTTAGGGAGTTCACATAGTCCAACAGATATAGGTTGCAAGACTTTTGTCATGGGGGACGATGGCTCTCGATTGAAGAAATACAGTCGATGCTAGACCCTCCCCTGGACAGATGGAGAGCCATCCAGATTACACATTTTTTGACCTCCTCGCATTTCCAACCTGATCGAGTCCACTCTCTTTCTGTTTTTGAGAGAGGGTCCTGTTTTTTGCCCAGCGCTCCTTGATCGCCACGAGATTTCAGGAGGCAGGGTATAAGCTGTTGGCTAGGTGGTACAGGGTCCCCACGCTCCTACATAGAATATACCCATCCGTGTTCGCCACTTGCTGGAGATGCCACCAGGCGGAGGGTTCACTGCTACATGTATTCTGGTCCTGCCAGCGCATCCGACCTTTCTGGGAGAATGTGCGTCGAGTGATCCAAAAGCTAACGGATATAGCCTTAGCAGATGATCCAGCCCAATGTCTTCTCCTTCTCTCCCCAATGCCGAGAAGGCGATATAGGAACTATCTCATGATTCACCTGTTGAATGCGGGCAGAATCTGTGTGCCTCAAAATTGGAAAAGGGAAGACCCCCCTTCAATGGGTCAGTGGCTAGCTGTGGTGAGCGAAATAGGCCTGATGGAGCAACTGACTGCGGCGGTCCCCCGGAAGGAGAAGAAACACAATAAAACGTGGTGTTATTGGTACCAATTCCGGTTTTCGCAAGAATACAAGGACATGGTGACCCCTAGGGCGGACCGGGTGGTTTAGAGTGCCCCCTAGAGTGAATTATGGTGGTTGGCTGTTGGGGGGAAGTATTTACTCCCCCCTTTTTTTCTCTCTCCTCCCTCCCCCCCCCCCTTTCTCTTCTCTGGGTTTTTTCTTTTTCTCTGTTTTCCCTTGTTCAGGACCGGAGTCGGTCCAAAACTCTCTATGCTTTCTTTTTCTGCATTCCTATGCACTTTTTTATTCTGCTAGCTTTATTTTCTACCTATATTTAACTTTAAAAAAAATAGACTTGGACCTCAGCAGTCTGGGACAGCTTCCTGTATGGCGTTTAGATCAGCGGTGTTGGTTCCCTATTGGGAGCGGCAATTAACCCGGGGATGCCGGTAACATTCTCCCCTTGATTACGTGAAGGTTGTGGTGCCGGTAAAATGCTGTGCAACGTTAATGTTTCAGCCAATGTAAAAGCTGTATATGGTTTATTATGGATGTTTGGTGTTTGGATTGCTGTGTTCAATAAAATCCTTTTAAATTAAAAAAAAAAAAATCTGCTTAATATATCTGAAAACAAAAGTCTTACGTGAATAACTTTCAGTGTCCCAGTCACATTGTACACAGTATTTCAAAAGTCTCTGGTCAAGGCAAGCTCACCCAGCAGGTCAAAGTCAGATTATGGAGACTTCCAGGCAGCATCCAGGTCTCCTCACTACAGAAAGGAAAACTGACATCAATCAGCCTCTCTAACCAGCTGCTTAATAAACAGGCCTGAACAGGAGTACCTGCCCTCTTCAGTTAACCCTCTCTTAACCCTGCCCAAGCTGACTATGTACACTTCTTCCTGCTCTGTACATCTCTGAGGCACTTAAAAAAAAAACTATTGTTAGGGTTTCTTTTAACTTAAATAAAGCCATATGAAACCAGTGTCATAGGTGCACAAAATAAAGATTGGTTATAAATAGCAAAAGCAAAATCTAAAAATAGTTTGGCAACCTATAAACTTTGGAAAAATAGAAATGCAATTACTCCAGAAGATTTCTTTCCTTTGCTTTCCTTGAAAACCAATTTCAACAATTATGTAATAACTGAGCACTTTTCTCATTTACTACTTTATAGACCTAGATATACAATGTGATGGGAGTTACTTGTGGAACCCAGCTTACCTTAGAGAAGTCAAGAAACTCCTTGTCCAGTTCCCTCAGCCCCTCCTATGTGTAAGTTACCCTGTGTCTATTAGGGGCACAGGGGGACAGAGAAGCCCAGTCTGGACCAGACTCCCAGTACAACCACACCAGACTCAACATTTAGTTTTATCCCTGTTATCCATGGTTCTATTTGTGTGGTGTGTGCTGAATGAATAAAGGGGTTCTTTCACTTGGGATAGTAATATTTCTGAACAATAACCCTCAAGGAATATATGAAGATAATTCATTTCACCTTTCAGACTGCTAGATCATTTGAGGTGGGGTGGGGGTTGTTATGTGTTTGTTAAGTGTCTGTATCCCATTGTTCTGTTGTTTCTGTATGCCTTGGGAGCAAAGTATTATGTGTATGTGGATTGGCTTACATATTACTGGAGGAGGTATAGTCTACCCCGCCCTGTGTCATTATGCAAAGGAGGGGGGATTGTCCTCTGAGTGTATATCTCTTTGTGTCTGGGTTCAAATAAACAGTTCTTATTCTGGTTTACTCCAAAACTGGTGTTGCCTAGTTCTTGAGGTAATTAAAGCCAGATTTACTGATCTCGTGTTCCAAAGCATTGGGAAGCAGCTTTTTGGTGGAGATACACAGTCAGGGTGTCTGGATTCCATCACGTACAATATGTTAACATTTTAGGCATACGGAAATGAGGTACTTGTTTAAGTATGTGAGTGGTTAGGAGCAAATGAGATATGCATTAAATGCATTAATGCAATAGGTGACTGAAATAAGCTGATTGCAACAAATTTCTGCTATTATTATTATTATTCAGGATTTATATAGCGCCAACAGTTTGCGCAGCGCTTTACAATATGAATTAAATAGATAAATGCTGCAAGTGAACATCCTAACCAGGGGAAATTAAAACAAACACATTTCTTGGCTTTATTTGGTAACGAGAGAACAATTATATCCTAATACAAATTAAAACACAGAGACACGTGTCTACATTAAAACATAATAATAACAACTATTTTTTGCTTTTAAGTTCTACTAGTTGATTTTTTTTTAACTCTAACAATCAATGATTTATCATTATTAACCACTTACAGACTGGAAGATTTGGCTGCTTAATGACCAGGCCATTGTTTGCAATATGGCGCTGCGTCGCTTTAACTGACAATTGCGTGGTCGTGCGACACTGTACCCAACCAAAATTGACATCCTTTTTTTTAACACAAATAGAGCTTTCTTTTGGTGGTATGTGATTACCTCTGCGGTTTTTATTTTTCTGCGTTATAAACAAAAAGGAATGACAATTTAAAAAAATAAAAAAATTTTACTTTTTGCTATAATAAATATCCCCAAAATATTTTTAAAAAACGAATTTCTTCCTCAATTTAGGCAAATATATATTCTTTTACATATTTTTGGTAAAAAAAAATCGCAATAAGTGTATCTTGATTGGTTTGTGCAAAAGTTATAGCATCTACAAACTATGAAAAAGATGTATGCCATTTTTATTAGTAATGGCGATGATCTGCTTATTTTTTGATTTTTAGCAGTACTGAGACATTGCGGAGGACAGATCTGACACTTTTGACACATTTTTGGGTCCATTGACATTTATACAGCGATCAGTGCTATAAAAATGCACTGATTACTGTTCCCTAGTTAGTGTTTCTAACAGTATGAGGACTGACTGGGGGAGCAGACATATTGTTGTTCCTACTTAGTAGGAACAATTGCTATGTCTCCTCTCCCCTAACAGAACAGGGATATGTGTGTTTACACACACAAATCCCTGTTCCTGCTTTCGTACATGTGATCGTGGGTGGCCAGCCGCACAGCTCCTGCTATCACCCTTAACGGTACCCATATGGCGATTTGTGGGAACGAACCACTTTGCCGGCGTATATCGGCATGAGCCGGTCGGCAAGTGGTTGATATGTATCTCTGTAGAGCCACCACCACCAAAGGAGCCACTGAGTAAGATGGTCCTAGGTTGACTGCCATAACCACCTCAAGGGCCTCAGCACCTCTGACTCACTGGGTTGAGTGTAAAAGCAAGTAAACACAGTGAAACACAGCAAATAATTCCTATGACCCAATAATAGCAAAGGCAAAGGTAATGTATTATTATGCAGTAATGTTGATACCCAAGCAAATACAAATGTGTAATTGTGATAACACAGTTTATCATACAGAATGAATAACATTGAGAACTAAGCATAAATGGCATGGAACACCCAAATAAGCATTAACAATAGCAATGCCACCTAAAATGCAACAGTGAGTAGTAATACAAATTGATCTAACAATGCTGGAGCTATACTGCCAGTGTGTATTGTACAATAATGGTAGCTATGCTAAGCCTAAACTAACTTATCACCAGATACTCCAAGTGGTACTTAAGGTGCTGATTGGACCTAGGGTTTACTTGCTGGAAATTATTCTGCTGCTTATATGGATTGTTTGTTGATGATTTATATTTTACATATTTCGGTGAACTAGTGTGGTATAACTGTCCTTCCATTATATATTATCAGTGTATTAACTGCTTGCCGACCACCTCACGCCGTTGGCAGAAGGGCTCGTGCAGGCAAACTAATGTACCTGTACATTGCCCTTTAAGAGGCAGCCTGTGGGCACGCGCGCGGCAAGCTCCGTGAGTTGGGTTGCAATCGTCTCACGGAGAGGAAGAACGAGGAGACGCTAATGTAAATAAGCATCTCCCCATTCTGCCTAGTGACAGTGTCACTAATCACTGCTCCCTGTGATCGGGAGCAGAGATCAGTGACATGTCACATGTAGCCACACCCCCCCACAGGTAGAATCAGTCCCCAGGACATATTTAACCCCTACACTGCCCCCTATTGGTTAACCCCTTCCCCATCAGTGTCATTTACACAGGAATCAGTGCATTTGTATAGCACTGATTGCCGTATAAATGACAATGGTCCCAAAAAATGTGTCAAAAATGTCCGATGTGTCACTGATCACCGCTATTACTAGTAAAAAAAAAAATATTAATAAAAATGCCATAAAACTATCCCTTATTTTGTAAACGCTATAACTTTTGCACAAACCAATCAATAAACGCTTATTGTGATTTTTTTTTTTTTACCAAAAATATGTAGAAGATTACGTATCGGCCTAAACTGAGGGGGAAAAAAAAAATTTATGTATATTTTTGGGGGATAAATATTATAGTAAAATGTAAAAAAGAATGCGTTTTTTTTTTCAAAATTGTCGCTCTTTTTTTGTTTATAGTGCGTTTATAAACCAACTGGGAAGTCCTTTAATTTTTTTTTAGTACTTTTTATTGCCATTTCAAACACAAATACAAAAAGAACAGAAAAATATAATCAGGCATTTTAGCTCCTACAGAAAGAAAAAAAAAAGGAAAAAAAAGGAAAAAATTTAAAAAAAACAACAGATATATTATTTAAATATTAATATCTCTGCTTATAGAGCATTTTTCTATTTTTAACAAAACAACAAAAGCAAAAACAAAAAGAAAGGGGGAGGAATGGGGAAGGAGGGAAGGAGGATGGAAAAAAACGAAAAAAAAAACTGGGAAGTCACTGTTGGAACGGAGCGAGACAAACAGTGAAGAGGAATCAGGGGAACTTGCAAAATGGATGATGGGGGAATCCCTAAATTTAATCTTCTGCTGGCTAATGTTGGGGCCCTTTAAGTAAACATTGCTGCACTTATGATAATCCTAAATCTGCATGCAGTGAGATAGCAAAGAGTAAGTTAAGTGCAAGGTGGAGTAGAAGTGGGTCAGAGACCGTAATGATGCCAGACAGGGAACACACATGGATGAACAGCAGATTGTAGCAGTGCAGATCTTATCCAAACTGACAGAACTTATCTTGAGGGGCAGAATGCAGCCTGGACTGTCCTTGCCCAAGCAGGGAGGATTCCAGGAAGAGTGTCTGGTCTAGCACCAACTGCAGTGGAGAAAATAGACTGCACCTGCTTACACTCCACCCCTCTCTGACAGATGCTGTCCTTGGCATTGCAACACAGTAGTGCCGCATACACACGATTGGAATTCTCGTCGGAAAAAGCTCTGATGGTTTTCCCGATGGAATTCCGACGGAATTAGGCTCAAGCTGTCTTGCCTATACACGGTCACATCAAATTCCGAATGTTTATAATGCGGTGACGTACAACACATACGACGTGACTAGAAAAAGGAAGTTCAATAGCCAGTAGCCAATAGCTTCTGTCTCGTAGTTGAATCTGAGCATGTGTTATTTTTGGCGTGTCGGAATTGCATACACATGATCGGAATTACCGATAGAACGTTTTTCTGTTGGGGCGTGGCCTGGACAGCAATGGAGTAGGACGCTTGTGACCTGAGCTCCGCTCCTACCGCGATCTCCTGTAGTAATCCTGGGTGCCCACTGACTGTTTTACCTGCGACTTTACCGGTGTAATACCCACTACTTTCCCGTGTATACCTTGGGACGATGTCTCCGACGAAGAAGCAGTCTGCAGCGGCGGCATCTCTTGAAAAATTCCGGCGGGACCACGAGGACCAACATGGCGAACAGTCCCCTCTGGCTGCAGAACCTGCTACCTCAGACACGGTGAAGGTGCTTGAGGCGATTTCTACCTGCCAGGCCACACTGACAACTAAGCTTGAGGAGGTTAAGGTGGACGTCTCACTTATCCGACAGGACATGGCTAAACTGCATGACAGAGTGAAGGAAACTGAAACCCGGATCAGTCAGGCCGAGGATGTCCTGTTCCCTCTGCAGCATGCCCAGGAGGATGTGCAAAGACAACTCCAGCAGCTGGCCCAGAAACAGGACGACCTCGAGAATAGGGCCCGTAGATCTAACCTCCGGTTTATCGGCCTACCGGAGGGCTCCGAGGGGGCTGACCCGGCGACATTTTTGGAATCTCTCCTGATTAAGGCCTATGGTAGGGAGGCGTTCTCTACCTCCTTTATCATTAAAAGGGCCCACAGAATGCCTGCCTGCCCGCCACCGGAGGGGGGCACCTCCCCGCACGTGCATTGCTAAGCTGCTAAATTACCGAGATAGGGATGCCATCCTTCGCCTTACCCGAGAAAAATGCAACACTTCTCCGCAGAAGTTCAAAAGCGTCGTTCCCGATTCGTGGAAGTCAAGAGGCGCCTCAGGGCACATCACCTCAAATACGCCATGTTGTACCCGGCCAGACTCCGCGTTGTGGGGGAAGATAGGGCCTACTTTTTTGAAGATCCTGAGATGGCGGTATCCTGGTTGGACCAGAGAGACGCGGCTCGAAATCGGCCACCTCGGGACTAAAATCGTTGGAGGATTTGTGAGTAATCTATCTGCTCCCCCCTTTCTATTTGCCCGTGTGCAAGCAGATCGCTGTTGGACTGCCTATGCGTGGTTCACTAACCTCAGTCCCTGAATTGATACTTATGTTCCCCCTCTCTACCATGGATGGCCGTTACTCTTGTGGACTGAACATTTGCTGCTGCCTATGGCCACGCTCTGCGGGCATCCCCCTGGTTCGTTACACAGTACCCCTTCCCCCTCCCTGTTAGTTTGGGGGGCCCGCTTGGCGGGCTTTATTGGGCCCTTTCCCTGAGTGGGTGGTGGGGTTGCGGGTCATCTGGACTTGCTGCATGGGACTGCAGAACTTTGACTTTCTCTTGATACATGCCCTTTACTGGACTGCTATGTCCCGCTGCTGAACTGGGCACCGCACCAATGGGAGTGGGGTGGGAAATGGACGCATGGTCCGGCTCCGGCCTACAAGCCGGGTTATGACGAGAGAGGACTTGGTCTTGTCACTGGGTCCATATCTGGCAAAGTCCACCCCCGTGGCTTATTGTTACTGACATTGCCTAGTGTTATATGGTTTGTTTTGGGAAGGGAGCTCCAGCCAAGTTGGGGTGGCTGAGAGCAGGGAGGGTGGGGATGGGTTGTAGTTGTTATGTTACAGTATGTTATGTTCTATGCTTAGTTTATGGCACAAGCTTTATTTGGTTATGGAACAGACAAATGTCTCTTTTTTATGTCTACTCTGATAAATATGGGGATGGATACTGTTTTGTCAGGTGGTGTGGGTACTATTTTTCTCCTTGTGATATTGGCTGAGACCATGCCATGGGTACCCTTAAGTTACTGACGTGGCATGTCAGGGGAATTCGGGATAAAATTAAGAGGGCGGCAGTGTTTGGGTGTCTTAAAACTTATAGAGCGGATATCACAGTTCTGGTGGAGACGCGTGTAACTGGGAGATTGCAAATAGCTTTGCGTCGCCCGTGGATTGGCTGGGCCTACCACGCCACCCATACGTCCTATTCTCGCGGGGTGTCTGTATTGATATCTAAGACGGCACAGTTTTCCTTGGTTTCTTTACAGACAGACCCACAGGGCAGATATATATTTATACACTGCTTATTGCACGGCGAACAGTACATTATTCTCGCCTATTACGTACCCCCGCCCTACAATCATAGATTAATTACAGAGGGATTATTTTTTATGGCTCAACACCCTAATGTCCCAGCGATTTGGCTGGGAGATTTTAATATGGTTTTGAATCCAGGGGTGGATAGAATGAGCTCTACTCGAGGGGACCATCCACAGGGGGACACTGGCCTAGGTCGCACGTTTCAGGAATTCGCTCTTACAGATCTATGGCGATTTAAATATCAGGCTAAACGTGTTTACTCCTGTTTCTCTGCAACTCACTCCACCATGTCACGCATTGATTATATTGCTGTGTCCGCCCAGTTGTTACCCAGGCTAGTAGACACGGGCTATTATGCTAGATCATTGTCAGACCACGCACCTTGCTGGGCAACTTTTTTCTTGACCCGGCCTACTGGACCAAAACCATGGCGGCTTCACCCCTTCTGGTTAACCGCCTTGAGTGACAGTGAAGACTTACGGGATGAATGGCGGTTTTTCTTTACTGCTAATCAGGGAACGGCTCCGGTTGATTGTACCTGGGAGGCTTTTAAACTGCACGTACACTCCACTTTAACACACCGGATTAACTGGTTGAAGCGTACCTCCAAGACTTTGCTGTCGAATGCCCTACGGGAGCTGGACTCGGTGACCACTGACTTCACCACTGACCCCACACCTGCTAAGGCCCAGATATTAAGACACCACACAAGGATAGTAGATCACCTCCACACTGAACAGGCTAAGCAAAAGTTGTTTTTTGTTAAGCAACGGGTGTTTGAACAGGGAGAGAGGGCGGGAAAGTTGTTGGCCTACTTGGCGCATCGGGACTCCAAGCCCCCGGTGGTGGTTTCGTTGACTGACAATGGGGGTGCGGAGGTGACTGATCCGCCAACAGTGGCCACCATGTTTCGTGCTTACTATGCTGCCCTCTATGAGTCGCAGGTACATAGGCCGAGGACTGAGACGGGGGCATACCTCCGAGATGTCTCTCTTCCCCACCTGTCCGAGGCTCAGGTTGAGTCTCTTGAGGCCCCGATATCGGCAGATGAGATTAGGCTAGCGGTGGCATCCCTTGCAGCGGCTAAGGCCCCTGGACTGGATGGTATTCCTCTGGATTTCTATGCTCACTACTCTGAGATACTAGTGCCAGAATTGTTGAGATTATATACACACATATTTGAATCTGAGTCCCTACCTGATACTCTAAGGCAGGCAGTTATTATAGTGATACCCAAGCCAGGAAAGGATCCCCACTCCCCAGATTCCTACCGCCCCATCTCGCTGCTCCAAGCAGATATTAAAATTTTGGCTAAAGTGCTTGCCACCCGTTTGAGTGGCATCATCCTATCACTTATTCACCCTGATCAAACGGGATTTATGCCCGGGAAAAACACGGCCATTAATATCCGTCGGTTATATATGAATATCCAGGCTGAGCATGACAGAGTGGGATCGAGGGTGGTGGTGTCACTGGATGCCGCTAAGGCATTTGATTCCATTGAGTGGAATTATCTTTGGGAATGCTTGGGTAAATTTGGGTTTGGCCCCAATTTTAATAAATGGATTACTCTCCTATACTATCGCCCAATGGCTAGAGTAGCGGTTAATGGATGGGTGTTGGACCCCTTTCAGTTGGGTTGTCTGCTCTCTCCTATGCTATATGCTTTGGCGGCAGAACCGTTGGCTGCTGCACTTCGGGCACACCCGGCTGTAGTAGGCCTCCGACGCGGCTCTCTGGTGGAGTCGGTGAGTATGTATGCGGATGATACTTTACTGTATTTAGAGGACTCGGGTCAGTCGTTGGGAGCTGCCCTGGGGGTCATAGAGGAGTTTGGTGGTCATTCCAGTCTGCGTATTAATTGGACCAAGTCACAGGTTTTACCCATTGACTTGTTCCCCCCGGACCGGAGTGCGTCTTCTCTCCCGCTCTCCAGGGTATCCTCCATCCAGTATCTGGGAGTGCAGGTTACGAGGGAGCCCAGGGAGTATATTCATCTCAATCTTGAACCACTGCTTCTGTATGTGCGGGAGAAGACTAAGGCATGGTCCCGTCTCCCCATTGGGGTTATGGGACGGATCAATATTACTAAAATGATCCTCCTGCCGAAACTCCTTTATGTACTTTGGCATTCCCCTGTCATGGTCCCTGTGGCGTTCTTTAAAACATTAGACGGTGTCTTAAACACCTTTATCTGGGGCCCATCTAGACATAAGTTGGCATGGAACACACTTAAAAACCCGACCTCTATGGGGGGATTGGCTCTCCCTGATTTCCACACATACTACATAGCAGCCCAGGTTTCCCATTTTTATCACCTCCATAGAGCGGATAGTCACAGATACCAGGCCTTGGTGGGTGGGAGGGCTGAATCCCCTGTTGACACTCCACTTCAGATGATTTTTCGGGGTGGTGGTGTTAGGGATGCCCGGTTCTGGATCCTGCCACACCACTGGAGTATTTGGAAGCTAGCCCTTAGATTACTGGGAGCTGACTATCACCACTCACATACACCGTTATGGCGCAACCCCCTACTTCGTGAGTTGTTTGGCTTACCAGATGTAGACTTGTGGGCTTCTAGGGGGATACTTTATCTGCACCAGGTGGTGTATCCTATGGGCGTAAGGGATTTTCCCTCCCTACAAGTGGAATTTAACATACCCCCTCATATGCACTTTCGCTACTTGCAATTGCGACACGCGCTCCGTGCGCAATTTGCTCAGGACTTCCCGAATGTACAGTCGTTGGCTTTGACAGATGTAATTATGGGGGACGAACTGACTAAATTGATCTCGACTCTATACAGCCTACTCCGGGCCCGCTTGGTGGCGCAAGTCACTGAACGGGCTAGGTTGAGATGGGAAGAGGATATAGGTCCCTTTGATGGGGAGGAATGGGAGGATGCCCTTGAGAACATTAAACAGGCTTCGCTTAACCTACCTGACCGACTAACGCAGTACTATGTGATGCACAAGTCCTATCTCACCCCTGTCCGGATAGCTAAGTATCATCCTGACTATGACCCGAAGTGTCCCAGATGCTCTTGTACGACTGGTACTTTCTACCATCTTCTCTGGCAATGCCCAATGGTCCAGGAGTATTGGGGGCAGATTGTAAGGTTTCTACACGACCACATGGGTTCACCCCTTCAACTTGACCCTAAAAGTTGCCTACTCAGCATATTTCCTGATACCTCTGTTGATAAATACTTGGCTACATTTTTGCACTCTACGCTGTTTACTGCACGAAAGCTAGTGGCTAAATACTGGATGCGTCCAACCATGCCTACCATGCGGGAATGGGTAATGGACATTAATAGTAAGCTACCCTTGGTTAAACTGGTATATAGACATCGTGGGTGTCCAGCCAAATACCACAAAATATGGGATAGGTGGGTGGAAAATTTACATACATGTGTGGAGTGAGCTGTGTTGGAGTTTATATTATCATTGTCCTTAATGTAAGATGTATTACTGTCCGTCACCTATGAAGTGGCTAATGTTTGTATCTACTGTAATGCCTTGTTATAACTGAGATGTTCAATAAACTTGTGCTGTTTTAAAAAAAAAAAAAGTTTGTTCAGGTCACAGAGCCAATTGGGTTCTGGAGAATTATAGAAAATAATTATTCTATGAGAGAGTTTATATTATTTTATATTTTGTAACAAATCTCTGTGAGTTTAGTCACACTTCGATGGTCCCTTTTTTTTTCCTGTGATTATTTTAGAAAGAAACGTTGATGTTAGTATTATCATTATACAATAATTACATTTGATAAGTTCTGGAAAGTTACTGAATAAAAATGTGTCCCTCCCAAAAAAAAAAAAAGAAAGTTTTTCTGTTGGGAAAATTGAGAACATGCTATCAGTTTTTGGCTGGCGGAAATTTGGACAGCTAAATTCCGATGGAGCATACACACGGTAGCATTTTCCAATGAAAAGCTCTCATCTGTCTTTTTTTGTCTGGAATTCTGATCGTGTGTACGCGACATAAGGAGAAACAAGAAAAATGCAATGAACATAATTAAAGCATGACAGGCAGGGCCGGATTAACATAGGGGCTATTGGAGCTGCAGCTCCAGGCCCCTTTCTCAAGATAGGCCCATTTGCCCAAAAAAAAAAAAAAGATTGACTTTGAGAATTGTAGCTCGGCGATCAGGAGTCACAGAGACCCCACATTTGGGGGATAGGTAGCTAAAGACCCACTCCAGCATTGGTTAAAATATGGGGCTGCTATCATCTATGGTTCCGGAGATACAGGGTTCCTTGCACAGCCTGTCAGAAGCTACATACAGAGCGGCCAGTTTAAACACAATCTGGAACACTCTGCAGCAGACTGAGAGGATGAACTCACAGTGCTTATAATAATTATTTGTATATTACTTATAATTAACCCCTTGCCACCCAGGCCCATTCTGAGACTTCTCTCCTACATGTAAAAATCATCATTTTTTTATGCTAGAAAATTACTCAGAACCCTCAAGCATTATATATTGTTTTAGCAGACACTCTATGGAATAAAATTGTGGTCTTTGCAACTTTTTATGTTACATGACATTTGCGCAGCAATTTTTCAAACTTTTTTTTTGGAAAGAAACAGTTTCATTCATTAAAAAAACCCACTAAAGTTAGCACTATTTTTTGTTGTGTACTAAGCGATGCTTTAAATTTTTTTACAGGTTACACGTTTAGCGTTACAGAGGAGGTCTAGTGCTAGAATTATTGCTCTCGTTCTAACGATTGTGGCGTATGTAACCTGTGTGTATCTGGCTCTGATACTAACCAGTGCCTACCCAGGGACTGACTAGTATATCTCCCCAGCCTGTCCCCACACACCCTCTCACCTGCTGACCTGTGAATGGGGCAATCACTCCCGCAGTGTTATTGTGTTCTGCCAGTGAATACAATGATTAGTGTTGCTAACTATAGCTGGCAGCACTGATTGTTTTGGGGAAAACCTGACAGGCTGGTTGTACTCAAGTCGGTTAATAGGTTGACTTGTGTAAAACCAGCTAGCCCATACATAGATCGACTATGGCTGGTCTCTGCTTAATTGGTGTAATTTCAATCCATGTATGGCCCGATTAACCACTACGCAGTCCCTAAACATCCTTCCACAAACCTTTAAATTTTTCCTTCCCAGATTACTTCATCCTCCTCTCCCATACATAGTGCCCACTGTCATACTCTCCACACTTCTCTCCTATACATAGTGCCCACTGTCACACCCTCCACACTCCTCTCCTGTACATACTACTCACTGTCATTCCCTCCATACTCCTCTCCTATACATAGTGCCCAGCGTCATACCCTCCCTCCACACCCCTCTCCTGTAATTACTGCTTACTGTCCTACTCTCCACACTTCTCTCCTGTACATAGTGCCCACTGTTATACCCTCCACACTGTTCTCTTATACATAGTGCCCAATGTCATACCCTCTACACTCCTCTGCTGTGCATACTGCCCAATGTCATACCCTTCACACTCCTCTCCTGTACATAGTGCCTTCTGCCATACCCTCTGCACTCCTCATGTACATAGTGCCCACTGTTAGACCCTCCACATTCCTCTCCCTCACCTGCACATACTTCCCACTTTTATACCATCCATACTCCTCCCCTATGCCTCTTACCCACAAAAACTGTTCTTTAAAATTATACTGAATATCCTCAATGTTACCAGCTCTAGAATGGGCACACTTTTGTCAGTTCAACTAAAGGAAATCTCACAGTCCTCATATTTGTTCTGCCCCATTATTAGTATTTATTTAATTTTGTAATTACTATTGTGATGTATAGAGGAACATAGGGGATGTCAGCTACTCTAAATATAGCAATTGTAAAAAAGCGTTCCTGAAAATATTTTTGAAATGTTGACAACTATGCCCTTAGGCACTGCCCAAGGGCCACAGGGTCAGTAGGGGGCCCCATGAGAGGCTCGTGATATTAAAGCAGTAGTAAACTTTTCGAACATTACTACTTTTTAGAGGCCCTGGGGTAGGTTATGCCATAATGTACAAGTATGCCCAGCATATTAGCACATTAGGGTACACTTAAATTGTCAGACTGAGCCCTCCAGTGCTGTGCTGTGATCAATCCGGTGGGGCCTGGGCACTAACATCTTCACCCGGTCTTCCTTCTGGGTTCTGTGCCTTCGGTCACTTGCCTTGGCCAGGCTGCATTGATGTCATTCCCACACATGCTCATGTGCATCCTCTTTCTCTCACCCCCCCCCTTTCTCTCTCATCCTCGATCCCTTACCCCTCACACCTCTTTCATCCCCTTTCTCTCTCATCCTCCCTCTCTCTCTTTAATTTAATTTGTTATAACAAAAAAATGTTTGCATTTTTATTTACTTATTGTTTATAAAAAGCCCTACCAAAATCCTCAGCACCAGGCCCATGATGTTCTTAATCTGGCCCTGATGACAGGTACAAGTTCATACAACATAATCAGAGTATCCTGCAGGAATCTGGCTGTGGTTAGACCGCAAAGGCCAACGGGCCATAGTGTCCTCTGGGGAGTCAGGCTGTAAGTAATCAGTTTCTGGTCGAGGTTCTGGGAGGAGGGTGAGGACTGTCTGCATCCACCATACTCTCTTCTTCACCCAGAAATGATTCCTCAGACAGATCAAGACAGCCTATGGTATTCTCTGGGGTAGCTAGACTGTTAGCAATCACTGGGCTGGGGCTCTTTGCCTTTGGAGCGTCAGGAGCTGGAGGCTCAAGGAGGACAAGAGACAGGTACCATTCATCGGGCACCTCCTGTATTGGTGAAATATTTGTGTAGTTGGATGACTCCCTGTCTCCAGCCAGTCTAGTAGAGTAGTTGCCACTCAGCACAAAAGGCCACAGCAAGTTATGGTGGAGACATCTGTTGATGGGATTAGGCCCTTCTGAGACTACTTCAAACACCAGAGTTGGAGGGAAGGGCTGCTTCTCCATCCGATAGGGGGTACGCTCCTATTTAGGTTCCAATTTACTGCCTCTCTCATTCTTGGAATTTTTCACCAACACCCAGTCCAAGTGTTGGACATGGACCTCAAAAGTTTTAGAGAAGACGATGATATCATCCAGATAAACTAGCACAGTCTTGAAATTAAAGTCTCCCATGCACCTTTCCATTATGCATGGAAAAGTGCGGGGGGCATTGCTCCGCCCAAAGGGCATGCGATTAAACTCGAACAGTCCCAAGGGTGTGATAAAGGCAGTGTGTTCACGATCCTGATCTCTTACCTGGACTTGCCAATAGTCACTCACAAAGTCAAGGGTAGAGAAGTACTTGGCCTGTTCCAAGGCCATTAGTGATTCCTCCACCCGGGGTAACAGATAGGCATCCTGGTGGGTACAGGAGTACAACTTGCAATATTTCGCACAGAACTGCAGGCTTCCATCTTTCTTCCTCACCAGGACCATGGAAGCAGCCCAGGGGCTGCCATTCACTCAAAATTAACCCACTTTGTAGTATGTTGTGGAGAAAGTCCCTGACCTCCTGGCACAGGGGTGGGGGAATGTTGCCGTACCACTCCTGGATTGGTGATACATCTCCCATATGTATTGGGTGGCCAATGCCCTCTGTGTACCCATAGTCGTCCAGGCTGGTGGCAAAGACCAAATGGTGCTTCTCTAACAGTTGGTGTAGCAACCTTTGATGTGGTAGGGGATAGTCCTGGAAAGAAATGTCCAGCTGTTCCAGCAGTAGCTTGTATTGTAACTTATCCACCAAGATCATATTGCCAGTACCCAAGGCTGAACCTCCGAGATGCAGTGATGGGGTATTACATACAGGTCTGCTAGGGTGGCATGATTAGGGAGTGCAATTGGGGTGGTCCCCAGGGTGATAATTTGTACCAGGACCTTCCCATTGTGAATCTTGGAAAGGGTGCATGCATCCAGCTGTTCTCCAGGTGCCACTTGAAGTCCTTGCGGGGTTCTATCATCATGGAGGCACTTGAAGCTCTTGTGGGGAGGGACTAATCTACATCAAGTAGGGGTGCCAGTACAAGCTTCTGCTTGGGGGTTGTCAAGACAACCCCAAACTGTTTGGGCTGTCTCCTGGCCGCCCTCCGGCAAGCTTCACAGGCCCATATGATGTTCAGTCACACATCTCGCAAACTGCAGCCCTGTGCCCTCTGGCCAGAAGGCTCAAACTTGGATAGCAAGTGGGGCAAGTCCAATTATTTTAACAAGTTCATGCCCAAAACAATGAGTACTGACTGACTGGACTGGGCCATGAGTTACCACCACTGCTACCTATTCCACCACTTGGTTGTCTATGTGGATCTTCACCCAGATACCTTCCACCAAGATGGACAAGTTATTGGCTGCTTTAAGGGAGGGACCCAGCTGGTCTTGCATCCAAAACCGATGGACATAGAAGTCATACTTCATGACTGTGTGTCAGGGTTTCTCCCGCACGGAACGGGCAGATGTGCGGGTGCCCGTGCACGATGTGCGCGTACGCGATCGCGACGCTCGCGTAAACACGCGTGGCGTGCGGTTTGCGTGTGTGCGGCGTGCGCGCGGTTTTGTGCCAGTGGGCCTATTAAAAGAGGCTGCTGCATCTACTCGGTGCTGTTTGTCTGCAGCTCTGTACCCGAACTACCTGCTATCTGCCTGCTGTTGTGATATCTGACCCGGCTACCGTCCAACCTTGCTGACCTCTCCTGCTCTGACCCCGGCCTGCCTGACCTTGCTTTGGACTGTACCTCTGTTGCCGAACCTCTGCCTGCCTGCACTTCTCTTCTGCCTGCTGTACTTACCTGTCTGCTTATCCATTGTGACCCGGCCTGCCTGACTATTCTTCTGCTGTTCAAGTGTGCTGCACCCGGTCCCTGCTGCCGCTGCCTTGCCTGCTGATCGCTGCCTGCCTGTCTACCATCTTCTCTGCAGTTCCAGCATCCAGAAGTAACCAGCCGCTGCTTCCAGTTAGACACTCCTACCCCGCTGCGCTCACGGGGCCACTGTCTCCATTCCAGTGGTCCCTGAACCAGAGCTGTAAGAGAAGTCTTTTCCTATCAAGTCGGGCTCATCACCAGGTACCTAACAGTACAAACACCCATGACTGAGCCTGCGGGAGAAGCTTCTGCCATGAAGGAGATCTGCACCCACTTAGCGGCCCTTAAACAGGCTGTGAAGTCGCTCCAAGAGGGATATACCAGACTGGAAGAGCAAGTTCAACACCTTTCCGGTACCAGTCCTTCCACCTCAGCATCACCTCCTCTTCCTACTCAGCCTGCTACCTAGCCTGCAGTGGTGATGCTCCCTCCTGAACCGAGAGTACCTGTTCCAGAAAGGTTCTTGGGAGACCGATCCAAGTTCCGGGCCTTTCGTAATGCCTGTCAGCTATACTTCGCCCTCTCACCCAGGACTTTTTCACTTGAAGCTACCAAGGTGGGCTTTGTAATATCGCTACTACAGAGAGAACCCCAGACGTGGGCCCACCGTCTCCTGGAGGGTGACAGTGCTATTACCCATTCCCTTTCTTCATTCTTTGAGGCTATGGCACAGCTTTATGAAGATCCTCAGCGAACTGCCACAGCCGAATCCACACTGTCTACGCTCCAGCAAGGCCGCCGTGCGGCCGAGGACTATGTTTCTGACTTTCGGTGCTGGAGCGCAGACACCCAATGGAATGACTCTGCTCTAAGACATCAGTTCCGCATGGGCCCCTCTGAGGGACTGAAATATGAACTGGCCCGTGTCGGTATCCCGGACTCTTTGGAGGAGTTGATCACCATGGCCATACAAATTGACCGTCGACTTCGGGAACGGCGGGCCGAGCACTCAACTCAGCCCCATCGCTCGAATTGGATGACTGCAAGGATTCCTATTCCCGCCTTCTGTCCTCAGCCTGCTCCGCAAAGGGACCCTGCCAGTCCTGCTCCTGACACTCCTGAGCCAATGCAGCTGGGATTGATGCGTCCCACCTTGTCTCCAGAGGAACGTGCCCGTTGCCGCCAGCTGAACTTGTGTCTTTACTGCGGGGGGTCCAGACATTATGTTAACAACTGCCCTGTTGAGACACGTAAGTGCCTTTCCTCTGTGTCTCCTGTTCCTGTTTCCCTGCCAGCCAGTACAACCCACCTTGCTCTCCCTCTCTCATTGCAGTTCCAGGGAAGGACGGTCTCCACCAGCGCCATCATTGATTCTGGGGCTTGCAGTTGTTTTGTCGATACCACCTTTGCCAGTCTGCAAGCCTTGCCCCTTCAGAAGAAAACCTGTGGACTGTCTGTGTTCTTGGCTGATAGGTCCCGCATCAAATCGGGACAAGTAACACAAGAGACGCTACCCCTGATGGCTTGTACCCCTTCCCAGCACAAGGAGCTCCTCACTCTTGATGTGATTTCTTCCCCTCTGTTTCCTGTAAACCTGGGCATCCCCTGGCTTCAGGCCCATAATCCCTGCATCAACTGGGCTACAGGGGAGATCAAGTTCCAGTCCAGCTACTGCCAAGAGCACTGTCTTCATGTGAATTCTGTTGTGCCCTCTACCCTTCTTTGCCTTGATTCTGATCAGGACTTATGCCAGCTGGTGCCTGAACCATACCATGAATTTTTAGATGTTTTCAGCAAGCGAGGAGCAGACACACTTCCACCTCACCGCCCCTAGGACTGCCCCATTGAACTTCTTCCAGGAGCTGAGATCCCGTTTGGGCGTATCTTCCCCCTGTCTGAAAAGGAGCAGGAGGCCTTAAAGGTTTATATTACAGAAAACTTGGAGAAGGGGTTCATTCGTCATTCCACCTCCCCAGCAGGCGCTGGAATATTTTTTGTGACCAAGAAAGACCAGTCGCTCCGGCCCTATGTGGACTATCGTGAGCTTAACAAGATCACGGTCAAGAACCGTTACCCTCTTCCTCTGATTCCGGAGCTCTTTCAGAAACTGAGATCAGCTACGATTTTCTCAAAGTTGGACTTAAGGGGGGCTTACAACCTGGTCCGCATTCGGGCTGGGGACGAGTGGAAGACAGCATTCAGGACCCGTTTCGGCATTACGAATACCTGGTCATGCCCTTTGGCCTTTGTAATGCTCCTGCCACCTTCCAGCATCTCATTAATGACGTGTTCAAGGACTTCCTGGACATTTTTGTGATCGTCTACTTGGACGACATTTTGATTTTTTGGGGGTCTCTCGAACAGCATCGGGGTCACGTGGGCAGGGTGTTACTCCGGCTCCGTCAGCATGGACTGTATGCTAAGGCTGAGAAGTGTAGCTTTGAGCAACGGAACATCCAATTCCTCGGGCTTGAGATCTCCCCGGCTGGCATTAAGATGGATCCTCAGTAGGTTTCCGCTGTTCTGGACTGGCCTGCACCTACGGATAAAAAGGGGGTACAACGTTTTGTGGGCTTTGAAAATTTTTACAGAAAATTTATTAAGGGATTTTCCGCCATAATTGCCCCCATTACCCAGTTGACAAAACAGTGTGTACGCTTCCACTGGGGGACGGAAGCCCAGGAGGCCTTTGAGAGACTCAAAAGACTGTTCACCTCAGCCCCCATCCTCAGCCACCCAGATCCTTCCCTACCATATATTCTTGAAGTGGAAGCTTCCTTAGTAGCTGTGGGGGCAGTTGTGTCCCAGAGGCAAGGTGGTAACGATTTGATGCATCCCGTAGGGTTCTTCTCCAGAAAGCTTTCCCCTGCCGAGAATAACTATGATGTCGGTGACTAGGGATGAGCTTCGTGTTCGACTCGAACATCGGCTGTTCGGCGAATTACGAACGTTATGAGCCGTTCGCGCCAAATTCGTGTGGCGCTCACGGCCCACAATGCACTGCGATGGCGCAGTGCATTGCTGGCTCATGATTGGCCAAGCATGCACTGTGACCCCGCATGCTTGGCCAATCACAGCGCCGGCAGCGAGGAGAGCCATGATTGGCCACAGGCAGGCCACAGCTCAGGCTGTGTAGTACACGCCCCACACTATATAAGGCCGCCAGCGCGGCAGCCTTGTGTCGTGTGTTGGCGTCGGAAGCAGTTAGTGGGTGTTCTGTGTACCTTCAACACAGTATACAACGATTTTTCGATCTTGCTCTTCTGTATTGGTTGTGGTCTGCGTGCCCTGACCACAGTATACACCGCTATATTCACCTCACCTATATAGCTAGCGATATATCTATCTTTTATAATAGAGCTTGCAGTCAGTGTTAGGAGCTTGTGCGTGCTGTCTGCGTGCTCTGTACCCAGTACACACCGCTATATCCACCTACATAGCTCTTCTCTATTTGAGCCATCTGCCATCTGCAAGAGTTATTGGAAGTTGTGTGTGCCTCCAGCACAGCACAGTATACATCTGTATTTACCCTTTATTGCTGGTGTTCTATAATAAAGGCATCTGCAGGAGTTAGTGGGTGTTGTGTGCCTCCAGCACAATATACACCTGTATCTACCCTTTATTGCTGTTCTCTAATAGAGCCATCTGCAGGGCTTAGTGGGTGTTGTGTGCCTCCAGTACAGTATACCCCTTTATCTACCCTTTATTGCTGGTGTTCTATAATAAAGGCATCTGCAGGAGTTAGTGGGTGTTGTGTGCCTCCAGCACAATATACACTACCCAATTGCTGTTTTACCCAATTCCCTTCAGGCCATTACCATGTCTGGAAGGCCAGCAAGGAGAGGCAGACAGGCGCAAGCCGATAAAAGAGGGCAAGCAGGCTCTGTGTCTAGAGACAACAGTGCTGGTCGTGGATGCGGTGCATCGTCATCATCAGCACGTGGCCATGGGACACGCTTGTCCTTCTTTTCGGCAGCTGGACATGTTGAGCCGCAACATGCCAATGACTTGGTAGAGTGGATGACCAAGCCCTCTTCATCCTCCTCATCCTCTCTCGCCCAGTCTCAGGGTACTAGCAAAGCAGCTACCAACGCATCGTCTTCCCTCGTCTCAATGTCATCATCAGTGACTCCTTCCCTAGACCCACCACGTCCTCCTGAGGAGTCTCCTGAACTCTTTGAGCACAGTGTTGGGTACATGCTCCAGGAGGATGCCCAGTGTTTTGTAGGCTCTGATGATGATACTCAGCTAGAGGAAGGCAGTAGCGTGAATGCAGAGAGAGGGGATGCTCAAGAAGGACACCAATCTGGCAGTCATGTTCCACAAGCTGCAGCATACTGCCAGGTTTGCTACAGCGATGAAGAGGGAGGGGATGATGAGGGCACTGACTCCACGTGGGTGCCTGGTAGGAGAGAGGAGGAGGAGGAGGAGGAGGAGGAGGCACATGTCCAACGAGGCAGGATGCCCTTCAGGGGCCAGCTTAGGGGCAGCACACCGACTGAATCACACCGCAGAGCTCCGCCTGTGCAGGGCGCTGCCTCTGCACGTTATTCTAAAAGTTCTTTGGTGTGGGCCTTTTTTGAGACTAGTGCATCAGATCGCACCGCTGCTATTTGCAACATATGTCTCAAGCGTATCTCGCGTGGCCAAAACATCAGCCGCTTGGGCACCACATGCTTGACCAGACATATGTTGACCTGCCATGCAGCTCGTTGGCAAGCGTACCTCAAAGACCCACACCAAAGAACAAAGCGGACCTCTCCTTGCTCCTCATCAGCTGGCATCTCCAACCCCACTAGACCTTCAGTCCTCTCTGAAACCTGCTCTGAGAGGAATGAAGGTGTAGAATTAGGTGTGTCACAGCCAAGTGCTTCCGGGCACTCTGCTAGCAGTACACCCATGTCCGATTATAGCAGGCAAATGTCCCTGCCCCAGCTGCTGGACCGGCGAAAGAAGTTCACTCCCAGCCATCCACATGCCCAGCGGTTGAATGCTAGCTTGGCTAAATTGCAAGCACTTCAACTGCTGCCTTTTCAGTTGGTAGACTCGGCCCCCTTTCGTGAGTTTGTACAATGTGCAGTTCCTCAGTGGCAGGTCCCCAAACGCCACTTTTTCTCACGGAAGGCAATTCCGGCTTTCTACCGGCATGTGGAAGGCAATGTCCTTGCCTCGCTGGACAGGGCGGTCAGTGGTAAGGTGCATATTACCGCTGACTCATGGTCCAGCAGGCATGGACAGGGACGTTACCTGTCTTTCATGGCCCATTGGTTCACTCTTCTGGCAGCTGGGAAGGATGCAGGACAAGGTGCAGTAGTGTTGGAGGTTGTTCCGCCACCACGCCTCCAAAATGCTACTTTTGGTTGTGACACACCTCTCTCCTCCACCCCCTCCTCTTCTTCTTCCTCCATGGCCTCTTCCAGTGCTCTGTCCTCAGAAACAGCGGTGCTGCATAGGCGTTCCAGGGGCTACACAAGTATGCAGGCAAAACGATGCCATGCCGTGCTTGCGCTGGTTTGTTTGGGGGACAGGAGCCACACTGGGGCGGATGTTTTGTCAGCTCTGCAGGGGCAGGCCGAGAGGTGGTTGACGCCACGCCAGCTTAAGCCAGGAATGGTGGTTTGCGACAATGGCACCAACCTCCTCTCCGCCCTCCGACAGGGACAACTGACCCATGTGCCCTGTGTAGCTCACGTCCTTAACCTGGTGGTGCAGCGGTTCTTGGGCAGGTACCCTGGCTTACAGGATGTCCTGAAGCAGGCCAGGAAAGTCTGTGTGCATTTCCGCCGATCATTTAATGCCTGTGCTCGGCTGGCTGAGCTCAAAAAGGAGTTGAACCTGCCCAAGAACAGCCTTATATGTGACATGCCCACCAGGTGGAACTCAACGTTGGCCATGCTGCAGCGGCTGCACACGCAGCAGAGGGCCATCAATGAGTACCTGTGCGACTACGGCACAAGGACAGGGTCAGGGGAGCTCTGTTTTTTCTCACCACGCCAGTGGGGCATGATCAGGGATGCATGCACTGTCCTGTCACCGTTTGAGGAGGCCACAAGGATGGTGAGCAGTGACCGTGCATGCATCAGTGACACTGTACCTCTTGTCCACCTCTTGGAGCATACGCTGCGTGGAATAATGGACAGGGCACTTGAGGCAGAACAGAGGCAGGAAGAGGAGGACTTCCTTGCCTCTCAAGGCCCCCTTTATCCAGACAGTGTTCCCGCTGTGCCACCCATTACACAGGAAGAGGATGAGGAGGAGGAAGAGGAGGAGGAGGATGATGATTGTGTCAGCATGGAGGTGGAGGCTGGCACTCAGCATCAGCAGCAGCAGTCTTGTAGGGATGATTTACAGTCCCAAGAAACCCGTGGACTCGTACGTGGCTGGGAGGAGGTATCTGCGGATCATGTTGTCCTTAGTGACCCAGAGGACTCCGGACCATATGCCTCAGCTAACCTACGCTGCATGGCCTCCCTGATCCTGCAAAGCCTGCGGAAGGATCCTCGTATTCTTCGGATCAGGGAGAGGGACCATTACTGGCTGGCCACTCTCCTTGATCCACGGTATAAGGGTAAGGTTGCCGACCTTATCTTGCCATCACAGAGGGAGCAGAGGATGAGACATCTCCGGGAGGCCTTGCAGAAAGGTCTGTGCAATGCGTTCCCAGAGACTGGGAGGTTACAAACTCCTGGTCCTGGACGTGTTGCTGAGGCATCGGTCAGAAGGAGCGGCGGAGAAGGTGGCCGTCTGACTGATGCTTTCAGACAATTTTTTAGTCTGCAGCCCCAAGGTATGATCGGTTCCAGCACCCATCGCCAGCGTCTGATTTACATGGTGCAGGAATACCTAGGGGCAAGGTCAGACTTGGACACCTTTCCCACCGAAAATCCTCTGGCTTACTGGGTCTTGAGGATGGATCACTGGCCAGAGCTTGCGCAGTATGCAATTGAGCTACTGGCCTGTCCTGCATCCAGCGTTCTTTCGGAATGCACCTTTAGTGCTTCTGGTGGCTTTGTTACCGATCACAGGGTGCGCCTGTCCACCGAATTAGTTGATCAACTGACATTCATCAAGATGAATCAGTCTTGGATAAGCTACCAAGCACCTGAAGCTGATGTAACCGAATAATTTTTTTTGAAATATAACATCCCTTCAAGACTGCCTATGCTGATGCTGAGTGGCTGTCCTGTTATGTTGATTGTCTATCCTCTTCCTCCTGATATGTTGGAAGAACATTTCTGGTTCTGGGTGATGCCATCAGCCCAATTTTTCTGCCCGTTTAACAGGGGCATTTAATTACAATTTTTGATGCAATGCTTTGCAGCAGGGCTAATTCCTGCAATAAAACTAGAGTATATGGGAGAGGTTGCAGTGTGGTGGCACCAGCACCAGTGCCATCAGCCCAATTTTTCTGCCCCTGTTTAACAGGGGCATTTAATTACAATTTTTGATGCAATGCTTTGCAGCAGGGCTAATTCCTGCAATAAGACTAGAGTATATGGGAGAGGTTGCAGTGTCGTGGCACCAGTACCAGTGCCTAAGGCCCAATTTTTCTGCCCCTGTTTAACAGGGGCGTTTCCTGTGTGCCTTTCAGTCAACACTCCCTAATCTTCTAAAAAATCCTATCCCACATCATACAAAATGTGATAATTAATAAACACTTAAATAAATACCCAAATTTTCATTTAGATTAAGTGTACAGTGACAAAAATGAACAAACGTGAATATAGTCCATCCACCGAATATAAGAAAATCTAGAGTATATATAAAAAAATTTATATATAAAGATAAAGCAAAAAAAAGATATATAATATCAAATAGAGAGTCTTTTTATAGAAGCGTGAACAAATCTCCAGTGTTTAAATCTCCTTATACACGTGACTCCTTCACCACACCATCCGTGCTTAATGGCCCCCCTTCGTGAAAAAACTCACCAGATGCTAAGCCTTACACTCTCGTGTGAGGCAAAAGGGCTTGCAACAGATCTCTCAAGATGTAATTCAGATATCAGCACATCCGATTTAATCTTCTCCAATTGCGTACTTCAATGTGTATATATAAATACCTCAAAGAAAAATCACAGAGGGAGACCCCAATAGTGTAATACTGCAATCACTCTTTAATATAAAAAATCGCACTCTTTATGCACTCACATGAACTTAAAAGGGTAAAATCACTTCAAAAGGATAAAGAAACTTGCTTCACAAATCCACTCCACAACAACATTCTGAATACGTCGGGGCATTGGTGGTCACAGCGGACTTATTAGATACTGGATCGCTAGATCTCACCCCTCCTCGTGCGTCCCGCCTGGTCCCACACAGCAGGTCCGTTCGAAAAAGGCGCCTTCAGATCAGATGATTCAGTCCACTTAGTCCTGTACCTCCTTCCCAGCTCCGTGTATGTCAGCTCAATATTCACCAGATAGCCACGCCCCCGACATGTTTCGTCATATCAGACTTATTCATGGGATTGGCTATCTGGCCTAGCACCCCACCTTATATTCCCCCATCGTCCAATCAGCTCATCTCACTGTCAGTCTCACATCCATATTGCTGGGATGTGTCCTGTCGTACACATTAAGCGCCGAAGCCAGAGCTATGATTCGCGCATGCTCAAATCGCAGTATTCGATATCCCCCTTTTTTCGAAAACTGGTGATCGAAATATTCGATCCGCCAATACGCTACGGTCTCCGGTGCATGTGTCAAAGTATACTAGGTACGTCGAAGCATTCGACCATAGTTGTAATATTCGACATACGGTAAATTCCGCTCAGATGTTCACACAGGCTGCGTCCCACCAGGTCGCGCATGCGCCGAGATCGAAACCGCATGTCCCCGTCTCCACAATACTCAAGTATGAGAATCCGTGTCACCGTCTTCTGGAACCAAATAAAGTGCGAAACCAATCACAATACCTATGGTGGTGTCAGTCCCCATCTATAGTATCTCTCCATCTATGAGGCGATATCTTTCTCCATAACACCCTGTACCCAGTACACACTGCTTAATCGATGTGTTCTCACACAGTAGATGAACCAGTCTGTCTCCAAATACAGACTGTTGCACTTATCTACCGCTGTGTCACCAATGCGCCAACGTTTACACCAATGATTAACATATAATATAGACTAACCCATTAGTGCACATTTTCATTATTAACCTGGAACATTCGATATACAGCTTCAATTAAAAATCAAAATGGAGATGTATATATATCTGAAGCAACATCTAAAGTGTAAATACACAAATAAAACTCCAAATAAAAATCATTTTAAAACAAATAGAACATCGCTTTAAAACAAATAGAACAGGAAACTACTACTATTAGCCCTAAAAGAGACATAATAGGTATTCTCATAATAATCTCAGAACTCCCCCATCAATAACTTCACACCTATTATACAGACATGAAGATTAATGATCGGCAGCCTCATAAACACTTCCATATCGGAGTGACACCCTTCCCTCTATAATGTTTAAAAGACAATACTTATGGCCTATTAGTGACTACAAGTCACTAATATAGCAGTTCAGGTCCAGTTCTACATTCATACCTCTCGGATGAAGGCTCTTCAGCGAGAAGATCCACCTGGTTTCCCTCTGCGACAGATCTCTAACTCGATTAGAGCCCCTCCAAGAGGGATGAACATGGTCTATTCCACAGAACTGCAATAAATTTGGATTTTGTTGGTGATATTCTTTGAAATGTAATGATACGCTATGATACTGGTAACCTTTACGGATATTAGTCAAATGTTCTGAGATTCGTACTCTCAATAATCTCTTGGTGCGTCCTACATACAGTAAGTTACAGGGGCACCACAGTAGGTACACGACATGTGTCATATTACACGTCATGAATTCCTTAATGTCAAATGTTTCACCCTCACTGTTCGTTATTGAGGTGACTCCCCTGTTTACCTGCTGTACAGTCCTACAACAGATACACCTCCTACAAGCATAAAAGCCTTTCAGTTCCCCCGAAATAGTTGCTCGCTGAGGAGGGTCCAGGATCTTTTTTACGACTCGATCACCGATGTTAGGTGCCCGTCTGTAGATGAACCCTGGAGTTTTGGGTATCACACTCCCCAGATGTTTGTCCCTTCCCAAAATATGCCAATGTGTCCTGAAAATTTGCTCTACCTCTCTAAATTGATGATGGAAATTGGATAGGAATCTTAGTTGATGTTGTGTCCCCCCTTCTCCCTTTCTCCTACCCTCCAGGCAAGCTTCCCTTGGAATATTCGCAACTGTCCCAATGGTTTCATCCAAGGTGGTCTCTGAATACCCTTTCTGTATGAACCTTTCTTTTAAAATTTGGGATTGGGCCACGAAATCTTCTCTAGTTGTACAGTTCCTGCGGACCCTTAAAAATTGTCCCTTAGGGATATTTCTAATCCAAGATGGATGATGTCCGCTCTTCGTTGTTAGATAGCTGTTCCTGTCTGTATTTTTAAAATACACTGTGGTGTTAAATCTATCATCCTTTCTCTCTATTAAGAGGTCAAGGAAATTTACCACCGTGGGATTAATATTGAACTCCAACTTAATGTCGTTCGAGTTGGAGTTCAATCTCTCCAAAAAGTTTAAAACAGAAGCCTTAGTGCCCCCCCATATGAAAAACAGGTCATCTATGAACCTGCGATAGAAAATTAGCTGTGGGCATTCAATACCAAACACATATCTATCCTCCCACTCGGCCATAAATAAGTTGGCAAGGCTAGGGGCATATTTAGCCCCCATTGCCACGCCAACTCTCTGGGCATAGAAGGTCCCATCGAACCAGAAGTAGCTGTGGGTCATGCAAAACTCAAGTGCCTGGCCCACAAACACCTTCCGGGCATGTGGGATATCCTCCCTTCTGCTCATAGCCCAGTTAAGTGCCAATAGGGCATCTTGATGTTGAATGATAGTGTATAGGCTAGCTACATCAGCCGTAACCAAATACACTTCCATAGACGAGGGGATGGAGATCATATTGAGGGATTTCAGCAAATCTGTTGTGTCCTTCAGATATGCTCTTGTGTTTTTCACACTGGGTTGGAGTGATCTATCTAAATATTCTCCCAGTCTGGAGGTGACCGATCCTATCCCATTCACGATAGGGCGTGGTGGAGGAGCCACCACATCCTTGTGAATTTTGGGCAAGGTGTAGATCACCGGTATCCTGCAGCTGCTAGGGACCAGATATTTCTTTTCTTTTAAACAGAGTACTCCCTTCCCATATCCCCACTCCACCAAAGCCTCTAATTGGTTCTTATATTCATCTGTAGGGTCAAAGTTTAATTTTTTGTAAGTGGTGGTGTCCCCCAACAGATCATTCAGCTGGTCATGATAAAATGATCTGTCGAGTATCACCACCCCCCCCCCCCTTTGTCTGCCGGGCGTATGATAATATCATTATTCTCCTCTAGGGATTTAATCCCCTCTTTAATATACCTTGGGTTCACGCCCTTGCTCACGGGGAGTTTTTCCAAATCATTTAACACCAAGTTTTTAAAAACCTCAACAAAATGATTACCAGTTAGCTGCGGATTAAATAGTGACCGATTTCTCAGTCCACTACCCGTTTGACTACTAGGATTATCAATCACTACTTTCGAAGTATTGGGGTGTGACAAAAAATATTTCTTAATATTTAAGGTACGAAAATATTTATGTGCATCAATATACAAATCAAACTTGTTCATACTCTGTCGTGGAGCACATTTAAGTCCCATATTCAGAATATTTAATTCACTCTTATTCAATGTTGCCTTACTTAAATTAAAGATACCATTATCTAAGTGTCCCTCAGTCTTTTTCTTGGATTGTTTCCTCCATCCTGCCCTGCACCCCCTCCTCCTCTCCCCATTGGACCTTCTTGTTGAATGGGCCAATTTCTCTGTCCATTGGGCACAGCTGGAGTGTGTCCTCTCGGGGTTGTCCCTCCCCCTCTCCCTCCTCTCCCCCTCTGATTTAAAAAAGGGGGGGGTGGAAGAGTCCGAGGTGGGAACCCAGGTTCATTCATCCTTCCATTTCCATCATCATATGCCAAAGGCATAAACCTGTTATATAATGGTATCGAATTACCCCTTCCTCGATTACCATCATATCCATATTCCTGTCCCCATCTTTGATTACTTTGAGGTGCAAATTGTGCTGGGTAGAGATTCCTATCTCCATAGGGTGGTGGGTAATCATAGTAATTCCCTTGATGATCATTACCCCTTTCCCTTAAATATGGACCAGGTGAATAATACTCGCCATAGGAATTTACTCTGCCCTGTTGTGTGTTGTTATACCCTTGGCTAGGGGTCTGAATTAGGGGGGTTTTCTTATTATTCATCTTACTCTTACCTGCTTCCCCTTTATTTCCGTGCTTGGAGTTATAAATTTCCTTACTTGGGGGTTCATTAACATCGGTAGATCCTTGAATGTTTATAGTCTGCCCTCCATTTGACTGCCAAGCGTAGATTATGTTGTTTCTAAAATCAGTTACATCTCTATTATATTTCTTAACCTTCTTTTTCTGAATATCCTTATCCCATTTTTCTAGTTTTTTCTTCATTGTCTCATTAAACTCTTTCATTTGGTTATTGTCTCCCAGAGGTTCCAGTTTTATTTTCATTAGTTCAATCTGTTCCTTTAATTTAGCTAATTTAATCTCTTTCCTTTTTAGGACTAAAGCTTGTAGTTCCATCCCCATTTTATTAAAAAAAGTGAGCCACTCATCCATAAAAAGCTGGTCATTTAGACCATCTTGTGGGCAAACATCCCATCTTAAACTTCTGAAGATGAGACCCTCTTTTAAGTATTGTTCAAATGTGAGTACATCCCACCAGGTTTTAACCTGTTTCTCTAACAGGTGGTCTAAGGTTTTCAAAAGACCTGTAATGTCTTCCTCCTCTTCCATCATTTCATGGTTGTTGGAGAAAATATTGGCTGGATTGATCTGCCGTGAGGCTAGATAATTAATGGCTTCCATCCCTTCACTAATGCGTGCAGGAAACAACACCCCCCTTCAAGCTGCTTGTGGTTATCTAAATGCTATAAATTATTAAAGATACACACACGCCGAACCCTTTACCAAGTGTATCACCACAGCGCTTAAATGACACGAATTCTACACCTTAGCTGCCACTTCTTACAAACTATCAAAATATATAAAGGTGCATACAAACTAGTGCTAAAGATACAATTAACTAATTGGTTGCACGTGGCGCTGTTACCTGTGTGCCTTTCAGTCAACACTCCCTAATCTTCTAAAAAATCCTATCCCACATCATACAAAATGTGATAATTAATAAACACTTAAATAAATACCCAAATTTTCATTTAGATTAAGTGTACAGTGACAAAAATGAACAAACGTGAATATAGTCCATCCACCGAATATAAGAAAATCTAGAGTATATATAAAAAAATTTATATATAAAGATAAAGCAAAAAAAAGATATATAATATCAAATAGAGAGTCTTTTTATAGAAGCGTGAACAAATCTCCAGTGTTTAAATCTCCTTATACACGTGACTCCTTCACCACACCATCCGTGCTTAATGGCCCCCCTTCGTGAAAAAACTCACCAGATGCTAAGCCTTACACTCTCGTGTGAGGCAAAAGGGCTTGCAACAGATCTCTCAAGATGTAATTCAGATATCAGCACATCCGATTTAATCTTCTCCAATTGCGTACTTCAATGTGTATATATAAATACCTCAAAGAAAAATCACAGAGGGAGACCCCAATAGTGTAATACTGCAATCACTCTTTAATATAAAAAATCGCACTCTTTATGCACTCACATGAACTTAAAAGGGTAAAATCACTTCAAAAGGATAAAGAAACTTGCTTCACAAATCCACTCCACAACAACATTCTGAATACGTCGGGGCATTGGTGGTCACAGCGGACTTATTAGATACTGGATCGCTAGATCTCACCCCTCCTCGTGCGTCCCGCCTGGTCCCACACAGCAGGTCCGTTCGAAAAAGGCGCCTTCAGATCAGATGATTCAGTCCACTTAGTCCTGTACCTCCTTCCCAGCTCCGTGTATGTCAGCTCAATATTCACCAGATAGCCACGCCCCCGACATGTTTCGTCATATCAGACTTATTCATGGGATTGGCTATCTGGCCTAGCACCCCACCTTATATTCCCCCATCGTCCAATCAGCTCATCTCACTGTCAGTCTCACATCCATATTGCTGGGATGTGTCCTGTCGTACACATTAAGCGCCGAAGCCAGAGCTATGATTCGCGCATGCTCAAATCGCAGTATTCGATATCCCCCTTTTTTCGAAAACTGGTGATCGAAATATTCGATCCGCCAATACGCTACGGTCTCCGGTGCATGTGTCAAAGTATACTAGGTACGTCGAAGCATTCGACCATAGTTGTAATATTCGACATACGGTAAATTCCGCTCAGATGTTCACACAGGCTGCGTCCCACCAGGTCGCGCATGCGCCGAGATCGAAACCGCATGTCCCCGTCTCCACAATACTCAAGTATGAGAATCCGTGTCACCGTCTTCTGGAACCAAATAAAGTGCGAAACCAATCACAATACCTATGGTGGTGTCAGTCCCCATCTATAGTATCTCTCCATCTATGAGGCGATATCTTTCTCCATAACACCCTGTACCCAGTACACACTGCTTAATCGATGTGTTCTCACACAGTAGATGAACCAGTCTGTCTCCAAATACAGACTGTTGCACTTATCTACCGCTGTGTCACCAATGCGCCAACGTTTACACCAATGATTAACATATAATATAGACTAACCCATTAGTGCACATTTTCATTATTAACCTGGAACATTCGATATACAGCTTCAATTAAAAATCAAAATGGAGATGTATATATATCTGAAGCAACATCTAAAGTGTAAATACACAAATAAAACTCCAAATAAAAATCATTTTAAAACAAATAGAACATCGCTTTAAAACAAATAGAACAGGAAACTACTACTATTAGCCCTAAAAGAGACATAATAGGTATTCTCATAATAATCTCAGAACTCCCCCATCAATAACTTCACACCTATTATACAGACATGAAGATTAATGATCGGCAGCCTCATAAACACTTCCATATCGGAGTGACACCCTTCCCTCTATAATGTTTAAAAGACAATACTTATGGCCTATTAGTGACTACAAGTCACTAATATAGCAGTTCAGGTCCAGTTCTACATTCATACCTCTCGGATGAAGGCTCTTCAGCGAGAAGATCCACCTGGTTTCCCTCTGCGACAGATCTCTAACTCGATTAGAGCCCCTCCAAGAGGGATGAACATGGTCTATTCCACAGAACTGCAATAAATTTGGATTTTGTTGGTGATATTCTTTGAAATGTAATGATACGCTATGATACTGGTAACCTTTACGGATATTAGTCAAATGTTCTGAGATTCGTACTCTCAATAATCTCTTGGTGCGTCCTACATACAGTAAGTTACAGGGGCACCACAGTAGGTACACGACATGTGTCATATTACACGTCATGAATTCCTTAATGTCAAATGTTTCACCCTCACTGTTCGTTATTGAGGTGACTCCCCTGTTTACCTGCTGTACAGTCCTACAACAGATACACCTCCTACAAGCATAAAAGCCTTTCAGTTCCCCCGAAATAGTTGCTCGCTGAGGAGGGTCCAGGATCTTTTTTACGACTCGATCACCGATGTTAGGTGCCCGTCTGTAGATGAACCCTGGAGTTTTGGGTATCACACTCCCCAGATGTTTGTCCCTTCCCAAAATATGCCAATGTGTCCTGAAAATTTGCTCTACCTCTCTAAATTGATGATGGAAATTGGATAGGAATCTTAGTTGATGTTGTGTCCCCCCTTCTCCCTTTCTCCTACCCTCCAGGCAAGCTTCCCTTGGAATATTCGCAACTGTCCCAATGGTTTCATCCAAGGTGGTCTCTGAATACCCTTTCTGTATGAACCTTTCTTTTAAAATTTGGGATTGGGCCACGAAATCTTCTCTAGTTGTACAGTTCCTGCGGACCCTTAAAAATTGTCCCTTAGGGATATTTCTAATCCAAGATGGATGATGTCCGCTCTTCGTTGTTAGATAGCTGTTCCTGTCTGTATTTTTAAAATACACTGTGGTGTTAAATCTATCATCCTTTCTCTCTATTAAGAGGTCAAGGAAATTTACCACCGTGGGATTAATATTGAACTCCAACTTAATGTCGTTCGAGTTGGAGTTCAATCTCTCCAAAAAGTTTAAAACAGAAGCCTTAGTGCCCCCCCATATGAAAAACAGGTCATCTATGAACCTGCGATAGAAAATTAGCTGTGGGCATTCAATACCAAACACATATCTATCCTCCCACTCGGCCATAAATAAGTTGGCAAGGCTAGGGGCATATTTAGCCCCCATTGCCACGCCAACTCTCTGGGCATAGAAGGTCCCATCGAACCAGAAGTAGCTGTGGGTCATGCAAAACTCAAGTGCCTGGCCCACAAACACCTTCCAGGCATGTGGGATATCCTCCCTTCTGCTCATAGCCCAGTTAAGTGCCAATAGGGCATCTTGATGTTGAATGATAGTGTATAGGCTAGCTACATCAGCCGTAACCAAATACACTTCCATAGACGAGGGGATGGAGATCATATTGAGGGATTTCAGCAAATCTGTTGTGTCCTTCAGATATGCTCTTGTGTTTTTCACACTGGGTTGGAGTGATCTATCTAAATATTCTCCCAGTCTGGAGGTGACCGATCCTATCCCATTCACGATAGGGCTTGGTGGAGGAGCCACCACATCCTTGTGAATTTTGGGCAAGGTGTAGATCACCGGTATCCTGCAGCTGCTAGGGACCAGATATTTCTTTTCTTTTAAACAGAGTACTCCCTTCCCATATCCCCACTCCACCAAAGCCTCTAATTGGTTCTTATATTCATCTGTAGGGTCAAAGTTTAATTTTTTGTAAGTGGTGGTGTCCCCCAACAGATCATTCAGCTGGTCATGATAAAATGATCTGTCGAGTATCACCACCCCCCCCCCCTTTGTCTGCCGGGCGTATGATAATATCATTATTCTCCTCTAGGGATTTAATCCCCTCTTTAATATACCTTGGGTTCACGCCCTTGCTCACGGGGAGTTTTTCCAAATCATTTAACACCAAGTTTTTAAAAACCTCAACAAAATGATTACCAGTTAGCTGCGGATTAAATAGTGACCGATTTCTCAGTCCACTACCCGTTTGACTACTAGGATTATCAATCACTACTTTCGAAGTATTGGGGTGTGACAAAAAATATTTCTTAATATTTAAGGTACGAAAATATTTATGTGCATCAATATACAAATCAAACTTGTTCATACTCTGTCGTGGAGCACATTTAAGTCCCATATTCAGAATATTTAATTCACTCTTATTCAATGTTGCCTTACTTAAATTAAAGATACCATTATCTAAGTGTCCCTCAGTCTTTTTCTTGGATTGTTTCCTCCATCCTGCCCTGCACCCCCTCCTCCTCTCCCCATTGGACCTTCTTGTTGAATGGGCCAATTTCTCTGTCCATTGGGCACAGCTGGAGTGTGTCCTCTCGGGGTTGTCCCTCCCCCTCTCCCTCCTCTCCCCCTCTGATTTAAAAAAGGGGGGGGTGGAAGAGTCCGAGGTGGGAACCCAGGTTCATTCATCCTTCCATTTCCATCATCATATGCCAAAGGCATAAACCTGTTATATAATGGTATCGAATTACCCCTTCCTCGATTACCATCATATCCATATTCCTGTCCCCATCTTTGATTACTTTGAGGTGCAAATTGTGCTGGGTAGAGATTCCTATCTCCATAGGGTGGTGGGTAATCATAGTAATTCCCTTGATGATCATTACCCCTTTCCCTTAAATATGGACCAGGTGAATAATACTCGCCATAGGAATTTACTCTGCCCTGTTGTGTGTTGTTATACCCTTGGCTAGGGGTCTGAATTAGGGGGGTTTTCTTATTATTCATCTTACTCTTACCTGCTTCCCCTTTATTTCCGTGCTTGGAGTTATAAATTTCCTTACTTGGGGGTTCATTAACATCGGTAGATCCTTGAATGTTTATAGTCTGCCCTCCATTTGACTGCCAAGCGTAGATTATGTTGTTTCTAAAATCAGTTACATCTCTATTATATTTCTTAACCTTCTTTTTCTGAATATCCTTATCCCATTTTTCTAGTTTTTTCTTCATTGTCTCATTAAACTCTTTCATTTGGTTATTGTCTCCCAGAGGTTCCAGTTTTATTTTCATTAGTTCAATCTGTTCCTTTAATTTAGCTAATTTAATCTCTTTCCTTTTTAGGACTAAAGCTTGTAGTTCCATCCCCATTTTATTAAAAAAAGTGAGCCACTCATCCATAAAAAGCTGGTCATTTAGACCATCTTGTGGGCAAACATCCCATCTTAAACTTCTGAAGATGAGACCCTCTTTTAAGTATTGTTCAAATGTGAGTACATCCCACCAGGTTTTAACCTGTTTCTCTAACAGGTGGTCTAAGGTTTTCAAAAGACCTGTAATGTCTTCCTCCTCTTCCATCATTTCATGGTTGTTGGAGAAAATATTGGCTGGATTGATCTGCCGTGAGGCTAGATAATTAATGGCTTCCATCCCTTCACTAATGCGTGCAGGAAACAACACCCCCCTTCAAGCTGCTTGTGGTTATCTAAATGCTATAAATTATTAAAGATACACACACGCCGAACCCTTTACCAAGTGTATCACCACAGCGCTTAAATGACACGAATTCTACACCTTAGCTGCCACTTCTTACAAACTATCAAAATATATAAAGGTGCATACAAACTAGTGCTAAAGATACAATTAACTAATTGGTTGCACGTGGCGCTGTTACCTGTGTGCCTTTCAGTCAACACTCCCTAATCTTCTAAAAAATCCTATCCCACATCATACAAAATGTGATAATTAATAAACACTTAAATAAATACCCAAATTTTCATTTAGATTAAGTGTACAGTGACAAAAATGAACAAACGTGAATATAGTCCATCCACCGAATATAAGAAAATCTAGAGTATATATAAAAAAATTTATATATAAAGATAAAGCAAAAAAAAGATATATAATATCAAATAGAGAGTCTTTTTATAGAAGCGTGAACAAATCTCCAGTGTTTAAATCTCCTTATACACGTGACTCCTTCACCACACCATCCGTGCTTAATGGCCCCCCTTCGTGAAAAAACTCACCAGATGCTAAGCCTTACACTCTCGTGTGAGGCAAAAGGGCTTGCAACAGATCTCTCAAGATGTAATTCAGATATCAGCACATCCGATTTAATCTTCTCCAATTGCGTACTTCAATGTGTATATATAAATACCTCAAAGAAAAATCACAGAGGGAGACCCCAATAGTGTAATACTGCAATCACTCTTTAATATAAAAAATCGCACTCTTTATGCACTCACATGAACTTAAAAGGGTAAAATCACTTCAAAAGGATAAAGAAACTTGCTTCACAAATCCACTCCACAACAACATTCTGAATACGTCGGGGCATTGGTGGTCACAGCGGACTTATTAGATACTGGATCGCTAGATCTCACCCCTCCTCGTGCGTCCCGCCTGGTCCCACACAGCAGGTCCGTTCGAAAAAGGCGCCTTCAGATCAGATGATTCAGTCCACTTAGTCCTGTACCTCCTTCCCAGCTCCGTGTATGTCAGCTCAATATTCACCAGATAGCCACGCCCCCGACATGTTTCGTCATATCAGACTTATTCATGGGATTGGCTATCTGGCCTAGCACCCCACCTTATATTCCCCCATCGTCCAATCAGCTCATCTCACTGTCAGTCTCACATCCATATTGCTGGGATGTGTCCTGTCGTACACATTAAGCGCCGAAGCCAGAGCTATGATTCGCGCATGCTCAAATCGCAGTATTCGATATCCCCCTTTTTTCGAAAACTGGTGATCGAAATATTCGATCCGCCAATACGCTACGGTCTCCGGTGCATGTGTCAAAGTATACTAGGTACGTCGAAGCATTCGACCATAGTTGTAATATTCGACATACGGTAAATTCCGCTCAGATGTTCACACAGGCTGCGTCCCACCAGGTCGCGCATGCGCCGAGATCGAAACCGCATGTCCCCGTCTCCACAATACTCAAGTATGAGAATCCGTGTCACCGTCTTCTGGAACCAAATAAAGTGCGAAACCAATCACAATACCTATGGTGGTGTCAGTCCCCATCTATAGTATCTCTCCATCTATGAGGCGATATCTTTCTCCATAACACCCTGTACCCAGTACACACTGCTTAATCGATGTGTTCTCACACAGTAGATGAACCAGTCTGTCTCCAAATACAGACTGTTGCACTTATCTACCGCTGTGTCACCAATGCGCCAACGTTTACACCAATGATTAACATATAATATAGACTAACCCATTAGTGCACATTTTCATTATTAACCTGGAACATTCGATATACAGCTTCAATTAAAAATCAAAATGGAGATGTATATATATCTGAAGCAACATCTAAAGTGTAAATACACAAATAAAACTCCAAATAAAAATCATTTTAAAACAAATAGAACATCGCTTTAAAACAAATAGAACAGGAAACTACTACTATTAGCCCTAAAAGAGACATAATAGGTATTCTCATAATAATCTCAGAACTCCCCCATCAATAACTTCACACCTATTATACAGACATGAAGATTAATGATCGGCAGCCTCATAAACACTTCCATATCGGAGTGACACCCTTCCCTCTATAATGTTTAAAAGACAATACTTATGGCCTATTAGTGACTACAAGTCACTAATATAGCAGTTCAGGTCCAGTTCTACATTCATACCTCTCGGATGAAGGCTCTTCAGCGAGAAGATCCACCTGGTTTCCCTCTGCGACAGATCTCTAACTCGATTAGAGCCCCTCCAAGAGGGATGAACATGGTCTATTCCACAGAACTGCAATAAATTTGGATTTTGTTGGTGATATTCTTTGAAATGTAATGATACGCTATGATACTGGTAACCTTTACGGATATTAGTCAAATGTTCTGAGATTCGTACTCTCAATAATCTCTTGGTGCGTCCTACATACAGTAAGTTACAGGGGCACCACAGTAGGTACACGACATGTGTCATATTACACGTCATGAATTCCTTAATGTCAAATGTTTCACCCTCACTGTTCGTTATTGAGGTGACTCCCCTGTTTACCTGCTGTACAGTCCTACAACAGATACACCTCCTACAAGCATAAAAGCCTTTCAGTTCCCCCGAAATAGTTGCTCGCTGAGGAGGGTCCAGGATCTTTTTTACGACTCGATCACCGATGTTAGGTGCCCGTCTGTAGATGAACCCTGGAGTTTTGGGTATCACACTCCCCAGATGTTTGTCCCTTCCCAAAATATGCCAATGTGCCCTGAAAATTTGCTCTACCTCTCTAAATTGATGATGGAAATTGGATAGGAATCTTAGTTGATGTTGTGTCCCCCCTTCTCCCTTTCTCCTACCCTCCAGGCAAGCTTCCCTTGGAATATTCGCAACTGTCCCAATGGTTTCATCCAAGGTGGTCTCTGAATACCCTTTCTGTATGAACCTTTCTTTTAAAATTTGGGATTGGGCCACGAAATCTTCTCTAGTTGTACAGTTCCTGCGGACCCTTAAAAATTGTCCCTTAGGGATATTTCTAATCCAAGATGGATGATGTCCGCTCTTCGTTGTTAGATAGCTGTTCCTGTCTGTATTTTTAAAATACACTGTGGTGTTAAATCTATCATCCTTTCTCTCTATTAAGAGGTCAAGGAAATTTACCACCGTGGGATTAATATTGAACTCCAACTTAATGTCGTTCGAGTTGGAGTTCAATCTCTCCAAAAAGTTTAAAACAGAAGCCTTAGTGCCCCCCCATATGAAAAACAGGTCATCTATGAACCTGCGATAGAAAATTAGCTGTGGGCATTCAATACCAAACACATATCTATCCTCCCACTCGGCCATAAATAAGTTGGCAAGGCTAGGGGCATATTTAGCCCCCATTGCCACGCCAACTCTCTGGGCATAGAAGGTCCCATCGAACCAGAAGTAGCTGTGGGTCATGCAAAACTCAAGTGCCTGGCCCACAAACACCTTCCGGGCATGTGGGATATCCTCCCTTCTGCTCATAGCCCAGTTAAGTGCCAATAGGGCATCTTGATGTTGAATGATAGTGTATAGGCTAGCTACATCAGCCGTAACCAAATACACTTCCATAGACGAGGGGATGGAGATCATATTGAGGGATTTCAGCAAATCTGTTGTGTCCTTCAGATATGCTCTTGTGTTTTTCACACTGGGTTGGAGTGATCTATCTAAATATTCTCCCAGTCTGGAGGTGACCGATCCTATCCCATTCACGATAGGGCGTGGTGGAGGAGCCACCACATCCTTGTGAATTTTGGGCAAGGTGTAGATCACCGGTATCCTGCAGCTGCTAGGGACCAGATATTTATTTTCTTTTAAACAGAGTACTCCCTTCCCATATCCCCACTCCACCAAAGCCTCTAATTGGTTCTTATATTCATCTGTAGGGTCAAAGTTTAATTTTTTGTAAGTGGTGGTGTCCCCCAACAGATCATTCAGCTGGTCATGATAAAATGATCTGTCGAGTATCACCACCCCCCCCCCCCTTTGTCTGCCGGGCGTATGATAATATCATTATTCTCCTCTAGGGATTTAATCCCCTCTTTAATATACCTTGGGTTCACGCCCTTGCTCACGGGGAGTTTTTCCAAATCATTTAACACCAAGTTTTTAAAAACCTCAACAAAATGATTACCAGTTAGCTGCGGATTAAATAGTGACCGATTTCTCAGTCCACTACCCGTTTGACTACTAGGATTATCAATCACTACTTTCGAAGTATTGGGGTGTGACAAAAAATATTTCTTAATATTTAAGGTACGAAAATATTTATGTGCATCAATATACAAATCAAACTTGTTCATACTCTGTCGTGGAGCACATTTAAGTCCCATATTCAGAATATTTAATTCACTCTTATTCAATGTTGCCTTACTTAAATTAAAGATACCATTATCTAAGTGTCCCTCAGTCTTTTTCTTGGATTGTTTCCTCCATCCTGCCCTGCACCCCCTCCTCCTCTCCCCATTGGACCTTCTTGTTGAATGGGCCAATTTCTCTGTCCATTGGGCACAGCTGGAGTGTGTCCTCTCGGGGTTGTCCCTCCCCCTCTCCCTCCTCTCCCCCTCTGATTTAAAAAAGGGGGGGGTGGAAGAGTCCGAGGTGGGAACCCAGGTTCATTCATCCTTCCATTTCCATCATCATATGCCAAAGGCATAAACCTGTTATATAATGGTATCGAATTACCCCTTCCTCGATTACCATCATATCCATATTCCTGTCCCCATCTTTGATTACTTTGAGGTGCAAATTGTGCTGGGTAGAGATTCCTATCTCCATAGGGTGGTGGGTAATCATAGTAATTCCCTTGATGATCATTACCCCTTTCCCTTAAATATGGACCAGGTGAATAATACTCGCCATAGGAATTTACTCTGCCCTGTTGTGTGTTGTTATACCCTTGGCTAGGGGTCTGAATTAGGGGGGTTTTCTTATTATTCATCTTACTCTTACCTGCTTCCCCTTTATTTCCGTGCTTGGAGTTATAAATTTCCTTACTTGGGGGTTCATTAACATCGGTAGATCCTTGAATGTTTATAGTCTGCCCTCCATTTGACTGCCAAGCGTAGATTATGTTGTTTCTAAAATCAGTTACATCTCTATTATATTTCTTAACCTTCTTTTTCTGAATATCCTTATCCCATTTTTCTAGTTTTTTCTTCATTGTCTCATTAAACTCTTTCATTTGGTTATTGTCTCCCAGAGGTTCCAGTTTTATTTTCATTAGTTCAATCTGTTCCTTTAATTTAGCTAATTTAATCTCTTTCCTTTTTAGGACTAAAGCTTGTAGTTCCATCCCCATTTTATTAAAAAAAGTGAGCCACTCATCCATAAAAAGCTGGTCATTTAGACCATCTTGTGGGCAAACATCCCATCTTAAACTTCTGAAGATGAGACCCTCTTTTAAGTATTGTTCAAATGTGAGTACATCCCACCAGGTTTTAACCTGTTTCTCTAACAGGTGGTCTAAGGTTTTCAAAAGACCTGTAATGTCTTCCTCCTCTTCCATCATTTCATGGTTGTTGGAGAAAATATTGGCTGGATTGATCTGCCGTGAGGCTAGATAATTAATGGCTTCCATCCCTTCACTAATGCGTGCAGGAAACAACACCCCCCTTCAAGCTGCTTGTGGTTATCTAAATGCTATAAATTATTAAAGATACACACACGCCGAACCCTTTACCAAGTGTATCACCACAGCGCTTAAATGACACGAATTCTACACCTTAGCTGCCACTTCTTACAAACTATCAAAATATATAAAGGTGCATACAAACTAGTGCTAAAGATACAATTAACTAATTGGTTGCACGTGGCGCTGTTACCTGTGTGCCTTTCAGTCAACACTCCCTAATCTTCTAAAAAATCCTATCCCACATCATACAAAATGTGATAATTAATAAACACTTAAATAAATACCCAAATTTTCATTTAGATTAAGTGTACAGTGACAAAAATGAACAAACGTGAATATAGTCCATCCACCGAATATAAGAAAATCTAGAGTATATATAAAAAAATTTATATATAAAGATAAAGCAAAAAAAAGATATATAATATCAAATAGAGAGTCTTTTTATAGAAGCGTGAACAAATCTCCAGTGTTTAAATCTCCTTATACACGTGACTCCTTCACCACACCATCCGTGCTTAATGGCCCCCCTTCGTGAAAAAACTCACCAGATGCTAAGCCTTACACTCTCGTGTGAGGCAAAAGGGCTTGCAACAGATCTCTCAAGATGTAATTCAGATATCAGCACATCCGATTTAATCTTCTCCAATTGCGTACTTCAATGTGTATATATAAATACCTCAAAGAAAAATCACAGAGGGAGACCCCAATAGTGTAATACTGCAATCACTCTTTAATATAAAAAATCGCACTCTTTATGCACTCACATGAACTTAAAAGGGTAAAATCACTTCAAAAGGATAAAGAAACTTGCTTCACAAATCCACTCCACAACAACATTCTGAATACGTCGGGGCATTGGTGGTCACAGCGGACTTATTAGATACTGGATCGCTAGATCTCACCCCTCCTCGTGCGTCCCGCCTGGTCCCACACAGCAGGTCCGTTCGAAAAAGGCGCCTTCAGATCAGATGATTCAGTCCACTTAGTCCTGTACCTCCTTCCCAGCTCCGTGTATGTCAGCTCAATATTCACCAGATAGCCACGCCCCCGACATGTTTCGTCATATCAGACTTATTCATGGGATTGGCTATCTGGCCTAGCACCCCACCTTATATTCCCCCATCGTCCAATCAGCTCATCTCACTGTCAGTCTCACATCCATATTGCTGGGATGTGTCCTGTCGTACACATTAAGCGCCGAAGCCAGAGCTATGATTCGCGCATGCTCAAATCGCAGTATTCGATATCCCCCTTTTTTCGAAAACTGGTGATCGAAATATTCGATCCGCCAATACGCTACGGTCTCCGGTGCATGTGTCAAAGTATACTAGGTACGTCGAAGCATTCGACCATAGTTGTAATATTCGACATACGGTAAATTCCGCTCAGATGTTCACACAGGCTGCGTCCCACCAGGTCGCGCATGCGCCGAGATCGAAACCGCATGTCCCCGTCTCCACAATACTCAAGTATGAGAATCCGTGTCACCGTCTTCTGGAACCAAATAAAGTGCGAAACCAATCACAATACCTATGGTGGTGTCAGTCCCCATCTATAGTATCTCTCCATCTATGAGGCGATATCTTTCTCCATAACACCCTGTACCCAGTACACACTGCTTAATCGATGTGTTCTCACACAGTAGATGAACCAGTCTGTCTCCAAATACAGACTGTTGCACTTATCTACCGCTGTGTCACCAATGCGCCAACGTTTACACCAATGATTAACATATAATATAGACTAACCCATTAGTGCACATTTTCATTATTAACCTGGAACATTCGATATACAGCTTCAATTAAAAATCAAAATGGAGATGTATATATATCTGAAGCAACATCTAAAGTGTAAATACACAAATAAAACTCCAAATAAAAATCATTTTAAAACAAATAGAACATCGCTTTAAAACAAATAGAACAGGAAACTACTACTATTAGCCCTAAAAGAGACATAATAGGTATTCTCATAATAATCTCAGAACTCCCCCATCAATAACTTCACACCTATTATACAGACATGAAGATTAATGATCGGCAGCCTCATAAACACTTCCATATCGGAGTGACACCCTTCCCTCTATAATGTTTAAAAGACAATACTTATGGCCTATTAGTGACTACAAGTCACTAATATAGCAGTTCAGGTCCAGTTCTACATTCATACCTCTCGGATGAAGGCTCTTCAGCGAGAAGATCCACCTGGTTTCCCTCTGCGACAGATCTCTAACTCGATTAGAGCCCCTCCAAGAGGGATGAACATGGTCTATTCCACAGAACTGCAATAAATTTGGATTTTGTTGGTGATATTCTTTGAAATGTAATGATACGCTATGATACTGGTAACCTTTACGGATATTAGTCAAATGTTCTGAGATTCGTACTCTCAATAATCTCTTGGTGCGTCCTACATACAGTAAGTTACAGGGGCACCACAGTAGGTACACGACATGTGTCATATTACACGTCATGAATTCCTTAATGTCAAATGTTTCACCCTCACTGTTCGTTATTGAGGTGACTCCCCTGTTTACCTGCTGTACAGTCCTACAACAGATACACCTCCTACAAGCATAAAAGCCTTTCAGTTCCCCCGAAATAGTTGCTCGCTGAGGAGGGTCCAGGATCTTTTTTACGACTCGATCACCGATGTTAGGTGCCCGTCTGTAGATGAACCCTGGAGTTTTGGGTATCACACTCCCCAGATGTTTGTCCCTTCCCAAAATATGCCAATGTGTCCTGAAAATTTGCTCTACCTCTCTAAATTGATGATGGAAATTGGATAGGAATCTTAGTTGATGTTGTGTCCCCCCTTCTCCCTTTCTCCTACCCTCCAGGCAAGCTTCCCTTGGAATATTCGCAACTGTCCCAATGGTTTCATCCAAGGTGGTCTCTGAATACCCTTTCTGTATGAACCTTTCTTTTAAAATTTGGGATTGGGCCACGAAATCTTCTCTAGTTGTACAGTTCCTGCGGACCCTTAAAAATTGTCCCTTAGGGATATTTCTAATCCAAGATGGATGATGTCCGCTCTTCGTTGTTAGATAGCTGTTCCTGTCTGTATTTTTAAAATACACTGTGGTGTTAAATCTATCATCCTTTCTCTCTATTAAGAGGTCAAGGAAATTTACCACCGTGGGATTAATATTGAACTCCAACTTAATGTCGTTCGAGTTGGAGTTCAATCTCTCCAAAAAGTTTAAAACAGAAGCCTTAGTGCCCCCCCATATGAAAAACAGGTCATCTATGAACCTGCGATAGAAAATTAGCTGTGGGCATTCAATACCAAACACATATCTATCCTCCCACTCGGCCATAAATAAGTTGGCAAGGCTAGGGGCATATTTAGCCCCCATTGCCACGCCAACTCTCTGGGCATAGAAGGTCCCATCGAACCAGAAGTAGCTGTGGGTCATGCAAAACTCAAGTGCCTGGCCCACAAACACCTTCCGGGCATGTGGGATATCCTCCCTTCTGCTCATAGCCCAGTTAAGTGCCAATAGGGCATCTTGATGTTGAATGATAGTGTATAGGCTAGCTACATCAGCCGTAACCAAATACACTTCCATAGACGAGGGGATGGAGATCATATTGAGGGATTTCAGCAAATCTGTTGTGTCCTTCAGATATGCTCTTGTGTTTTTCACACTGGGTTGGAGTGATCTATCTAAATATTCTCCCAGTCTGGAGGTGACCGATCCTATCCCATTCACGATAGGGCGTGGTGGAGGAGCCACCACATCCTTGTGAATTTTGGGCAAGGTGTAGATCACCGGTATCCTGCAGCTGCTAGGGACCAGATATTTCTTTTCTTTTAAACAGAGTACTCCCTTCCCATATCCCCACTCCACCAAAGCCTCTAATTGGTTCTTATATTCATCTGTAGGGTCAAAGTTTAATTTTTTGTAAGTGGTGGTGTCCCCCAACAGATCATTCAGCTGGTCATGATAAAATGATCTGTCGAGTATCACCACCCCCCCCCCTTTGTCTGCCGGGCGTATGATAATATCATTATTCTCCTCTAGGGATTTAATCCCCTCTTTAATATACCTTGGGTTCACGCCCTTGCTCACGGGGAGTTTTTCCAAATCATTTAACACCAAGTTTTTAAAAACCTCAACAAAATGATTACCAGTTAGCTGCGGATTAAATAGTGACCGATTTCTCAGTCCACTACCCGTTTGACTACTAGGATTATCAATCACTACTTTCGAAGTATTGGGGTGTGACAAAAAATATTTCTTAATATTTAAGGTACGAAAATATTTATGTGCATCAATATACAAATCAAACTTGTTCATACTCTGTCGTGGAGCACATTTAAGTCCCATATTCAGAATATTTAATTCACTCTTATTCAATGTTGCCTTACTTAAATTAAAGATACCATTATCTAAGTGTCCCTCAGTCTTTTTCTTGGATTGTTTCCTCCATCCTGCCCTGCACCCCCTCCTCCTCTCCCCATTGGACCTTCTTGTTGAATGGGCCAATTTCTCTGTCCATTGGGCACAGCTGGAGTGTGTCCTCTCGGGGTTGTCCCTCCCCCTCTCCCTCCTCTCCCCCTCTGATTTAAAAAAGGGGGGGGTGGAAGAGTCCGAGGTGGGAACCCAGGTTCATTCATCCTTCCATTTCCATCATCATATGCCAAAGGCATAAACCTGTTATATAATGGTATCGAATTACCCCTTCCTCGATTACCATCATATCCATATTCCTGTCCCCATCTTTGATTACTTTGAGGTGCAAATTGTGCTGGGTAGAGATTCCTATCTCCATAGGGTGGTGGGTAATCATAGTAATTCCCTTGATGATCATTACCCCTTTCCCTTAAATATGGACCAGGTGAATAATACTCGCCATAGGAATTTACTCTGCCCTGTTGTGTGTTGTTATACCCTTGGCTAGGGGTCTGAATTAGGGGGGTTTTCTTATTATTCATCTTACTCTTACCTGCTTCCCCTTTATTTCCGTGCTTGGAGTTATAAATTTCCTTACTTGGGGGTTCATTAACATCGGTAGATCCTTGAATGTTTATAGTCTGCCCTCCATTTGACTGCCAAGCGTAGATTATGTTGTTTCTAAAATCAGTTACATCTCTATTATATTTCTTAACCTTCTTTTTCTGAATATCCTTATCCCATTTTTCTAGTTTTTTCTTCATTGTCTCATTAAACTCTTTCATTTGGTTATTGTCTCCCAGAGGTTCCAGTTTTATTTTCATTAGTTCAATCTGTTCCTTTAATTTAGCTAATTTAATCTCTTTCCTTTTTAGGACTAAAGCTTGTAGTTCCATCCCCATTTTATTAAAAAAAGTGAGCCACTCATCCATAAAAAGCTGGTCATTTAGACCATCTTGTGGGCAAACATCCCATCTTAAACTTCTGAAGATGAGACCCTCTTTTAAGTATTGTTCAAATGTGAGTACATCCCACCAGGTTTTAACCTGTTTCTCTAACAGGTGGTCTAAGGTTTTCAAAAGACCTGTAATGTCTTCCTCCTCTTCCATCATTTCATGGTTGTTGGAGAAAATATTGGCTGGATTGATCTGCCGTGAGGCTAGATAATTAATGGCTTCCATCCCTTCACTAATGCGTGCAGGAAACAACACCCCCCTTCAAGCTGCTTGTGGTTATCTAAATGCTATAAATTATTAAAGATACACACACGCCGAACCCTTTACCAAGTGTATCACCACAGCGCTTAAATGACACGAATTCTACACCTTAGCTGCCACTTCTTACAAACTATCAAAATATATAAAGGTGCATACAAACTAGTGCTAAAGATACAATTAACTAATTGGTTGCACGTGGCGCTGTTACCTGTGTGCCTTTCAGTCAACACTCCCTAATCTTCTAAAAAATCCTATCCCACATCATACAAAATGTGATAATTAATAAACACTTAAATAAATACCCAAATTTTCATTTAGATTAAGTGTACAGTGACAAAAATGAACAAACGTGAATATAGTCCATCCACCGAATATAAGAAAATCTAGAGTATATATAAAAAAATTTATATATAAAGATAAAGCAAAAAAAAGATATATAATATCAAATAGAGAGTCTTTTTATAGAAGCGTGAACAAATCTCCAGTGTTTAAATCTCCTTATACACGTGACTCCTTCACCACACCATCCGTGCTTAATGGCCCCCCTTCGTGAAAAAACTCACCAGATGCTAAGCCTTACACTCTCGTGTGAGGCAAAAGGGCTTGCAACAGATCTCTCAAGATGTAATTCAGATATCAGCACATCCGATTTAATCTTCTCCAATTGCGTACTTCAATGTGTATATATAAATACCTCAAAGAAAAATCACAGAGGGAGACCCCAATAGTGTAATACTGCAATCACTCTTTAATATAAAAAATCGCACTCTTTATGCACTCACATGAACTTAAAAGGGTAAAATCACTTCAAAAGGATAAAGAAACTTGCTTCACAAATCCACTCCACAACAACATTCTGAATACGTCGGGGCATTGGTGGTCACAGCGGACTTATTAGATACTGGATCGCTAGATCTCACCCCTCCTCGTGCGTCCCGCCTGGTCCCACACAGCAGGTCCGTTCGAAAAAGGCGCCTTCAGATCAGATGATTCAGTCCACTTAGTCCTGTACCTCCTTCCCAGCTCCGTGTATGTCAGCTCAATATTCACCAGATAGCCACGCCCCCGACATGTTTCGTCATATCAGACTTATTCATGGGATTGGCTATCTGGCCTAGCACCCCACCTTATATTCCCCCATCGTCCAATCAGCTCATCTCACTGTCAGTCTCACATCCATATTGCTGGGATGTGTCCTGTCGTACACATTAAGCGCCGAAGCCAGAGCTATGATTCGCGCATGCTCAAATCGCAGTATTCGATATCCCCCTTTTTTCGAAAACTGGTGATCGAAATATTCGATCCGCCAATACGCTACGGTCTCCGGTGCATGTGTCAAAGTATACTAGGTACGTCGAAGCATTCGACCATAGTTGTAATATTCGACATACGGTAAATTCCGCTCAGATGTTCACACAGGCTGCGTCCCACCAGGTCGCGCATGCGCCGAGATCGAAACCGCATGTCCCCGTCTCCACAATACTCAAGTATGAGAATCCGTGTCACCGTCTTCTGGAACCAAATAAAGTGCGAAACCAATCACAATACCTATGGTGGTGTCAGTCCCCATCTATAGTATCTCTCCATCTATGAGGCGATATCTTTCTCCATAACACCCTGTACCCAGTACACACTGCTTAATCGATGTGTTCTCACACATTAGATGAACCAGTCTGTCTCCAAATACAGACTGTTGCACTTATCTACCGCTGTGTCACCAATGCGCCAACGTTTACACCAATGATTAACATATAATATAGACTAACCCATTAGTGCACATTTTCATTATTAACCTGGAACATTCGATATACAGCTTCAATTAAAAATCAAAATGGAGATGTATATATATCTGAAGCAACATCTAAAGTGTAAATACACAAATAAAACTCCAAATAAAAATCTTTTTAAAACAAATAGAACATCGCTTTAAAACAAATAGAACAGGAAACTACTACTATTAGCCCTAAAAGAGACATAATAGGTATTCTCATAATAATCTCAGAACTCCCCCATCAATAACTTCACACCTATTATACAGACATGAAGATTAATGATCGGCAGCCTCATAAACACTTCCATATCGGAGTGACACCCTTCCCTCTATAATGTTTAAAAGACAATACTTATGGCCTATTAGTGACTACAAGTCACTAATATAGCAGTTCAGGTCCAGTTCTACATTCATACCTCTCGGATGAAGGCTCTTCAGCGAGAAGATCCACCTGGTTTCCCTCTGCGACAGATCTCTAACTCGATTAGAGCCCCTCCAAGAGGGATGAACATGGTCTATTCCACAGAACTGCAATAAATTTGGATTTTGTTGGTGATATTCTTTGAAATGTAATGATACGCTATGATACTGGTAACCTTTACGGATATTAGTCAAATGTTCTGAGATTCGTACTCTCAATAATCTCTTGGTGCGTCCTACATACAGTAAGTTACAGGGGCACCACAGTAGGTACACGACATGTGTCATATTACACGTCATGAATTCCTTAATGTCAAATGTTTCACCCTCACTGTTCGTTATTGAGGTGACTCCCCTGTTTACCTGCTGTACAGTCCTACAACAGATACACCTCCTACAAGCATAAAAGCCTTTCAGTTCCCCCGAAATAGTTGCTCGCTGAGGAGGGTCCAGGATCTTTTTTACGACTCGATCACCGATGTTAGGTGCCCGTCTGTAGATGAACCCTGGAGTTTTGGGTATCACACTCCCCAGATGTTTGTCCCTTCCCAAAATATGCCAATGTGTCCTGAAAATTTGCTCTACCTCTCTAAATTGATGATGGAAATTGGATAGGAATCTTAGTTGATGTTGTGTCCCCCCTTCTCCCTTTCTCCTACCCTCCAGGCAAGCTTCCCTTGGAATATTCGCAACTGTCCCAATGGTTTCATCCAAGGTGGTCTCTGAATACCCTTTCTGTATGAACCTTTCTTTTAAAATTTGGGATTGGGCCACGAAATCTTCTCTAGTTGTACAGTTCCTGCGGACCCTTAAAAATTGTCCCTTAGGGATATTTCTAATCCAAGATGGATGATGTCCGCTCTTCGTTGTTAGATAGCTGTTCCTGTCTGTATTTTTAAAATACACTGTGGTGTTAAATCTATCATCCTTTCTCTCTATTAAGAGGTCAAGGAAATTTACCACCGTGGGATTAATATTGAACTCCAACTTAATGTCGTTCGAGTTGGAGTTCAATCTCTCCAAAAAGTTTAAAACAGAAGCCTTAGTGCCCCCCCATATGAAAAACAGGTCATCTATGAACCTGCGATAGAAAATTAGCTGTGGGCATTCAATACCAAACACATATCTATCCTCCCACTCGGCCATAAATAAGTTGGCAAGGCTAGGGGCATATTTAGCCCCCATTGCCACGCCAACTCTCTGGGCATAGAAGGTCCCATCGAACCAGAAGTAGCTGTGGGTCATGCAAAACTCAAGTGCCTGGCCCACAAACACCTTCCGGGCATGTGGGATATCCTCCCTTCTGCTCATAGCCCAGTTAAGTGCCAATAGGGCATCTTGATGTTGAATGATAGTGTATAGGCTAGCTACATCAGCCGTAACCAAATACACTTCCATAGACGAGGGGATGGAGATCATATTGAGGGATTTCAGCAAATCTGTTGTGTCCTTCAGATATGCTCTTGTGTTTTTCACACTGGGTTGGAGTGATCTATCTAAATATTCTCCCAGTCTGGAGGTGACCGATCCTATCCCATTCACGATAGGGCGTGGTGGAGGAGCCACCACATCCTTGTGAATTTTGGGCAAGGTGTAGATCACCGGTATCCTGCAGCTGCTAGGGACCAGATATTTCTTTTCTTTTAAACAGAGTACTCCCTTCCCATATCCCCACTCCACCAAAGCCTCTAATTGGTTCTTATATTCATCTGTAGGGTCAAAGTTTAATTTTTTGTAAGTGGTGGTGTCCCCCAACAGATCATTCAGCTGGTCATGATAAAATGATCTGTCGAGTATCACCACCCCCCCCCCCCTTTGTCTGCCGGGCGTATGATAATATCATTATTCTCCTCTAGGGATTTAATCCCCTCTTTAATATACCTTGGGTTCACGCCCTTGCTCACGGGGAGTTTTTCCAAATCATTTAACACCAAGTTTTTAAAAACCTCAACAAAATGATTACCAGTTAGCTGCGGATTAAATAGTGACCGATTTCTCAGTCCACTACCCGTTTGACTACTAGGATTATCAATCACTACTTTCGAAGTATTGGGGTGTGACAAAAAATATTTCTTAATATTTAAGGTACGAAAATATTTATGTGCATCAATATACAAATCAAACTTGTTCATACTCTGTCGTGGAGCACATTTAAGTCCCATATTCAGAATATTTAATTCACTCTTATTCAATGTTGCCTTACTTAAATTAAAGATACCATTATCTAAGTGTCCCTCAGTCTTTTTCTTGGATTGTTTCCTCCATCCTGCCCTGCACCCCCTCCTCCTCTCCCCATTGGACCTTCTTGTTGAATGGGCCAATTTCTCTGTCCATTGGGCACAGCTGGAGTGTGTCCTCTCGGGGTTGTCCCTCCCCCTCTCCCTCCTCTCCCCCTCTGATTTAAAAAAGGGGGGGGTGGAAGAGTCCGAGGTGGGAACCCAGGTTCATTCATCCTTCCATTTCCATCATCATATGCCAAAGGCATAAACCTGTTATATAATGGTATCGAATTACCCCTTCCTCGATTACCATCATATCCATATTCCTGTCCCCATCTTTGATTACTTTGAGGTGCAAATTGTGCTGGGTAGAGATTCCTATCTCCATAGGGTGGTGGGTAATCATAGTAATTCCCTTGATGATCATTACCCCTTTCCCTTAAATATGGACCAGGTGAATAATACTCGCCATAGGAATTTACTCTGCCCTGTTGTGTGTTGTTATACCCTTGGCTAGGGGTCTGAATTAGGGGGGTTTTCTTATTATTCATCTTACTCTTACCTGCTTCCCCTTTATTTCCGTGCTTGGAGTTATAAATTTCCTTACTTGGGGGTTCATTAACATCGGTAGATCCTTGAATGTTTATAGTCTGCCCTCCATTTGACTGCCAAGTGTAGATTTTGTTGTTTCTAAAATCAGTTACATCTCTATTATATTTCTTAACCTTCTTTTTCTGAATATCCTTATCCCATTTTTCTAGTTTTTTCTTCATTGTCTCATTAAACTCTTTCATTTGGTTATTGTCTCCCAGAGGTTCCAGTTTTATTTTCATTAGTTCAATCTGTTCCTTTAATTTAGCTAATTTAATCTCTTTCCTTTTTAGGACTAAAGCTTGTAGTTCCATCCCCATTTTATTAAAAAAAGTGAGCCACTCATCCATAAAAAGCTGGTCATTTAGACCATCTTGTGGGCAAACATCCCATCTTAAACTTCTGAAGATGAGACCCTTTTAAGTATTGTTCAAATGTGAGTACATCCCACCAGGTTTTAACCTGTTTCTCTAACAGGTGGTCTAAGGTTTTCAAAAGACCTGTAATGTCTTCCTCCTCTTCCATCATTTCCATCATCAATTTAGAGAGGTAGAGCAAATTTTCAGGACACATTGGCATATTTTGGGAAGGGACAAACATCTGGGGAGTGTGATACCCAAAACTCCAGGGTTCATCTACAGACGGGCACCTAACATCGGTGATCGAGTCGTAAAAAAGATCCTGGACCCTCCTCAGCGAGCAACTATTTCGGGGGAACTGAAAGGCTTTTATGCTTGTAGGAGGTGTATCTGTTGTAGGACTGTACAGCAGGTAAACAGGGGAGTCACCTCAATAACGAACAGTGAGGGTGAAACATTTGACATTAAGGAATTCATGACGTGTAATATGACACATGTCGTGTACCTACTGTGGTGCCCCTGTAACTTACTGTATGTAGGATGCACCAAGAGATTATTGAGAGTACGAATCTCAGAACATTTGACTAATATCCGTAAAGGTTACCAGTATCATAGCGTATCATTACATTTCAAAGAATATCACCAACAAAATCCAAATTTATTGCAGTTCTGTGGAATAGACCATGTTCATCCCTCTTGGAGGGGCTCTAATCGAGTTAGAGATCTGTCGCAGAGGGAAACCAGGTGGATCTTCTCGCTGAAGAGCCTTCATCCGAGAGGTATGAATGTAGAACTGGACCTGAACTGCTATATTAGTGACTTGTAGTCACTAATAGGCCATAAGTATTGTCTTTTAAACATTATAGAGGGAAGGGTGTCACTCCGATATGGAAGTGTTTATGAGGCTGCCGATCATTAATCTTCATGTCTGTATAATAGGTGTGAAGTTATTGATGGGGGAGTTCTGAGATTATTATGAGAATACCTATTATGTCTCTTTTAGGGCTAATAGTAGTAGTTTCCTGTTCTATTTGTTTTAAAGCGATGTTCTATTTGTTTTAAAATGATTTTTATTTGGAGTTTTATTTGTGTATTTACACTTTAGATGTTGCTTCAGATATATATACATCTCCATTTTGATTTTTAATTGAAGCTGTATATCGAATGTTCCAGGTTAATAATGAAAATGTGCACTAATGGGTTAGTCTATATTATATGTTAATCATTGGTGTAAACGTTGGCGCATTGGTGACACAGCGGTAGATAAGTGCAACAGTCTGTATTTGGAGACAGACTGGTTCATCTACTGTGTGAGAACACATCGATTAAGCAGTGTGTACTGGGTACAGGGTGTTATGGAGAAAGATATCGCCTCATAGATGGAGAGATACTATAGATGGGGACTGACACCACCATAGGTATTGTGATTGGTTTCGCACTTTATTTGGTTCCAGAAGACGGTGACACGGATTCTCATACTTGAGTATTGTGGAGACGGGGACATGCGGTTTCGATCTCGGCGCATGCGCGACCTGGTGGGACGCAGCCTGTGTGAACATCTGAGCGGAATTTACCGTATGTCGAATATTACAACTATGGTCGAATGCTTCGACGTACCTAGTATACTTTGACACATGCACCGGAGACCGTAGCGTATTGGCGGATCGAATATTTCGATCACCAGTTTTCGAAAAAAGGGGGATATCGAATACTGCGATTTGAGCATGCGCGAATCATAGCTCTGGCTTCGGCGCTTAATGTGTACGACAGGACACATCCCAGCAATATGGATGTGAGACTGACAGTGAGATGAGCTGATTGGACGATGGGGGAATATAAGGTGGGGTGCTAGGCCAGATAGCCAATCCCATGAATAAGTCTGATATGACGAAACATGTCGGGGGCGTGGCTATCTGGTGAATATTGAGCTGACATACACGGAGCTGGGAAGGAGGTACAGGACTAAGTGGACTGAATCATCTGATCTGAAGGTGCCTTTTTCGAACGGACCTGCTGTGTGGGACCAGGCGGGACGCACGAGGAGGGGTGAGATCTAGCGATCCAGTATCTAATAAGTCCGCTGTGACCACCAATGCCCCGACGTATTCAGAATGTTGTTGTGGAGTGGATTTGTGAAGCAAGTTTCTTTATCCTTTTGAAGTGATTTTACCCTTTTAAGTTCATGTGAGTGCATAAAGAGTGCGATTTTTTATATTAAAGAGTGATTGCAGTATTACACTATTGGGGTCTCCCTCTGTGATTTTTCTTTGAGGTATTTATATATACACATTGAAGTACGCAATTGGAGAAGATTAAATCGGATGTGCTGATATCTGAATTACATCTTGAGAGATCTGTTGCAAGCCCTTTTGCCTCACACGAGAGTGTAAGGCTTAGCATCTGGTGAGTTTTTTCACGAAGGGGGGCCATTAAGCAGGATGGTGTGGTGAAGGAGTCACGTGTATAAGGAGATTTAAACACTGGAGATTTGTTCACGCTTCTATAAAAAGACTCTCTATTTGATATTATATATCTTTTTTTTGCTTTATCTTTATATATAAATTTTTTTATATATACTCTAGATTTTCTTATATTCGGTGGATGGACTATATTCACGTTTGTTCATTTTTGTCACTGTACACTTAATCTAAATGAAAATTTGGGTATTTATTTAAGTGTTTATTAATTATCACATTTTGTATGATGTGGGATAGGATTTTTTAGAAGATTAGGGAGTGTTGACTGAAAGGCACACAGGTAACAGCGCCACGTGCAACCAATTAGTTAATTGTATCTTTAGCACTAGTTTGTATGCACCTTTATATATTTTGATAGTTTGTAAGAAGTGGCAGCTAAGGTGTAGAATTCGTGTCATTTAAGCGCTGTGGTGATACACTTGGTAAAGGGTTCGGCGTGTGTGTATCTTTAATAATTAACAGGGGCGTTTAATTACAATTTTTGATATAATATTTCACAGGAGGGCCCATTCCTGTGCCCACCCTGAGTAACTGTGAGGACTTACAGTGTTGTGGCACCAGCACCACAACCACCAATAGTCAGTTTTTCTACCACTGTTCAACAATGGCATGTAATTACAATTCTTGATATAATCGTTCACAGCAGGGAGCTCCAGCGCCCACCAGGAGTCACTTTGAGGGCTTACAATGTTGTGGCAAAACCAACACCTTGTTCCGCCATTTCTGCAGAGCATATAGGGCAGGCCCTTACTTTCAAACATCCACAGCAAGTGAGATGAAAAAAGATGGACGACAAAACAAATTATACAGGGGTGATAACCCTTCCCTATGTTTTCCAAAAAGCTTAAAAATAGTTTTTTTGACTGGAGCTACACTTTAAAAATGTACCAGTTGAAAATTACAAACAGATTCAACTTAACACAACAAACCTACACAGTCCCTGTCTTGTTTGCACCGCCTGTATACTGTTGTTCTGAATATATAGGGCCTGGGGGCCACACGCATTTCCTTTTTTTAATATGGGTACGGGGTTCCCCTTAATATGCGTACAAGACCCAAAGGGGCTGGTAATGGGCAGGGAGGGCTACCCATGCCATTTTTCTCAATGATTTTCAACCATATTGCAGGAACCAGATATAACATTAAAACCGCAAGCAGTTTTAAATGATGTTATTTCCGTTAAATGTCATTTTGTGCAGGGACTGTTCTAAACATGGGAAACATGTGGCACTTCACAGGCATACTACAGACACCTCCCAGACACGATATTTAAAGGAATATTTCACTTTTTTTCACTTTAATCGTCATTAAAATCAGTGCTCCCGCCAAAATGGCCATTTTTAAAAACATTTTAGGCATTGACCCATGTCCCCTGGGGCAGGAGCCAGGTCCCCAAACCCTTTTTAGGACAGCATCTTGCATATTAGCCGTTAAAATTAGCACTTTTAATTTCGAACGTTCGAGTCCCATAGACTTCAATGGGGGTTCTAAAGTTCGTACGAATTTGGGGTCCGTTCGAAAGTTCTGGTGCGAACCGAACCGGGGGGTGTTCGGCTCATCCCTATCGGTGACCGAGAATTACTCGCTATCAAATCTGCCTTGGAGGAATGGAGGTACTTGTTGGAAGGTGCAGTTTATCCAGTGCTGATCTACACCGACCACAAGAACCTCGAATACCTGAGGACTGCCAAGCGTCTGAAGCCCCGACAGGCCCGTTGGGCCCTGTTTTTCTCACGTTTCTGTTTCCACAATACTTACCGTCCCGGATCTAAAAATGTGAAACCAGACGCGCTCTCGCGTATGTACGATTATCCCAAAGACCTTGCTGCTCCGGACACTATACTACCTGCGAGTACCTTTCTACTTGTGCAACCACACTTGCTGGCGCAGATCAGGGAGGTATCCACTAATTCACCTGCACCACCAGAGGTCACACTGATTTCCAGAGGGGGTCTTCTATGGAAGGAGAGCCAAGTTTTTGTGCCTGAAAGCATCCGGATTAAAGTTCTAGCCCTCCTCCATGATCACCCGTTAGCAGGACACTTTGGGCCCCGTAAGACCTTGGAATTGGTACAGCGTACCTTCTGGTGGCCTGGCCTGAAGGAATTCGGCAAGAAGTATGTCGACTCCTGTCCTGTGTGCATCCGGAGCAAGGCAACAAGGAATCGGGCCTGGGGACTTCTGAAGCCTCTTCCTGCACCTGATCGGCCTTGGAGGATGATTACGATGGACTTTATTGTCGAGCTTCCCTGCTCTGAAGGTTGCACGACCATTTTTGTGGTTGTAGATAGACTGACTAAGATGGCCCATTTCTTGCCCTTGAAAGGGACTCCATCTGCTCCAGAGACGGCCCGTGTCTTCATAAAGGAGATAGTCAGACTGCATGGAGTACCTGCTAACATCGTGTCTGACAGGGGGGTCCAATTCAACTCCCGGTTCTGGAGGGCCCTGTGTGAGTGTTTGAAGATCGAGCTGGCTCTGTCATCTGCCTACCACCCTCAGACCAATGGACAGACTGAGCGTACCAACCAGACCCTGGAGCAGTACATCAGATGCTTCACGTCCTTTGTCCAGGATGATTGGGTATCTCTGCTGCCCCTTGCGGAGTTTGCCTACAACAACGCTAGTCACTCAGCCACAGGGCAGTCCCCGTTTTTTGCTAATTACGGGTTTCACTTAACCTTTCTGCCTGACTTTCTTCCAGAGTCACCAGTTCCAGCTGTCCAGGACACTGTGACCTTCCTTAGTCATAACAATCGGGTGTTACAAGAGGCGGTATCCAAAGCTCAAGCAGACAGCAAGAAGACCTTTGATCGTAAGAGAAGAGGGGAATTGAACCTGCAGGTCGGAGATCAGGTATGGCTTTCCACGAACAATCTTAAATTAGCCTGTCCTTCTAAAGCCCCGTACACACGAGCGGACTTTTCGACATCCAAACTCCGACGGACTGAGTCCGTCAGACTATCCGATCGTGTGTGGGCTGCAACGGACTTTTGATTCGCCAAAGTCTGACGGACTTTAGAAATGAAGCATGCTTCAAATTTTCCAGACGGAACTCCGCTGGACCCGGTCCCCGTCGAAAAATCCGCTCGTGTGTATGCTACTCCGACGGACTAAAACCGACGCTAGGGCAGCTATTGGCTACTGGCTATGAACTTCCTTATTCGAATCCAGTCGTACGTCATCACGTTCGACTCCGTCGGAGTTTGGTGTGATGGTGTGTGTCCAAGTCCGTTCGGTCGAAAAGTCCGCCAGAACTCCGTCGGAATTCCGGCGGAACTCCGGCGGAACTCCTTTGGAGGTCTGTCGGAGATAAGTCCTCTCGTGTGTACGGGGCTTAAGAAACTTGCGCCCAAATTTTTGTGACCCTTTCCTGTAAATAGAAGGATTAATGAGGTGTCGTATGAGTTGGTCTTGCCTGATTCAATGAAAATCCACCCAGTCTTTCATTTGTCCTTGCTGAAGCCCTCGGTGCCCGATCCCTTTCCGGGTAGAAGTTCCAGACCACCTCAACCCGTTTTTATCGATGGTAGCGAAGAGTATGAGGTGGAGGCTATCCTCGATTGTAGAAGGAGACAAGGTCAGAGACAGTTTTTGGTCAAGTGGAAGGGGTACGGTCCAGAAAGTAATTTGTGGAGCCCGATGGTAATTTACATGCCAAAAGACTGGTCCATGCCTTTTTCTCTGCTCATCCGGAAAAGAGGCACCTTGTGGGCACCCGGGGGTTGCCCCTTGTGGGGGGGCAATGTCAGGGTTTCTCCCGCACGGAATAGGCGGATGCACGGGTGCGTGTACGCGACGCTCACGTGCACGCGCGTGCGCGTGGTTTGGTGCCAGTGGGCCTATTAAAGGAGGCTGCTGCATCTACTCGGTGCTTTTTGTCTGCAGCTCTGTACCCGAACTACCTGCTATCTGCCTGCTGTTGTGATATCTGACGCGGCTACTGTCCAACCTTGCTGACCTCTCCTGCTCTGACCCCGGCCTGCCTGACCTTGCTTTGGACTGTACCTCTGTTGCCGAACCTCTGCCTGCCTGGACTTCTCTTCTGCCTGCTGTACTTACCTGTCTGCTTATCCATTGTGACCCGGCTTGCCTGACTATTCTTCTGCTGTTCAAGTGTGCTGCACCCGGTCACTGCTGCCGCTGCCTTGCCTGCTGATCGCTGCCTGCCTGTCTACCATCTTCTCTGCAGTTCCAGCATCCAGAAGTAACCAGCCGCTGCTTCCAGACACTCCTACCCCGCTGCGCTAACGGGGCCACTGTCTCCATTCCAGTGGTCCCTGAACCAGAGCTGTAAGAGAAGTCTTTTCCCATCAAGTCGGGCTCATCACCAGGTACCCAACACTGTGACTTCAGCCACAGTGTCAATTAGGCATAGGACCTCCAGTCCATTGACAATGGCATTTACCACTGGGCTTGGGCAACAATAGACTGTGGTTTCCTGGGAATTTGTTTTGCCAGTCCAGGGGGTAGTTCCTCTGCCCAGGAGCTGCACAAGCCCTGTGTGTGCTTTTAATTTTATACCTGCCAGAGTTCTTGCTTGCATGCCCAAAAGACCACAATGCCAGCACTTGCCTTGCCCTTAGAGGGAGGGGCGGAATCCCATTTGAGTGCGGACACCTGCTGTTTCAGGAAAGCCATGTCCAAGGAGAGTTCCCTTAGTGTTGTTTGTATGGTGGACAGAGGTGAGGGGGCCAAGGCCTCTTCTTTCATATGGAGTGGATCATATGTTTGTCCCACTGCCACAGTTGCCTCCGCCATCTTCCTGTTCACACGCAGTCACGTCCACCACCACATCATGTAAAGATATGGCAGGTTGCACTTTAATTCTCTCCAGTTGGGACCTACTGACTGGGCCAGCCTTTATTCTTGCCACATACTGCACCCTCAGTATGTGGCCAGAGTCCATGATTTCTGCACAGTCACATGCATCCCTCTTCTCCAGCTATTTTCAGAGGTGGTAGAGCAGCAAGCGCATGAGACTCTCATCCTCTTGCTGCCTCTGAACAAAGAATAGCCTTAGCTTCGGGCCCATTGCATTTTCCCTTAACAGGTCCTATTGTTATTGACATACTCCAGTGTGGCCCATTCCTCTCCTGGCGGAGCCATCACCACTTGTCTGGCATTATCCTTCAAGGAGTTAATGGCGGTTTGACCTACCGGTTTTTATAACAGTACAAGGTGTCCCAGCGGCCTTCTAACTGGCTCCCAGAGGTGGCAATAGGCTCTTGGGGTGGAAGGGGCCCCTTTAGTCCTGTTTTGACTGCAACTCAAGAAGCTAAAAAAACACTCTGGTCTTTTGGCAGCAATCCCACAATGCTGACAGTGCTTCTGGATCTCCAGTGATCTCACTCTGAACCTCAGGCTCTTTAGGGCTGACTCTGTCATCTGCTGCCACTGACAGTTCTCTATGCTTGGACTCCTGCAGCCTACGGGGCTAGGAGTGTGGGTTTTTGCTGGGCAATTGAATTAAAAGCTCCTCAAGGTTCCCTCTGTTTACACAATCTATTGGGGCCTGTAGATCAGAGAGTCAGTTTTACAAATACATGGCTGTAGTCTTGGACTACACCACTAGAATTCCAGGTGCTCTGCATTAAAGTCTATTGCTGAGTACACATGAATAAACTCTGGCGGTCTTTTCGACAAAGTTCCGCTGAAACGGACTTGCATACACATGATCACACCAAAGTCTGTTCGTTAAGAATGCAATGACTAGGGATGAGCCGAACACCCCCCGGTTCGGTTCGCACCAGAACTTTCGAACGGACCCCAAATTCGAACGAACGTTAGAACCCCATTGAAGTCTATGGGACTCGAACGTTCGAAATGAAAAGTGCTAATTTTAACGGCTAATATGCAAGATACTGTCCTAAAAAGGGTTTGGGGACCTGGCTCCTGCCCCAGGGGACATGGGTCAATGCCTAAAATGTTTTTTAAAATGGCCGTTTTGGTGGGAACACTGATTTTAATGACGATTAAAGTAAAAAAAAGTGAAATATTCCTTTAAATATGGTGCCTGGGGGGTGTCTGTAGTATGCCTGTGAAGTGCCACGTGTTTCCCGTGTTTAGAACAGTCCCTGCACAAAATGACATTAAACTGAAATAACACCATTTAAAACTGCTTGCGGTTTTAATGTTATATCTGGTTCCTGCAATATGGTTGAAAATCATTGAGAAAAATGGCATGGGTAGCCCTCCCTGTCCATTACCAGCCTATTTGGGTCTTGTACGCATATTAAGGGGAACCCTGTACCCATATTAAAAAAAAGAAATGCGTGTGGCCCCCAGGCCCTATATACTCAGAACAGCAGTATACAGGTGGTGCAAACAAGACAGGGACTGTGTAGGTTTGTTGTGTTAAGTTGAATCTGTTTGTAATTTTCAACTGGTACATTTTTAAAGTGTAGCTCCAGTCAAAAAAAACAATTTTTAAGCTTTTTGGAAAACATAGGGAAGGGTTATCACCCCTGTATAATTTGTTTTGTCGTCCATCTTTTTTCATCTCACTTGCTGTTGTCTCCTTCCGTTTGCAAGTAGGAGATGTTTGTAAGTTGGATGTTTGAAAGTAGGGGCCTGCCCTATATGCTCTGCAGAAATGGCGGAACAAGGTGTTGGTTTTGCCACAACATTGTAAGCCCTCAAAGTGACTCTTGGTGGGTGCTGGAGCACCCTGCTGTGAACGATTATATCAAGAATTGTAATTACATGCCATTGTTGAACAGTGGTAGAAAAATTGACCTTTGGTGGTTGTGGTGCTGGTGCCACAACACTATAAGTCCTCACCGTTACTCTGGGTGGGCACAGGAAGGGGCCCTCCTGTGAAATATTATATCAAGAATTGTAATTACATGTCCCTGTTAAACAGGGGCAGAAAAATTGGGCCTTAGGCACTGGTGCTGGTGCCACCACACTGCAACCTCTGCCATATACTCTAGTTTTATTGCAGGAATTAGCCCTGCTGCAAAGCATTGCATCACAAATTGTACTTAAACGCCCCTGTTAAACAGGGGCAGAAAAATTGGGCCTTAGGCACTGGTGCTGGTGCCACCACACTGCAACCTCTGCCATATACTCTAGTTTTAATGCAGGAATTAGCCTTGCTGCAAAGCATTGCATCAAAAATTTTACTTAAACGCCCCTGTTAAACAGGGGCAGAAAAATTGGGCTGATGGCATCAACCAGAACCAGAAATGTTCTTCCAACATATCAGCGGAGGAGGAAGAGGATAGACAATCAACATAACAGGACAGTCACTCAGCATCAGCATAGGCAGTCTTGAAGGGATGTGGCATTTCAAAAAAAATTATTCGGTTACATCAGCTTCAGGTGCTTGGTAGCTGTGGGTGATCCAAGACTGATTCATCTTGATGAAGGTCAGTCGATCAACTGATTCGGTGGACAGGCGCACCCTGTGATCGGTAACAAAGCCACCAGCAGCACTGAAGGTGCGTTCCGAAAGAACGCTGGATGCAGGACAGGCCAGTAGCTCAATTGCATACTGTGCAAGCTCTGGCCAGTGATCCATCCTCAAGACCCAGTAAGCCAGAGGATTTTCGGTGGGAAAGGTGTCCAAGTCTGACCTTGGCGATGGGTGCTGGAACCGATCATACCTTGGGGCTGCGGACTAAAAAATTGTCTGAAAGCATCAGTCAGACTGCCACCTTCTCCACCGCTCCTTCTGACCGATGCCTCAGCAACACGTTGTCCAGGACCAGGAGTTTGTAACCTCCCAGTCTCTGGGAACGCGTTGCACAGACCTTTCTGCAAGGCCTCCCGGAGATGTCTCATCCTCTGCTCCCTCTGCGATGGCACGATAAGGTCGGCAACCTTACCCTTGTACCGTGGATCAAGGAGAGTGGCCAGCCAGTAATGGTCCCTCTCCTTGATCCGAAGAATACGAGGATCCTTCCGCAGGCTTTGCAGGATCAGGGAGGCCATGCAGCGTAGGTTAGCTGAGGCATTCGGTCCGGAGTCCTCTAGGTCACTAAGGACAACATGATCCGCAGCTACCTCCTCCCAGCCACGTACAAGTCCACGTGTTTCTTGGGACTGTAAATCATCCCTACAAGACTGCTGCTGCTGCTGCTGATGCTGAGTGCCAGCCTCCACCTCCATGCTGACACAATCATCCTCCTCCTCCTCTTCCTCCTCCTCATCCTCTTCCTGTGTGATGGGTGGCACAGCAGGAACACTGTCTGGATAAAGGGGGCCTTGAGAGGCAAGGAAGTCCTCCTCTTCCTGCCTCTGTTCTGCCTCAAGTGCCCTGTCCATTATTCCACGCAGCGTATGCTCCAAGAGGTGGACAAGAGGTACAGTGTCACTGATGCATGCACTGTCACTGCTCACCATCCTTGTGGCCTCCTCAAATGGTGACAGGACAGTGTATGCATCCCTGATCATGCCCCACTGGCGTGGTGAGAAAAAACCGAGCTCCCTTGACCCTGTCCTGGTGCCGTAGTCGCACAGGTACTCATTGATGGCCCTCTGCTGCGTGTGCAGCCGCTGCAGCATGGCCAATGTTGAGTTCCATCTGGTGGGCATGTCACATATAAGGCGGTTCTTGGGCAGGTTCAACTCCTTTTGGAGCTCGGCCAGCCGAGCACAGGCATTAAATGATCGGCGGAAATGCGCACAGACTTTCCTGGCCTGCTTCAGGACATCCTGTAAGCCGGGGTACCTGCCCAAGAACCGCTGCACCACCAGGTTAAGGACGTGAGCTACACAGGGCACATGGGTCAGTTGTCCCTGTCAGAGGGCGGAGAGGAGGTTGGTGCCATTGTCGCAAACCACCATTCCTGGCTTAAGCTGGCGTGGCGTCAACCACCTCTCGGCCTGCCCCTGCAGAGCTGACAAAACATCCGCCCCAGTGTGGCTCCTGTCCCCCAAACAAACCAGCGCAAGCACGGCATGGCATAGTTTTGCCTGCGTACTTGCGTAGCCCCTGGAACGCCTACGGAGCACCGCTGGTTCTGAGGACAGAGCACTGGAAGAGGCCATGGAGGAAGAAGAAGAGGAGGGGGTGGAGGAGAGAGGTGTGTCACAACCAATAGTAGCATTTTGGAGGCGTGGTGGCGGAACAACCTCCAACACTACTGCACCTTGTCCTGCATCCTTCCCAGCTGCCAGAAGAGTGACCCAATGGGCCGTGAAAGACAGGTAACGTCCCTGTCCATGCCTGCTGGACCATGAGTCAGCGGTAATATGCACCTTACCGCTGACTGCCCTGTCCAGTGAGGCAAGGACATTGCCTTCCACATGCCGGTAGAGAGCCGGAATCACCTTCCGTGTTTGGGGACCTGCCACTGAGGAACCGCACATTGTACAAACTCACGGAAGGGGGCCGAGTCTACCAACTGAAAAGGCAGCAGTTGAAGTGCTAGCAATTTAGCCAAGCTAGCATTCAACCGCTGGGCATGTGGATGGCTGGGAGTGAACTTCTTCCGCCGGTCCAGCAGCTGGGGCAGGGACATTTGCCTGCTATAATCGGACGTGGGTGTACCGCTAGCAGAGTTCCCGGAAGCACTTGGCTGTGACACACCTAATTCTACACCTTCATTCCTCTCAGAGCAGGTTTCAGAGAGGACTGACGGTCTAGTGGGGTTGGAGATGCCAGCTGATGAGGAGCAAGGAGAGGTCCGCTTTGTTCTTTGGTGTGGGTCTTTGAGGTACGCTTGCCAACGAGCTGCATGGCAGGTCAACATATGTCTGGTCAAGCATGTGGTTCCCAAGCGGCTGATGTTTTGGCCACGTGAGATACGCTTGAGACATATGTTGCAAATAGCAGCGGTGCGATCTGATGCACTCGTCTCAAAAAAGGCCCACACCAAAGAACTTTTAGAATAACGCGCAGAGGCAGCGCTCTGCACAGGCGGAGCTCTGCGGTGTGATTCAGTCGGTGTGCTGCCCCTAAGCTGGCCCCCGGAGGGCATCCTGCCTCGTTGGACATGTGCCTCCTCCTCCTCCTCCTCCTCCTCCTCCTCCTCCCCCCTCCTTCCAGGCACCCACGTGGAGTCAGTGCCCTCATCATCCCCTCCCTCTTCATCGCTGTAGCAAACCTGGCAGTATGCTGCAGCTTGTGGAACATGACTGCCAGATTGCTGTCCTTCTTGAGCATCCCCTCTCTCTGCGCTCACGCTACTGCCTTCCTCTAGCTGAGTGTCATCATCAGAGCCCACAAAACACTGGGCATCCTCCTGGAGCATGTACACAACACTGTGCTCAAAGAGTTCAGGAGACTCCTCAGGAGGACGTGGTGGGTCTAGGGAAAGAGTCACTGATGATGACATTGAGAGGAGGGAAGACGATGCGTTGGCAGCTGCTTTGCTACTACCCTGAGACTGGGTGAGAGAGGATGAGGAGGATGAAGAGGGCTTGGTCATCCACTCTACCAAGTCGTTGGCATGTTGCGGTTCAACATGTCCAGCTGCCGAAAAGAAGGACAAGCATGTCCCATGGCCACGTGCTGATGACAATGCACCGCGTCCACGACCAGCACTGTTGTCTCTAGACACAGAGCCTGCTTGCCCTCTTTTATCGGCTCGCGCCTGTCTGCCTCTCCTTGCTGGCCTTCCAGACATGGTAATGGCCTGAAGGGAGTTGGGTAAAACAGCAGTTGGGTAGTGTATATTGTGCTGGAGGCACACAACACCCACTACCTCCTGCAGATGCCTTTATTATAGAACACCAGAGATAAAGGGGTATATACAGATGTATACTGTGCTGTGCTGGAGGCACACACAACTTCCAATAACTCCTGCAGATGGCAAGTGGTCTCAAATAGAGAACAGCTATGTAGGTGGATATAGCGGTATGTAGTGGGTACAGAGCACGCAGACAGCACGCACTATCTCCTAACACTACTGACTGCAAGCTCTATTATTAAAGATAGATCACTAGCTATATAGGTGAGGTGAATATAGCGGTGTATACTGCGGTCAGGGCACACAGACAATAACCAGAGAACACCAGAGATAAAGGGGTATATACAGATGTATACTGTGCTGTGCTGGAGGCACACACAACTTCCAATAACTCCTGCAGATGGCAAGTGGGCTCAAATAGAGAACAGCTATGTAGGTGGATATAGCGGTATGTACTGGGTACAGAGCATGCAGACAGCACGCACTATCTCCTAACACTACTGGGTATAGAGCACGCAGACAGCACGCACTATCTCCTAACACTACTGACTGCAAGCTCTATTATAAAAGATAGATCACTACTACTAGCTATATAGGTGAGGTGAATATAGCGGTGTATACTGCGGTCAGGGCACGCAGACAATAACCAGAGAACACCAGAGATAAAGGGGTATATACAGATGTATACTGTGCTGTGCTGGAGGCACACACAACTTCCAATAACTCATGCAGATGGCAAGTGGGCTCAAATAGAGAACAGCTATGTAGGTGGATATAGCGGTATGTACTGGGTACAGAGCACGCAGACAGCACGCACTATCTCCTAACACTACTGACTGCAAGCTCTATTATTAAAGATAGATCACTAGCTATATAGGTGAGGTGAATATAGCGGTGTATACTGTGGTCAGGGCACGCAGACAATAACCACTACACAACAGCAAGATAGAAAATCGTCCGAAAACGATCAGTGTGTACTGTGTTGAAGGTACACAGAACACCCACTGCTTCAGACGCCAACACACTACACGAGGCCGCCGCGATGGCGGCCTTATATAGTGTGGGGCGTGCACTACACAGCCTGAGCTATGATTGGATGCCTGTGGCCAATCATGGCTCTCCTCGCTGCTGGCGCTGCGATTGGCCAAGCATGCGGGGTCACAGTGCATGCTTGGCCAATCATGAGCCAGCAATGCACTGCGCCATCGCAGTGCATTGTGGGCCGTGAGCGCCACACGAATTCGACGCGAACGGACCAAAATGTTCGGATTTCGCCGAACTGACGAACAGCCAATGTTCGAGTCGAACGTACGTTCGACTCGAACACGAAGCTCATCCCTAGCAATGACATACAACGGGACTAGAAAAGGAAGTTGAATAGCCAGTAGCCAATAGCTGCCCTTGCGTTGTATCTGGTCCGTCGGAATAGCATACAGACAAAAAGTTTTCCCGATAGGAATTGATTCCATCGGAAAGATTTAAAACATGTTCTATTTCTAGGTCCGTCAGAATTTTTGAAAAAAAAAAGTCAGATGAAGCCCACACAGGATCGGAATATCCAATGAAATGATTCCTTTGGACCTTTCCTACTGGAAAGTCTGGTCGCAAGTATGCAGCATATGGGTTCACTTTTCTTGGATCTCTGCTGCTGGGCAGAATATAGTTGCGAGTACAATGTTAATGTCACAAAAGGGAAGAGAAGTAAATAAAGACAATAATGTTTTCTTCTCCATATTCTAGTAGCCCTGTACCTGGCTACCGCTATTTGCTTTTTTTCTCATGTTTTGCATTTAAAATGACTCTGTCATAAGGAAAAAAATTAAACTGTCTTAGGTATAATGTGCAAGTAAGTGCTGCAGCCTCCTGAACCCTGAATCCCAAATTCTGGGGCATTCTGGAAAACAAAGCTGCAGCATTTCTTAAAAGTGTTGCAGTTGGCTCTCCTCTTTCTGCATCCTGCAAATTCCTATTGGCCAGTGAGGCTGCCCATCATAATGACTGACAAATAGAAATGTGTGGTTGCAGGACTTAGGGGCAAGTTCCAAAACTGGAAGTGTTAGAGTATGCCTAAAATGTTGCTCTGACAGTAAATTCAGCTGTGCCTGCAGGTTTTTCACATTACATTTTATCTTTAAAGACTTGGCGCTGACACCTCCTGGCCCTTTAAGAGGTTTGTGACACCGGGAAGTGGGGCACGGCCGTGATGGGCTGTCACGACGATCACATGGTCTGAAAACTCCTGATTGCAAGGAGCGATTGAGAGCTTTCGGTAAAGCGATGGTAACTGTGCTAGGAGCGAGCTGCACACACGCTCTCGACACAGGCGTATTGGGGACAATTAACGCAAATATGCAGCCGCCTCTGTGTTAAGGGAAGGCACTGAGAGGCAGCGTACTGCTGGCACCAAGGAGTTAATGCCTAATTCACATAATTCTAACCATTGAATACTTTATTAAAATATTTGTTATTGTTTCAAATACTAAAATGCATCTAAAAGTTGTAATGTTTAAGGTTTAGTTCATAAAAAATAACTAAATGAGCGTTTTGGAGTAATGGCACTGCTGGCACAGTTAAAAGGGCAAAAAATTCTAAACCTATTACAGGACAATTTTATGGTCCAGTTTATTGAGGCCCCAACTAGGAATGAAGCTCTGTTGGACCTGGTAATCTCAAACCATGCAGAGCTTATTACTAATGTCCAGATAAAGGAACATCTGGGTAGCAGTGATCATAACATGATTTCCTTTGATGTTAGTGCTAAACAAGAAATACATACGGATAAGATAAAAACACTTAACTTCAAGAGAGCACATTTTCCAAGGATGAGGGCTGCTCTCCAGGACTTAGACTGGGAGAGAATATTTGCTTCAATGGGCACAGAACAGAAATGGGAATTCTTCAAAAAGACTGTTTGGGACCTCACGGCAAAGAATAATCCCATGGGCAATACGTTTAAAAGGCTAAAAACAAAACCTATGTGGCTCACAGCCAAAGTTAAAAAAGCTATAAACTATAAGAGAAGAGCTTTTAAAAAATATAAAAATGAAGGATCACTAGTGTCATTTAAATGTTACAAAGAATTTAACAGAATATGTAAAAAGGAAATCAAGGATGCAAAAATTCAAAACGAACGACAGATTGCAAAAGATAGTAGGACAAACCCCAAAAAATTCTTCAAATATATTAATAGTAAAAAGGTCAAGTCTGAGCATGTAGGCCCTTTACAAGTGGGTGACTGGTGACAAATAGAAGGCTAATTTATTAAATACTTTCTTCAGCTCTGTGTACACAAAAGAGCATGGGGGAGCGCATGTCCATAATGGGGTGATAGTGACACAGCCCCAAATGATCCACAATGGCTCAAAAGTGATATGGTCCAGAAATATTTAGACAGAATAAAGGTGGATAAAGCACCTGGCCCTGAGCGCCCCCCCCCTCCTGAGCTGTACCAGGCCGCGTGCCCTCAACATGGGGGGTGCCTTGGGGAAGGGGGGGCCGCGCGGCCCCCCCACCCCAAAGCACCTTGTGCCCATGTTGATGAGGACAAGGTCCTCTTCCCGACAACCCTGGCCTTTGGTTGTCGGGGTCTGCGGGCGGGGGGCTTATCGGAATCCGGGAGCCCCCTTTAATAAGGGGGCCCCCGGATACCGGCCCCCCACCCTATGTGAATGAGTATGGGGTACAATGTACCCCTACCCATTCACCTGTAAAATAAATTACAAAAAAACACAACACACAAGGGTTAAAATAGTTTATTGCACAGCTCCGGGGGTCTTCCGTCTTCGGGGATCTTCTCGCCGGACTCCTCCGCTATCTTCTTGTAGCTCTTTTACTAGCGGAGGAGCCCGGCTTTCTTCCTCGCCGCCGCCCTTCTTCCGACTTCAGGGATCTTGTCCCCCTCTTCGGTTCTTCTGCCGGGCCACCGTGCCTTCTTCTAGCTCTTTTACAGGCGGTGGCCCGGTCTTCTGCCGCCGCGGCCGCTGCCGCCTTCCGTTCTTCTGTCCTTTTCTTCTTCTTCAGATGTTGCCTCGTCGAGTCCTCCGCTCACAATGACGGGGACCGGGCACGCGGCGACTTATATAGGGACAAGGGGCGGGGTCTTCGGTGATGTCACATGGGTTGATGTCACATGGCGACAGTCCCAGCATCCTCTGGGACTGTGACATCAACCGAAGACCCCGCCCCTTGTCCCTATATAAGTCGCCGCGTGCCCGGTCCCCGTCATTGTGAGCGGAGGACTCAGCGAGGCAACATCTGAAGAAGAAGAAGAGAAGGACAGAAGAACGGAAGGTGACGGCGACGGCGGCAGAAGACCGGGCCACCACCTGTAAAAGAGCTAGAAGAAGGCGCGGTGGCCCGGCAGAAGAACCGAAGAGGGGGACAAGACCCCCGAAGTCGGAAGAAGGGCGGCGGCGAGGAAGAAAGCTGGGCTCCTCCGCTAGTAAAAGAGCAACAAGAAGATAGCGGAGGAGTCCGGCGAGAAGACCCCCAAAGACGGAAGACCCCCGGAGCTGTGCAATAAACTATTTTAACCCTTGTGTGTTGTGTTTTTTTTGTACTTTATTTTACAGGTGAATGGGTAGGGGTACATTGTACCCCATACTCATTCACATAGAGTGGGGGGCCGGTATCCGGGGCCCCCTTATTAAAGGGGGCTCCCAGATTCCGATAAGCCCCCCGCCTGCAGACCCCGACAACCAACGGCCAGGGTTGTCGGGAAGAGGCCCTTGTCCTCATCAACATGGAGACAAGGTGCTTTGGGGTGGGGGGCCGCGCGGCCCCCCCTTCCCCAAGGCACCCCCCATGTTGAGGGCACGCAGCCTGGTACGGCTCAGGAGGGGGGGCGCTCGCTCGCCCCCCCTTTCCTGGCCGGCCGGGTAGCGTGCTAGGACAAGGGTCTGATGTGGACCTGGGGGGGACCCCCACGTCGATTTTTTTCGGTGTTGGGGTTCCCCTTTAAGTCCATACCAGGCGGCGGGGCCAGCAACGTATCCTTCGCAGGCCCCGCCTACCTGGAGACGCGCTCGAAATTAGCGGACTTTCCTCCGCGTGTGGGCGAGTCCGTTCATTTCAAAAGTAGGGCGGATAGTACGGCGGACTTAGTACGCCGTATTAGTCCGCTGAAAAAGTGCCGTGTGTGGGCAAGTAGCCCGTTCGGAAAGTCCGACGGACAGTCTGGCGGGAAGTCCGCCAGACTAAGTACGTCGGACAGACGGCTACGTGTGTACGCGGCTTTACTCTGAATGGTCTAAGGTTATCAGTGGTGTACCCCAAGGTTCAGTGCTGGGACCCTTACTTTTTAACATCTTTATAAATGATATTGGGTCTGGGATCAAAAGTAACATTTCTGTGTTTGCAGATGACACCAAGATATGCAGTGGAATAATGTCCTTACAGGATGTCTCCAATTTACAAGCCGACCTCAATACACTGTCTAATTGGGCGACTATGTGGCAGATGAGGTTTAATGTTGATAAATGTAAAGTTATGCACTTGGGGGCTAAGAATATGCATGCATCATACATGCTAGGGGGAGTACAACTGGGGGGATCCATAGTGGAGAAGGATCTGGGGGTTTAGATCATAAGCTCAATAATAGCATGCAATGCCAAGCTGCTGTTTCCAAAGCGAGCAAAGTCCTTTCTTGTATTAAGAGAGGTATGTACTCCAGAGAGAGAGATATCATTTTGCCCCTGTTCAAATCATTAGTAAGACCTCATCTGGAATATGCAGTTCAGTTTTGGGCACCAGTTCTCAAAAAGGATATCGGGGAACTGGAGAAAGTGCAGAGAAGGGCAACCAAACTGATAAGAGGCATGGAGGAACTCAGCTATGAGGAAAGATTAGAGGAACTGAATTTATTCACTCTTGAGAAGAGAATAAGGGGGGATATGATCAACATGTTCAAATATATTAGGGGTCCATATAGTGAACTTGGTGTTGAGTTGTTCTCTGTACGGTCAACCCAGAGGACAAGGAGGCACTCTTTACGTCTAGAAGAAAAGAGATTTCATCTTCAAGTACTGAAAGGTTTCTTCACAGTTAGAGCTGTGAAAATGTGGAATAGACTCCCGGCAGAGGTGGTTCTGGCCAGCTCAGTAGATTGCTTTAATTAAGGCCTGGATACTTTCCTGAATGTACATAATATAACTGGGTACTAACATAGGTAAAGTGGATCCAGGGAAAATCCGATTGCCTCTTGGGGGATCAGGAAGGAATTTTTTTCCCCTGCTGTAGCAAATTGGAGCATGCTCTGCTGGGTTTTTTTTTCGCCTTCCTCTGGATCAATTGTGGGCATAACATTGGGTATTTAGATTGTACGATTTTTTATTTTATTTATTTGTTTTTAAGGTTGAACTGGATAGACTTGTGTCTTTTTTCAACCTGGCTAACTATGTAACTATGTTTTAAGATTTTCTTTTTACAATCAGTACATACAATTTTTGGGATAATTCTCATCTATATCATATTTGTTTGTGAAAATATCAACTGATATTTTGTTTGACTATCTTGGATGTAGTTTGTCTTTTAGGTATAAGCAAACTACCACATTTTAAAATAATAAAATTTATATGAATCAAATGTGATGGGGGGCGCTAAATAACTATATAAATAATAAAACACATCTATATAATTTGACCAAAGTCACAACAAATATCAAAAATGTGTTGCCTTGAGTGGGACTAGACCACCCAGAACCATGAGCCCATATATATTGCAAAACATATATATATACAAATAGTGCATACATCAAAATTTATGAATCAACCATAAATGCTCTGCATGTGCTAAAAAGGGCTAATGCTCAATCATAGAAAAAGGTCCAATGTGCAAAATCACAGTCCAGTGTGCAAAATAAGCATCAAAAAGTGTGGCTTCCACTATAGAGATGAGCCACCTTCACTGACTGCACTGTACACCCAAAAGTGCTCTGTAATGGATGTCTGCTTACCAGAAGTTGTTGACCTTTTTAATTAAAAGAAGGTCAAATACAGCCTTTTGCAAGAAATGACTGCAATTAACAGAATGAGCTGTGTAGGAAAAACCCCCTCCTCTCCACCAACATGGATGACCGGAGATGTATGTGAAAAGGAATACAAAAATTGGAATAGTGTAATCCCATTTATTGAAAGTTTTTTTTTTTATTCTTTATTTATATCCAATTTTTTATCATTACAAAATAAATACATATATAAAAAAAGAAGAGGGGACAGAGTCATACATATAGATCATATACAGCACTAACATGCATAGTACAAACCCAAGTATTTTTTTTTTCTTTTTTTTCTAATTCCTTTATTGAATGCCAGAAGAAATAACAGACGCATGGACAACATTAATAAAACATACAGAATTTCAAAACATAAACCTTTCGGTTGCACCCGGGTGGGAGATATAGAGATCACCCCCAACTTAGGCTTAAACTAAACATGGAAGCATTCCCGAACAGGGGGCTAAATTCCCCTCTAAGCCCTTGTACACACGGTCGGAGAATCTGTCGGAATGAGTCTTATCGGACCGTGTCGTCAGATAATCCAACTGTGTGTGGTATGCATCGGACTGATTCCGTCCGAATCTCCGTCCGACCCAATTTTCCAACATGTTGGAAAGATTTCCTGACCAACTGGGCCGGACGGACCTAATCCGATCATGTGTAGAGCATTTTCATCGGACCAAGTGCCACGCATGCTCACATTCAAATTCCGACACGGAAGCGCTCGTTCAGGTAAAACTACTGCTCGTAAGCGATATAGCACATACGTCACGCTGCAATGTTAAAAAATCATTCATCAAGCGCATTCTTTTGTTCTTTACAATGCTGCAAGAACCAACTTCTTTTGATGCTTATAGTCACACACACTTCTCCCGAACGGATTTCATTACTCTTTTTTAACCATTTCAGTAATACAATTTTAGTTTGCGTCACATCTACACAATGTTTGATTTGTTTTTTTTATTTTTGGGATGTTTTTTTTGGGGGGGGGGGGGGATTCCCTAAAAATCTCCTTTAAAGACACTTTGCTCATTTATCCTTATTTTTTTATTTTTTTTGTGAAAACTTACAACAACATTATTTGATTTTTGAGATTTTGTTTTTCTTTTTTTAGGCCTCTTTCACACGGGGGGGATCAGTAAAGATCCGCCCCGTGATGATCCGCTCGCTCAGCGGGGATCGCTCCGTTGTCCCCGCTGAGCCGGCTGCGGACAGGGCGGTCTCCGCACACTGTGCGGGGACCGCCCTGTCAGCTCTCCGCTCTCCTCTATGGGGATCGGACGAGCACGGACCGTGTGTCCGTGTTCATCCGATCCGCTCTGCAGACGGACAGAAAAATAGGATTTTCCTCCGTCTGCAGAATCGGACAGTTGCGGAGGCGGACAATAGCGGGTGTCTGCGGATGCTCATCCGCAGACACCAGCTATCCCATAGGGATGAATGTATGGCCCGTATTTCATCCGCAAACGGATGGATGAAATACGGACATACCATCCGCATGTGTGAAAGGGGCCTTAATCTATAGGAGGTTGTTTAGTGTTAACACCCCTTGTTATTTATTTCACTTTGTTTTTTGGAAATGTACCTGCCTGCTCACAAATAAACTGGCCTTTTGGAAGGAAAACACATACGCAAGTATTTCATCCAAACAAAAATGACCTTTATTTCGGTGTCAGTAACAGATAAAGAGGGAGGCAGCAATGTTGAAACTGGGGAGATTTGTGAAGCCTTTGGCCCCCAGGGCACACATCAAATATTTCAAAGCAAAAATTGGTGGCCTGAGGAGTACATATCTGAGGGAGAGAAGTCTGGTCTTGAAGTCCATGAAACCTGGAACAGCAGCAGATGACATCTATGTTCCCAGGCTGTGGTACTACAACAGGATGAATCTTCTGGCAGACCAGACTGAACCCAGGTAATCACACTCTGGTCTTCCTTACACGCTTCCTTCCAGGCTGTGGCTGTGGTGCTGGAGGTGTGGCAGAAGGAGGAGGAGGAGCAGGGGCATGGGCCAAATGACACAAGTGTGATTCTCGTGTCATTTGGCCCAACAGACCCGTGTTGAGGGTTGGAGAATAACCTGCTCACACCATTTCTGTTGCCCCTGCTCCATTTTCTCCAGCTTGCACACAATCAAGGCAGCCAAGGCCTCTTGGTGTGTTGGTTTTGCTTGTAGTGCCGCAGAAGCCTCACCAATCAGCCTCAGGGCCGACTCCTCCACATTCCCCCCCTTTCTCGTCCTTTTGTGTGGAAGGTGGAGGGGAGGGACCTGGCATTCGGTGAGGCTCCTTTGGCTGCCCACCGCCTGGCTGCCGCTTACCCCCGCCTCCTCCTGGCTGCCACTTTCCACAGCCACCTCCTGGCTGCTGCATTCCACACCCTCCTGGTCCTGGCTGAGTTCTTCCTGTGTATGAAAAAGGGACATCGTTTGAGTTTTTGGTTCATCAAACACACACAATTTTTATATCAACACTGTTGCAAATTGTTAACCAATAGAAAAGACTGTCATTCTGAGCCCAGCATTTTTCTTTCTTGTCCCAAAGGTTTTGGCCACTACTGTCTATTGATATGTGAAACACTTTCAAAACTCACCAATTAGGGAGCAGAAATCAAGTTAACATCATTCATTTTGACTCCACAAATATGTACAACAATACTATACCTGGCTCAAGCTGGGCTCCTCCAGTTCTTCCTGAGTGGAAGGCCCAGGTTGTGCGTCGGAAGACTCAGCGGGTGTGGAATGGAGCATAGGACGCGTGGAAGGAAGAGTAGAGAGTGATTGTCTGGCCTCAGCCTGGTCTGACAGAAAATTCATCAAGTCATAATACCACAGGGTGGGAACATAAACCTCAGCTGCTGAAGTTCCTGATTTCATGGACTTCACCACCTTATTCCTCTCCTTCAGATATGTACTCCTGAGGTTCCCAATTTTCTTTTTGATATATTTCTCATCTGCCCTGGGGACCACCGGCTTCACAAACTCAACCAGTTCCATTATTGCTGCCTGCCTCTTTGCTCTGCTACTGTAAAAAGGATGGGTGTTTTGCCACAGGACTGGCAGGTCTCGATATTTATCGATGAATAGAGGGAGAAAGCTGTAGTCATTAAAGCCGTCCATGTCTGCAAGACACAACACAAGACAAACACTAATGTCAGGCTAAACTCCACTAATGCAGGCCTCAATCTAGAATTAGTGTAGCCTAGTGATGTGCCAAGTTCAAGATTGTACCTTTGTTTGTGCGTTCGTTGCCTCAGCTTCTCCCTCTGTTCACAGATCGTACGGACAACACACGCGTGTTACGTTTTATTTACAGTGTGCATGCGTGCAACTCCGCCCGCCCCTGATGTTCTTTCCAGACTATTCCCCGCCAGTTCGCTTCCGGCGCAGTGGGCAGAGCACACAGGTGCGCAATAATAATTACACTAAACGAGGAGGAGGGTGAGGAAAGGCCGGAGCTTGAAACGTCCCGATCCAGGAAGACAAGATTTAAGGCCGCAAATATGTCTTTTGGAGAGATGTTGGAGATGGTCGACATATTGATGGGAAATATGGACCTTACCCAAACCCAAATATCAGAAAGACCAAGATCATGAATAAAGTTGTGAAGTGTCTTCTGCCTAATTTTGGGGTACACCGATCCATGGATCAACTGAGAAAACGCTGGTCAGACCTGAAACTGAGGGAGCACGAGCAGTACATAAGGATCAAGCGTGTTCTGGACAAAAGTAAGTAGTTGTGTGTTCATATGATTATTATTGCTTGCATACTGCTCCATGTGCTTTGAGTTCATGTTGTGCATTTTAAAATGGCCACTTTCAAGTTCATGGTTTCATTCGTTCGTAGGAAACATCGTTATGCAGATAAGTATTCTAGCTGAACACAGTGTCCCCAATAATGTTATGACCTTGAAGCTCGGCCAAAATAAACAATTGAACAACACTTCCAAACAATGTTTCATATTGTTAATTATGCCCTCTGTGTGATAATTATTTAATTTTTACAAATCTCATAGGGGAGAGAAGACTCGGCAAGTATGAGGACACCAGGGACCCCACCCCTCACAAAGAAGGACAACTTCCAAAAGAACAAACAGAGAAGCAGAAGGAGGAGGAAGGAGAGATTGTGCAGGATGTGCAAATTGTCACCACAACAGGTGAGTGTCGGAGAACACAGCTTCCGGTAAGCTCATCAATGTATGTCCCCATATTTAAATTACGTTTTTTTTTCTTTTGTTTTATAGGTGACGTGGAAGAAGATTTCCGTTTTACCAGTGAAAGTGCCCAGATCAGGGAGATAATGGGGTGCAATGGGTATTGGGAACATATCCTGCAAAACATCAATGATGTTAATTTAAATTGGAAAAACATCATTGATGTTTTGGGGAGAGTGTGAAACACCCCAAACTAGATAGGGTCTTATTTTTGGAATTTTAAGACCAAAATGTTGTAGTTCTCCAAATTAGACTTTTGGAAGATGCACAGAGTGTGGAAACATGCATTATCTCCCATCATGGGGGATCATTGTATGTGTTTTGTGTTTAGTGTCTGAGATGAAGGGGTTGCAGCCCCAAAGCATGTACATTGATCCCCCATGATGGGAGCTAGCACATGTTGACACACTGTGTGCATCTTCCAAATTTGGATTTTTCAGGGGTGACACCCCATGTGATGAAGGCAATATCAGCCCAGTTTGTACATACTCATGTCTGATATTTTCTTCATTTTTCAAAGTGGAACTTTGTATGTTTCTGTGTTCTGTATTTTACAGTTAGATATATGCCTGTTTACACCAAAACAATAATTAAAACAAATTTTTCAAAAACTCTTTTTTAAAAAAAACACAATTTCTAGGTTGGTTGTACAAACCTTTTCAAAACGCACATGTGAATGTGGTTGGATTAAACAGTTCAATTAGCAACAATGTGTGGCTTTTTTTTTCATGGCACCAAAAATGTATTTGGAGTACAATTTAAATTTGTGCTGAGAAGGAGTGTGATTTACTAAAGGCAACTCCACTTTGCACTCCCAGGGCAGTTTCAGGTGTACTTTTGCAGTGCAATTGTAGTGCATAGTGGATGTGCCTTTACTAAAAAACACCCACAGTGATGTGTAAATTTGGTCAATCATGCCATTTTCCTGCCATGGTTCTGAAAATGAGCACGATTTGGGTCACTAATGCACTACATACATTAGTTAACAAAAAAGAAGGTGTGTGTGTGTAGAAGACCCACAACATAATAACATTATCTGAAGAAGAGACTGTCCCCTCATCTCGCACAGAACTTGGGTTTGCACTGTTGGTGAAAAAGGCACAACTTTATCAAACATAATTATACCTAGGAGACACATAAAACCAAGCCAAGCAGTAAATGAAGGCGTTTCATATAAAAATTTAATTTTAAAATGCTGCTCAGTCATTGTCTGGCATATCAATGGCCCCCCTACCCACAAAGTAGTCCATGTATTGGGTTCTAACCTCACGGGCGCTTTGGGGGGGACAAGCCAGGATGAGCATGTTGAAGGCCCGTGAGGTTATCTGCATTGTCCATCAAGTCTGCTTCTTGTTGGCCAACTGAGACCGCATAGTTTGAAGAAACTTTTTTCAAATAATTGTGCAGAACACAGCACGCCAGCACTATATGATTGAGTTTGTATTCCGCCATGTGAATAGGCGTAAGAAAAAGGCAGAACCGGCTGGCCAGTATACCAAAAGTGTTCACCACTCTTCGGGCTCTGGACAGGCGGAAATTTAAAATCCTCTGGTCTGGGGTGAGGGTCCTCTGGGGGAAAGCCCGCATCAGATGGTTCGTCAGGGCAAACGCCTCATCCGCGACGAAGACGAACGGGAGTCCTTCCTGATTCTCCTCTGGAGGTGGCAAGCCAAGACTGCCACTCTGGACTGCCACTCTGGAGACGCCAGTAGAACTCCGTCCGTGAGAACACTCCACCATCCGACATCCGTCCATTTTGCCCCACGTCCACATACAAAAACTCCTATGTCGCAGACACCACCGCCAACATCACGATACTATGAAACCCCTTGTAGTTATAATAGTACGACCCCGAGTTGGGTGGTGGGACGATGCGGACGTGCTTCCCATCTATTGCTTCTCCACAATTGGGAAAGTCCCAACGACTGGCAAAGTGGGAGGCCACAGTCTGCCATTCCTGTGGCGTTGAAGGACACTGTGGAGTGAAACAAGAACAAAAATTAGTAATTTGACAAATCAACATTACAAGCAGATTAGACACCAACATTTTTGGACAAAATTAGTATAACATTTTGGGAACTGAGTATTTAAAGCCTAAAGTCTAATGTCCCCTTATGAGAGTCATCACCCCCCCATCCCTCCCCCACCCCCACCCCCCCATATCCCCCATCTGATGGGCCCTTGCTAAAAAAATGAGAGGGGATGTTTAGGACAGGTAACCCTCTCCACTTGATTGAGAGCTGAATGGCTAAATAATGTGTGCTACTTTGAGAAGCCCCTCCTTAGTTACACTATTGGCAGCCCGCCGGACAGGTAAGAAGTGTCATAATAACAAAAAGAAACCAAAATGGAAGCATTTTTTGACATTCTGCTATTACATATCCATATAATTAATAGGTTAAAAAAATATATATATATAGCATTTGAAAGTATTGAGGCAGGCCCTTGCACTACATGCTTTGGTGAATTCATCCATAAATGTGAGCATCAAAAAGGTAGGTAGAGTGTGTATTGGGTTTGGTAAAGTCAGTAGATAGAGGATTGCTATCAGCTGAGCTAGCAGTTGGGGGAGGGGGGTTCTTAATGAGTTTGGCCCCACCAAAAAAAATGTCACTCTCATGAAGTGAAGCATACACATCACATTTGGAGACATTTTAGGGGGTGTTTAGGGGGAAAGCAATACTATGGAGCTGACAAAAGACATTGGTAAGTGACTAGACTATCGTTTTATGGGCCAAGAAGAGCATGGTGGGGAAGTTAGTGAGGCAAATATGCCTGAGGACAAAGGGTCAGAGTATATGATTTCGAGCATATTGCAATGATGGTAAGAAGAAGAAGAAGAAGAACGGAAGGCGGTGGCGACAGAAGACCGGGCCACCGCCTGTAAAAGAGCTATAAGAAGGCACGGTGGCCCGGCAGAAGAACCGAAGAGGGGGACAAGACCCCCAAAGTCCGGAGAAGAGGCCGGCGGCGAGGAAGAAAGCCGGACTCCTCCGCTAGCAAAAGAGCTACAAGAAGATAGCGGAGGAGTCCGGCGAGAAGACCCCTGAAGACGGAAGACCCCCGGAGCTGTGCAATAAAGTATTTTATCTCGTGTGTTGTGTTTTTTTTTGTACTTTTATTTTACAGGTGAATGGGTAGGGGTACATTGTACTCCATACTCATTCACATAGGGTGGGGGGCCGGTATCCGGGGCCCCCTTATTAAAGGGGGCTCCCGGATTCCGATAAGCCCCCCGCCCGCAGACCCCGACAACCAACGGCCAGGGTTGTCGGGAAGAGGCCCTTGTCCTCATCAACATGGGGATAAGGTGCTTTGGGGTGGGGGGGCCGCGCGGCCCCCCCTTCCCCAAGGCACCCCCCATGTTGAGGGCACGCGGCCTGGTACGGCTAAGGAGGGGGGGGGCGCTCGCTCGCCCCCCTTTCCTGGCCGGTCGGGTAGCGTGCTCGGACAAGGGTCCGTTGAGGACTTGGGGGGGACCCCCACACCGATTTTTTTCGGCGTTGGGGGTTCCCCTTTAAGTCCATACCAGGCGGCGGGGCCAGCGACATCTCCTTCGCGGGCCCCACCTACCTGGAGACGCGCTCGAAATGAGCGGACTTTCCTCCGCGTGTGTGGGCGAGTCCGTTCATTTCGAAAGTACGGCGGACTTAGTACGCCGTATTAGTACGCTGAAAAAGTGCCGTGTGTGGGCAAGTAGCCCTTTCGAAAATTCCGACGGACAGTTTGGCGGACGTCTGCCAGACTAAGTACGTCGGACAGACGGCTACGTGTGTACGCGGCTTTAGGTTCTGGGTCCCCTGAATGCGACCTGAATATAGTATTGCACTATATTGCTCCTAACCTCAGTTATTGCTCTCCCATTGCATTCCTTGAGCACATATATTGTTACTGTTTGTTACTTTTCCACAGAAATATTAGTAAAGACAATTTCTGTGTTTTATCATAATGTGTGTGTTTTTCATTGGTTATTGCACTTACACTATTACCAGTTGTGCCAGAGGGGGCAGAGAGTGTTGCTGGGGTTAAGAGGCAGAGTAACGGACTGAACAAACTTAACTGGCTCCTTCGGGGGTAGCGCTACATATGCTAATTCTTTTTATTTTTCTAGCTATTTGACTTAGATGTGTATGGCTTTAAATTATTTAATTAACAACGTGTTACTGCTTGGTTTCTTTGCTGTTTAACCACTTCAGCCCCGGACCAATAAACACCCTAAGGACCAGAGGTCTTTTTACAATTTCACACTGCGCTGATTTAACTGGTAAGTTGTGCGATCATGCAATATTGCACCCAAACGAAATTTGCGTCCTTTTCTTCCCACAAATAGAGCTTTCTTTTGATGGTATTTGATTGCCTTTGCGTTTTATTTTTTGCGATATAAATGGAAAAAGACCAAAAATTTTGAGAAAAAAATGATATTTTCTACTTTTTGTTATAAGGAAAATCGAATAAACTCAATTTTAGTCAAACATTTAGGGCAAAATTTATTCAGCCACATGTCTTTAGTAAAAAAAAATGTCAATAAGCGTATATTTATTGGTTTGCGCAAAAGTTATAGTGTCTACAAACTAGAGTACATTTTCTGGAATTTACACAGCTTTTAATTTACGACTACCTATCTCATTTCTTGAGGTGCTAAAATGGCAGAGCAGTACAAACCCCCCCCCCCCAAATGACCCCATTTTGGAAAGTAGACACCCCAAGGAAGTTGTGGAGAGGCATATTGAGACCATTGAATATTTTTTTTTGTCCCAAGTGATTGAATAATGACACACAAAAAAAAAAAAGTTTACAAAAAGTTGTCACTAAATGATATATTGCTCACACATGCCATAGTTAAATGTGGAATTGCACCCCAAAATATATTCTGCTGCTTCTCCTGAGTACAAGGATACCACATATGTGGGACTTTTTGGGAGTCTAGCTGCGTACGGCACCCCGAAAACCAATCACTGCCTTCAGGGTTTCTAAGGGTGCAAATTTTTGATTTCACTCCTCACTACCTATCACAGTTTCGAAGGCCATAAAATGCCAAAATAGCACAAAACCCCCCCAAATGACCCCATTTTGGAAAGTAGACACCCCAAGCTATTTACTGAGAGGCATGTTGAGTCCATGAAATATTTTATATTTTGCCACAAGTTGCAGGAATTAAAATTTTTTTTTTTTTTGCACAAAGTTGTCACTAAATGATATATTGCTGACACATGCTATGGGCATAAGTGAAATTACACCCCAAAATAAAAATTCTGCTGCTTCTCCCGAGTATGGGGATACCACATGTGGGGGACTTTTTGGGAGCCTAGCCACTTACGGGACCCCGAAATCCAAGCACTGCCTTCCGGATTTAAATATAAAACGCTACCAAAAAAAAAACTGTTAGCGATCTCAGGGATCAGGCCTGACTCTGTGAACGCTGCAGTTATGTGTTTAGTGCTTTTTAAGTGACAGTAATCGATCGATACTGCACTTGGGTGGGCTGGGCGGAGGGGCAAAACGCAGGTGATAGCAGGTATCTGGGCTGATCCCGCTAACAATGCGTTTTTTTGGAACCCTAAACTGCTGGGGACGCTAGTATAGATCAGATCAGATATTGATCTGTTCAGATTCTTTACCACTACGGGAGGTTTATGCTTTGCGTGTTAGCGGTACTGGCACTAACCTAGCGCTGCCTGGGGCGACGCAGACCCTGACCCTAAAACCTAATTGATATCACCCACCGGGTGATCAGGGGGTTAAACCTTTATTGGGTAATAAATAGCGGGTGCCCTGATGCTATAAAAAGCAAACTAACTAACCAGAGTCACCCGTAACACTTATACGGTGATCACTGGTGAAAGGGTTAACTAGGGGCAATCAGGGGGTTCAAATTTTTATTAGGTAGTATATGGGGGTCCCTGGCGCTATATAAAAACCTGACGGGGAACCTAAATAACTAACTGGCTAACAGCGTCCCCAGTGACACTTATACGGTGATCGCTGGTGAAACTAACTAGGGGCAATCAGGGGGTTAAAACCATTATTGGTTAGTATATCGGGGTACCTAGCGCTATTAAAACCTGGCAGTGAACCTAAAAAAATAACTAGCTACTTAGCGGCACCAGTGACACTAATGCAGCGATCAGAAAAACGATCGCTTAGTGACACTGGCAAAAGGGGGTGAAAGGGTTACCTGCGGGGAAATCAAAGGGTTAAACCTTTATGGGGGGTAGGGGGCTACGCTGGACCTAGCACTAACTGCCCTGACACTTTACAGTCACAGACACTAAATGCAGTGATCAGTAAATAAATGATCACTGCAATCAGTGACACTGTGACTGGGAGGGGGAGGGGGTGATTGGGGGGTGATGGGGGGGGGGATTGTGTGCCTACATGTCAGTGTAGTGTTGGTGCACACTTACTTTCACTGTTCTCCTCGTAGTCCGGTCAAAAAGACCGCCCCGAGGAGAATGACATCACTTCCTGCCTGTGTTTACTATACACAGCGGGGGAAGCTTCTCATTCCCCAGGAGCGATTGAGAGGGGATGGCCAGAAACCAACGGCCATCCCCTCATCCCGGATCGCTCCTGCAGCGAAATGGACCGCCGCATGCAGCGGGAGGGGGTCCGATCGGACCTCCCACCCGCTGGAAGGCGAGCACGTACATGCACGTGCTTGTGCCTGTCGGTGCCATTGCACCGACGTACATTGCCATGCGGCGGTCCTTAAGTGGTTAATAACGCCCGACTTCTGTTGAACGGCCCTGTTGGAAAATCAGCATAGCCCCTGCAGCCAATGGGCTGCAGCTTTGATATATGTATTCTGACAGGAGAGGAGCCCCTGCTGTCAAAATACAATGGTCCAGCGGAAGAAATCCCTGCATCCATCGCTTGTGTGGGTACAGGGATCTGTGAGTTGTTGTTTTTTTCTTTAAAGCCACTGGTTGATCAAAAAAAAAAAAAACTGTACATGTATACCCAGCTTTACAAGCACTCTTTAACCTTTGAATATCTAGATGTAGTTCTGAAGGGTCATATAAAGGAGCATTACCATCAAAACTTTTTTCAAAAGTGTTGACAAAGTGTTTTTTTAAACTTCAACAGCTGTCATTTCAAACCATGGCTAAGGAAGATTTTGAACAGTCAAGTCAGGTGATTAAGAAGAAATTGCTCACAACATATATTTTTGGAACAGGCCAATACATTCCAAAGACGATGATCAGGAAACCATAAAGGGAGCATGTCATTTAACCCTGCCAGCTTCAAAACAACCAACAATTGGAGTCCCGCAAGGCCCAGATTTCATCACCAAATACAACAGACAACGCAAGAAGGCTACAAATATTTTATTCAGACACTGAAACTAAATGAAAAATGTGACTCCGCACACCAGTAGCGTTACTAAACTAAAGCTGCAAGCGTGAAAGTGAAAAATAACTCAACATATGTGTATAAAAATATGCTGATTCATATACCAAAAAAATTACCATATAATACCAAATTAACATGAATCTGAATTGTGCTAACTATAGACATGTATATAATTAAGTTCCAACATCACCACATAACAGTCCTGCATACAAATGTCTGTGAATAAAACTGATACAATCTACCAATCGCGATTGTCCACATAGACAGTTCAATTTGATGAGCCCGTATTGTGTAAAAGTAGACACCTCCATCAAACTGCTTTTGGGCATATGCTCACTTTATGGACTGACCCTCAATACAAAAGTCTTTTTTTGCTTTTAATAAAATCTGCAAACCCCATAAACCCAGCTGAACTCTCCCAGGGCTTAAGCAATCCTTCCCAGTCTCCCCTCCCCCACTGTCATTTAGTAAATCCAGCAATCCTTTTAGTGCTCAGTGCATGGATCAGTGCTCAAAGATACAAAAACTGACATAGTGCTCACTGAGGTATTTTTATTAAGAAAAGAAAGAAAAAAAATGCATGCACATCATAACTAAATAAAATCACCAATATCAATTTAAAACCATTCGAAAGCTGCTCGGGGGAATGACTGTAACATCGACAATATACAATGCATGGAAACCTCTCTCTCTCACAGACTGCTACTAAGCCATTTATAGACACTGAAACATACTCATGTCTGATGTCATTTTAAAATGAATTTAACAACAAATCACATAATCTAATTTTGCAGAACCAATACCCTGAGAAACACTTCAACACCCAAAAAAAGAAATGAAACACAGATTAATATCCACCTTTTAAATGTGGTATTCCCAAACGCCTCAGTTGTCAAGCTCTCAACTATGACTAACATCTCTACTAGTACAGGGTCCAGTCGGTCCATCAAATAATTATTTAATTGTTACTTGCAGTATATGTATACTGTATATGTTTTAACCTTCCCCCACCACCTACAATACAGTAAGTATGAACTAATAAGGGGGAGTTTTGAACTTTAAATGAGACATATGTGTCACATGTCTTCATCCCTAAATCTGTGTAAAGAAAGTTTTTTTTGGGACTTTAAATGAGGTGAGTACACATGGCTAGAATGTGAGTAGATATCAAAAACATGTTTTTATTGGTGAAACAAGGAACATGGCAAAATTACATGATACATGCAGCAATTCATAAAATTGTCAATCACATATTACAGACCATATGTAAAAACAAACATTAGTAGCAAACATTAGTAGCAAACATTAGTAGCAAACAGCCAACCACTGTGTGGTATGGAACGAATACTTGATGTAGTAAAAATACCTAAAATGACATGGTAGATGGAAAACTCAAGATAATGTATTCAGTAGGGGCGTCTGCATGAAAATAAGTGCATTCAAATTAGCCTGACACATTTTGTGGATAATACCACTCTTCAGGGACAGGTGCACACAAATCAATAAAAAACAAAACATGAGTAGACCAGTATGATCCAATGTTGTACCCCTCAATGGGGGGGATATGTACAAAAAGAAAGGGATAGAGTTACTAATCCCTAGAGAACTTACATCATAATAAGTCTGGAAAATTAGGGACGAGGAGTCAGAGGCTGTCCAAATTGTCTGTACCGCAACCTGTGGAAGGAACTCGCAGAAGAGGGACCAGGCGCATAAACATAATCCCCAAGAAAATGAAGGACAAAGATCCATATAGTCTGGTGAGTAGGCTTCACATCTAAAACTATATATTGGGTATACTGTAAATACTCTATATTGTGGCAAGTTTCTAGAGCCCAACACCAAGGTGCAGGTGAACAAGTGAGCGTAAAGGGAAATAGTGTGTGGGGATGGAGGTATTTAACTGGCTATTAGGGAGCCCATGATCATTTTGTTCCCATTTGATCTAGGGTTACTTTGTTTTTTGCTTTTTTTGCTCGCATTGGACCTATCAGACTTAACTAATTATCCATTTTACATCCATTTAGCACCAGCATTTCCATATGTGTGTAGGTCTGGTTAATTATGGGGCCGGGATTTTGTGTGCTGTTCTTTCATTTGTTTTATGTCCGGGAGCTGCAATTTGTGGTGTGAGCGCCTCCCCCCCCCCCCCCCATGTTTGCATCAGATGATGGGGAGGCTTGCCTCTACTGAGAATCGGTGTCACACTTCCACGCCATGCTCATGATGTCCCCACAGGGCTTTCTGGTGCTGGCGTGTTTGAATTTTTCCATCTGGTGTCACCATGTTTTGTTATTTATAGATTTGTGTGCACCTGCCCCTGAAGAGTGGAATTATCCACAAAATGTGTTGGACTAATTTGGATGCACTTATTCTCATGCAGATGCCCCTATTCAATTCATTATCTTGAGTTCTCCATCTACCGTGTCATTTTAAGTGTTTTTACTACATCCAGGATTCATTCCATACCACACAGTTGTTGGCTGGTTGCTACTAATGTTTGTTTCTATATATGGTCTGTAATATCTGATTGACAATTTTTTGAATTGCTGCATGCATCATGTGATTTTGCCATGTTCCTTGTTTCAACAATAAAAACATGTTTTTGATATCAACTCATCTTCTAGCCATGTGTTCTCACCTCATTTAACCCATCCCCCCCCCCCTTTCTTTACAATACATTAATTAGAACTATACAAACATTCCATCAAAGGCTCAACAAACACTGGTACAATATTAGACTAGGATTGCAAGACCATAGTAGTTTAGGAAATTTTCTTATACCTCATAATAAGAATGTAGCACTCCGAGGTTTAGTCAGAGAGCTCTTCACCAAATTCGTTGTCAGAAGTATCTACTGTAGATAATTGTTAGAGATCTATTGATTTCTCCCTAATTTTGGCCTTGTTGCACTTTTCTCTTCTACCACTAGGTAGCTGGGAACTCGGTGGTACTACATATGAGAAGGGCAACCCAAGGTCAGGTTATTGGTATATGGGGTATCTCAGCCAATGGGCAGGGGTTTCATTGAATCCCCTGGCCTGCTGGGAGAACCTATATATATATGGGTGAGGTCAGGTGATCTATGTTCTGTGCCACTGCTGTCTGGGTGGATGTGTGTTGTTTGCCCCAGGCTGCTAGGTCGGAGATTGGGCCTATCCTTGGGGCATCTGGCTGCAAGGCTGTGTGAGGGCCTATCCAGAATTAAGAGGGCAGTGCAGGGTTGGGATTGCAACTTGCAGTCCAACCAACGGTGACAGTTCTGCCGAACGGAGAACCTGTCATGGTCGGAGGTAGAAGGGAAGCTGTCACCACAAAGTGACCAACCACCTTTACCAGGGACCACAGTGAGTAACTGAAGCAAGTACCAGAGCAGTATTCCCGAGTGGGGCACAGTGGAGAATCGGGAAACTTCAGGCGGTGATCAAGTCAGGGACCCAACCAGTGGAGGTGACACTTGCAGAGCAGCTTTGTGTGTCAAGCCAGGGACTGAGCCGGTTAGCAGGGGTGAAACTTGAAAGGTATCTGGAGTGCCAAGCTAGGGACCCAGCAGGAAAGTGTGCGTGACGCTTGAGGGAGATACCCCTGCAAAAGGCTTGAGGAGTGCACGGGTTTCAGAGTCAGTGAATCAGAGAGTCCAGTAAGAGACTAGGAGCTCAAGGGGCTGAAGAGCTACAAGTGGACATTGTAGTGATGCTAAGAGAGCTGAGATACTGTTGTCATAGGAGATAGCAAACCTGCATGTGCAGAAGTGAAAAAAAAACTAGTGCACAAGGCACAGTATAACCCCTCAGGATTTTTGAATGACAGACCACGTATGAAGTAAATAATGTTTATTACATAATCACAATTGATAAAATTACAAATGTCAAAGAGTTAACATGTAAAAGTAGCAACACATATATACTGAATATACAAAAAAATAGGCATGAAACTTAGCCACCTTAGAAGGTTAGGCTAGCAAAAGTGCATGCTACAAATGACACCTGACATGTTTCGGACGATGACGTCCTTACTCAGAGGCTTAGTGTAATTTACGATGAAAATGTAATAAATATGGACAATCGTATTTATTGCATTTTTGTTCTATAAATATAACAAATATTAGTATAAAGATACAACATAGAAAAGAGATTTCTCATTAGACTCATGCCTTCAACATATATTGACATGCTAGAACATAGTTTATGACAATATGACAGTGGGTCTGAGTACTTACACGGGCAGGCCAATCGATGCTGAAGACACAGGGAGATGGAAGTTTGTCTACATTCCTCCCAAGTCAACAAACCAGCCAGGGACAGACCCAGTGAGGCAACCCAGGGCAAAAAGATTAACTGTCAGCGGTGAGGCAAGGCAGACGGAGCAGGAGATCCACTACAAGAACACCCAGCTGATAAAGGTGGAAGATCCAACCACAGCTAACTAGCCATAAATATGTATATGTATCACAGTTGGTCGGTATATATGTCTCTAAAATTGAACAAGAGACAAAACAAACAAAAGGCAACAGTCAGGACACTGAAGAGCACTATGTATGTTGTAATACAGATACAGCCAGATATAACTGGTGATAGTAATGAACAATAATTGACAGATCAGTCAGTATAATAGTAAGGAAGGTAGGCAGATAAAAAACTGATAGTACTTAATGTGCTCATAATGTACCTCTGAAAAGTTTGCCTGTGTGGGAGTGTGCCCTACAGCGTTACACAATTGATGTGACTGTCCAAGCTGGAAGAGTGATTATAAGAGCAGGTAAGAACAGCTGACAATAATAAGCAACCAAAATCAGCTGAGGCCAAAATAAACACATGCTGTGCCAGTAACTGGCCACAGCATTGTGAAATGGTGTTCTCTGATTGGATGGCGTGTGGCGCCGCCCTCCCATTAGGGCAAAGCAGCGGCCCGCGTTGTGACGTCACTGGTGCGTGTACATCCCATATGTCTGCGCCTCATGATGAGACACAAACAGGAATGAGTCTTACCTGCAGAACTTGCTGCGGGTAAGTGGTTCCCCGACAGTGGCTAAGGATATGGTCGCATCCTGGGGGCCTCCCGCGTGCTGGGCAGTGGACGTATGCCCGCAACCACCAGCCACCACCTGCCAAATGGCCAAGAACCCTAAGGCAGTCTCTTTCCCCCCTCTTTTCCTGCGACCTGCCAGGTTGAGTGCTCGGATAAAGGTCTGGTATGGATTTTTGGGGGGAACCCCCACGCCATTTTTTTTTATTTTGGCGCAGGGTTCCCCTTAATATCCATACCAGACCTGAAGGGCCTGGTATGGAATTTGGGGGACCCCCATGCAATTTTTTTTAAATGTTGGTTCGGGGTTCCCCTAAATATTCATTCCAGACCCAAAGGGCCTGGTAATGGACTGTGGTAATCCCATGCCGTTTTTGTCAATGACTTTTATGTGTATTGCCAGGACCGACAATTCAATATAGCTGTGAGTACTTTTAAATTACTTTCCTGGTGCCTCCATGGCAGCATACCTGTGATAAGCTCTGCCCCAGAGTTCCCCCCCTCAGGATAGTTAATATGTTATAAAAGTGACAACTCTCCCCTCCACCAGCATTCTCCTTTTTTTTCCTCATACCTGATGGATAGTTTGTGGTGTGCTTACCTCTGCCATGTGCAGCTTCCGTCTGGGTTCAAGCCTCTCCCAGACGCAGTCCCCTATCTTGGGCTGCTAACAGAGCTGATAAGAGGGGAGCCCCTTCTGAAGGTCTTTTGGGGCAGCAGCAAGCAGTGGCGGAATTATCAGGGTCGCAACAGTCGCAAGTGCGACTGGGCCCTGTAATTCTCTGCCACTTCAGGGGGCCCACCGGCAGCCCGCCCGCCCGCCGCCCGAGGGGCCCACCTGACTGTCCGGCCGGGGGTGTGTGGTGACGGACCCGGTGTGATTCACTGGTGCTGCGGTTCATGCCGTGGGGAGGGGGGAGCTTCCTTTCACCCACTACAGTGAAGAGAGCAGCGTGAGAGAAGTGCTTTGTGGGCTCCGCCCCCGCCTATCCAGAGCAACTGTAAGGGAGGCGGGGCGGACACAGAAAAAACTTCAGCCAATTCAGTGAAGGCGGGGGAGGAGCTCTCTGAAGCCAGGCATTCCTGGAGGAGACACGCTTTGTGGAGGAACTTTGCATCTGCAGGATTCTGAGGAGGGGGAATTGATCGATCATCGATTGATTGGCGGTAAGTCACCACCCCCCTCCAGATTGTGCCCCCCTCCAGTGCCACCACACACCCTCCAGTGCCACCAGCCCCCCTCCAGACTGTGCCACCCCCCTCCAGTGCCACCACACACCCTCCAGTGCCACCAGCCCCCCTCCAGTGCCACCACCTGCCCTCCAGTGCCACCAGCCCACTAGCTACTGTATTTGTATGTGTGTGCGTGTGTGTGTGTGTGTGTGTGTGTGTGTGTGTGTGTGTGTGCGTGCGCATGCTTGTATGTGCATGTGTGTGTCTGAGCATGCTTGTATGTGCATGTGTGTATGTGTGAGCATGCTTGTATGTGTGTATGTGTGAGCATGCTTGTATGTGCATGTGTGTGAGCATGCTTGTATGTGCATGTGTGTATGTGTGAGCATGCTTGTATGTGCATGTGTGTATGTGTGAGCATGCTTGTATGTGCGTGTGTGTGTGTGCATGCTTGTATGTGCGTGTGTGTGTGTGTGTGCATGCTTGTATGTGCGTGTGTGTGTAAACATGCTTGTGTGTGTGTGAACATGCTTGTATGTGCGTGTGTGTGAGTGTGCATGCTTGTATGTGTGAGTGTGCATGCTTGTATGTGTGAGTGTGCATGCTTGTATGTGAGTGTGCATGTATGTGAGTGTGCATGTATGCATGTGTTTATCAGTGGCGGTGCATCCAAAAGGGTGCACAGGTTCCACCCCCTCTATGACCAATGGATAGATTCATGCATAGCATGAATCTATCCATGGCCACCGCTGTCACCCCCATGTGTGTGTCTGAGCATGCTTGTATGTGCATGTGTGTATGTGTGAGCATGCTTGTATGTGCATGTGTGTGAGCATGCTTGTATGTGCATGTGTGTGAGCATGCTTGTATGTGCGTGTGAACATGCTTGTATGTGCGTGTGTGTGTGAATATGCTTGTATGTGCATGTGTGTGAGCATGCTTGTATGTGCGTGTGTGTGTGTGAGCATGCTTGTGTGTGTGTGTGCATGCTTGTATGTGCATGTGTGTGTCTGAGCATGCTTGTATGTGCATGTGTGTATGTGTGAGCATGCTTGTATGTGCGTGTGTGTGAGCATGCTTGTATGTGCGTGTGTGTGAGCATGCTTGTATGTGCGTGTGTGTGAGCATGCTTGTATGTGCGTGTGTGTGTGTGTGTGTGAGCATGCTTGTATGTGCATGTGTGTGAGCATGCTTGTATGTGCGTGTGTGTGTGTGAGCATGCTTGTGTGTGTGTGCATGCTTGTATGTGCATGTGTGTGTCTGAGCATGCTTGTATGTGCATGTGTGTATGTGTGAGCATGCTTGTATGTGCGTGTGTGTGAGCATGCTTGTATGTGCGTGTGTGTGAGCATGCTTGTATGTGCGTGTGTGTGAGCATGCTTGTATGTGCGTGTGTGTGAGCATGCGTGTGTGTGAGCATGCTTGTATGTGTGTGTGTGAGCATGCTTGTATGTGTGTGTGTGAGCATGCTTGTATGTGCGTGTGTGTGAGCATGTATGTGAGTGTGCATGTATGCATGTGTTTATCAGTGGCGGTGCACAGGTTCCACCCCCTCTATGACCAATGGATAGATTCATGCATAGCATGAATCTATCCATGGCCACCGCTGTCACCCCCATATTTAGGTGTCTGGCCCCTTTTCGGGTGCTGGGCGCCTGAATTAGAGCGGCGGGGGGGGGGGCGGGGGTTGTTTTTGCAGCACCTGATTAGAGCCATGGGCTCTAATAGGCTTCAAAATAGATGAACTGCGAGCGCCATGCTTGATGCTCACAGTCCACCCAGGTGTGTTAGAAAAGTGAATTAATATTCACTTTCCTAACACTGAACCGCCTCTCCACCAATCAGGTGTGCGGGTCTGTTACCCATCACCCGATTGGCTGAAACGATAGACACAGCTATTGGACGCCCATCAGGAGGAGAGGACGGGAGATGAGGATGGCAGGAGATGCATGGAGGACCCCGCTCATGGCCGTTACCCGCTGCCCCACCAAGACAGGGTAAGTGGCGGGCAGACAGCGAGCGGGCGGTGGGGATTCACAGTGGCAGCATTTGATGGGCACACCAACAGCATTTGATGGGCACAGTGGCGGCATTTGATGGGCACAGCGGCAGAGTTTCATGGGCACAGTAGTGACATTTGATGGGCACAGTAGTGACATTTGATGGGCACAGTGGCTGTAATTGATGTTTTTTAAATCGGTTCCTTTATATGCAGCCACCCACTTGGGACTGGGCCCTGGTGTTCCACCATCGGGCTCAGAGAAAAGAGCCCTATCCGGAGGTCGGGGGGGGGGCCCGCCATGGTTTCCTGCATCGGGGCCCTGAAGGTTCTAGTTACGCCACTGGCAGCAAGTATCCAATTTTCGAACTATTGTCCTGCATGATAGGCTAAGCTAGCAGTGACAGTGGGACAGGTAAGGACGCAGTATGCGGAGGCCAGTCCCGCCATCTTGCTTATGGGAAAACATATCACAGCTTTCCCTTTCTGGTGGAGGAACTGGGGGGGCAGAGCAAATAAACAAGGGCGGGCGGCGTATGCATATTTAGAGAGCTGGAGAGGGAGGAATAGGCAGGCTGTAGTTTTTTTCAGGTCCTCCCTTGAGCTGGTAATCGCTGCTATTTTGGGTAAGGAGCTTTTGATCAATATGTCATGGTCTTAAGTTTTCTTTTGCTAACTTTTATATAAAAAAAAAAAAAAAAAAAGGGGGAAAAGGAAGGAGAGGGAGGGGATAATGTTGTTTATATATACTGGTATATTTATGTTCAATATATATATATATATATATATATATATATATATATATATATATATATATATATATATATAAAAAGAGAGGAATAGGGGAAAGCAGAGAGGTACATTAAAAATATATATATATATTTTCTTTACCTTGTTGCAGGGAAATGCAATTGCCTTTTTTACATTAGCATACGTTGGTGTTAAAATTTTCTTTCAAACATCCCTTTCTTTGCTCCAGTTTCTATTTTGCTGTCTTTCGATCCTTGCCTGTCCCACAGTTATGAGCCAGCCTCCGTCCGATCAAGACCCTTGTTTTCTTAGGTAAAGTCACACACCGAAAAAAAAATATTTGAATTTTTTTTTCAAACAAAAGAGTGCCTTTTACTGTTACTTTGTTACAGCTCTATATGCCAAGAGATGTGTAGCAGGACTTCTGGTCACCGCAGCAGCCATTCCCTGCCAAGATTGGATCACAGTAGATCGAATAGCTAGAGACACCTTTTGGACTGGAAGTCAGCCTCTAAAAGACATCACTCTCCCAGTCCGCCAAGATGTGAAAGGTCCAAAAAATGCCGGGCATGTGGAGCAAACCCCATGGCAGATAAACTGCTCTGCAATGACTGTTTTAAAGAGGAAGTAAACCCTGATGAGTTTACTTCCTCTTTCATTCCCTGCAAAGGCAAAGCATAATGGACTACTATGCATCGCATAGTAGCCCATTATGTGTCACTTACCTGACACAGGAGCCAGCGAAGTCACTGCTGTCCCCTGTAGTTCGGCGCATCCATCTTCTCGTGGGGTCTCACAGCCGAAGCGAAGCCGCGATGACGTCACTCCCGCGCATGCACATGGGAGCTGAGACGCGCGGCATCTTCGTTATCGAGGATGCCACGCTCAGTGCGCCTGTGCACCGCTGTCTACGGCGCATGCGCTGTAGAGAGCGGTGCCCGTCTTCGGGTAAATATCTCCTAAACCATATAGGTTTGGGAGATATTTCTCGGACCTACAGGTAAGCCTTAATCTAGGCTTATATGTAGGTCAAAGTGGTTTGTAAGGGTTTACAACCACTTTAAGAGGTATGTAGGAGCAGACAGAAGTAAAGCAAGCGACTGACTTAATAAAGAAGGTGGTCAAGGACTCATTAGCAGAGCTAATGCATTCATCACTGGCTCAAAAACCTGCGGATCAGGTTCTTCCAGGCCCATCAACGGTTGGGGCTGTAGTGGGCGCCTCAGGGTCACTGCCCCTTTCCGTAGGAGACAAGGAGGAATCGGAGGATTCTGCGGAAGAACTAGAGCCTTCAGGCTTTCATTTTTCTCTGCTACAACCTTTCGTGGCTGCAGTCAAGCAGGCAATTGGTTGGGAGGAGACTGAAGAGCCTCCAGAGAGATCTAAATCCCTTTTCCCCTTTCTGAAGACAAAACTTGCCTTTTCCCTTAATGGAAGAGATAAGGGATCTCATTGAAGAAAACGGATAAACGTTTTACTGTAAACAGGCTCCAAAAGCTATACCTGTTGGCAGAAACGGACGCGGCCTTTCTGGACACGCCTCCAGTGGTCGATGCCACAGTGGTGCATTTAGCAAAAAAACATAACACTACTGATGGAGGACTCAGCTTCCTTTAAAGAACCATTGGATAGGCGCATCAATTCAGACCTAAGGAAGGCTTATCAGTTGGCAGGAGGAGCTTGCAGGCCAGCAGCAGCTCTAGCCTCAGTATTCAACGCTATCAAGGTGTGGGCAGAGAATATATAAGTATCCATTCATCGGGAGGTGCCTAAAGATGACATCATCAAGGCCCTGGAGGAACTTGTCAGGGCTGGCTTAGCTCTTCCTCCTATGGGCTGGCCGCTCAGCTGTCGGCTAATTGCCAGCTCTCTTCTCTTTCCACAGTTACCAGCTGTTCCCTATGATGCTCGTCTGACCTGCTTATTTAAGCCTTCCAGCTCACTCTTTCCTTTGCCTTTGCGTTGGTCACATCACAAGGAACCATCTCCTGCTGTTTGTTTCTAGACTGGCTTGCTGACATCCCTCCTGGCTTCTTATCCTGCTTGCAGTTGCTCTCCTTGGATCCCTGACTTCTGGACTGGCTGATTACCCGATCTGGTTTATGAACTTTGGACTGGCTGACTACCCGATCTGGCTACTGGACTCTGGCTATGCTTGACTATGCTTTTTTCTATTTACCATTTTATTTTTATTAATAAACAAGTGTGATCTGATTGTACTTCTGTCTCAGCCTGTTTCATGGTTCCTGACAGTACTAAAACTGTCCACGGACTTTGTACGGGAAGCAGCAATTGATACAGTGAGATACTCAGCTAGAGCTATGTTACACACTATTATGGCAAAACAGGCTTTGTGGCTGAAACCATGGGCAGCAGATGCAGCATCAAAACAGAATTGGTGCAGGTTCTTTTGATGTGAAGGCTCTGTTTGGGGATAGACTAGAGAAAGCAATTTCTCGAGTGACAAGTGGAAAGTCGGGGCTACTTCCCCAAGATAGAGTCAGACGCTCGAGAGTTGTTTCTTCTAAGTTTCAGTCCTCTAGGAATAGGAACTTCTCTCAGTTCTGGCAGAGCAGAGACATTAAAAAGAATTGGAGAAGTACACAAGCCACCTTTCTAAAATCAAACAAACAGAGAAGTCTCGCCAACCCCCAGGAGGTGACGAAAACCTTTTGGTTGAAGAAGTTTGGCAAGATTTGGTCCAGCAGAGGCAGGGATCCTTGGGTGGTGTCGAAGATCCGTTTTGGTCATTTTTGGACATTCATAGGTCGTCCGCCACAAGATACTTTCATTCTCACAAAGCAGTCATCTTCGGTACAAAAGGCGAAGGCTATGCAGAGATATCTGCACCTATTGCAAGAACAGCAAGCAGTAGTGCCTGTCTCTCACTCCGAAAGGTTCACAGGTTTCTATTCTCCTCTCGTCCTCATCCCCAAGAAGAGTGGAGAATGGAGACTGGTAGTGGACCTGAAGAGATTAAATCGCTTCATCCAGGTGGACTCTTTCAAAATTGAATCTCTACAGATGATCATCCAGATGGTCCAACCAGGAGACTGGATGATATCGGTGGATTTGCAAGACACATATTTTCATGTTCCCATTCTCCCAGCCTTTCAGAAATGTCTAAGAATCGCAGTAGGGACCATACACCTTTAATTTCAATGCCTGGCCTTCGGGCTATGCACATCCCCAAGAATTTTCTCAAAAGTATTAATTGCAGTCCTGGCTCCCCTCCGGGAAAGAGGGTTATGAGTTTTTAATTTTTTAGACAATATTTTACTGTTGGCTTCAAACCCGGAGAAGCTGCTGAAACACAGAGAAATTCTTTTGTCCCCCCTAGAGGAGTTTGGATGGTCGGTGAACGTGGAAAAGAGTTGCCTGATGCCAACCCAGGTAATGATCTACCTTGATGCTCTTTTCAACACTTCGGTCGGAAAACAGTGTCTCCCTCCCCCCCCCCCCCCCCCAGAAGGTCAAAGCAATTGTCCAAAAAATGTGTCATTTAAGAACGCTGTCTCACCTGTCAGCGTTGGATTGTTTAAGTCTAATCGGAACCATGTCGGCCTGCATTCCAATGTTAGCCTGGGCACATTGGCATCTTAGGAGTTTCCAAGTGGGCTTCCTAACCCAGTGGAAGAGGAAGTCACTGAGTCAACTGATTACAATTTCAGCATCCATGAAGAGGGGTCTCCTCTGGTGTTTGAAGAGGGAGTTGATTTCAAGACCTCGTCAGCTTCATTCCCACCCTTGGACCATCCTGACCACCGATGCAAGTGCGAAAGGCTGGAGAGCACATTGCGATCACCTGGCAATTCAAGGAAGGTGGGATTTCTCGACAAAAGGAGTGGTTTTAAATATCCTGGAGCTACAGGCAGTCTATCTAGCCCTAGTGAATCTGAAAGAGCACCTACACCAGAAGAAAGTCCTAGACATAGACAACAGGACGGCAGTATCGTATATCCAAAGGCAAGGGGGAACACACAGTATCTCTTTACTGAGGGCTAAAGGCGGTGTACCTTCCGGGTCATTTAAACAGAGAGGCAGATCACCTGTCCCATCAATTTCAGGACAACGAGTGGTGACTTCATCCCTCGGTATTCAATTGGATCAGGGAGCTCCAAGAACCACCGGAAATCGACCTGTTTGCTTCACCAACGAATGACAAGCTTCTGAGGTTCATCTCACGTCTGCCTCACCCTCGAGCGGAATCAGTAGATACCCTATCAAGCCCATGGCGTTGCAGAACTGCTTATGCGTTTCCACCCAAACCATTAATCCCGAGATTCCTGATCAGGCTGATGAGGGAACCAGTCAGTGTGGTGGCGATCCTCCCTTAATGGCCGAGGAGGCCGTGGTTCGCCTGGGCAATGGACCTCATGTCGGCCATGCAAAATTCAGGCGTTTCCGCAACTTCGCTTGCAAGGGAACTTTCTGCATCCAGAACCACACAAACTCAATCTGCATGTCTGGATGTTGAGAGGGAGAAGTTTCAGTCATTAGGTTGTTCAGAAAATGTGATATCAACCTTATTAAGAACCAGAAAGCCATCTACAAATTATGTCTATTCAAAGATGTGGAATAAATTCAAATTGTTTTCAGTAGATCAAGGCCTGGAGCCTGCAAGACCATCCATGACACTTCTGCTGGAGTTTCTGCAAATAGGCCTTGACCTTGGTCTTAGTCCCAGTTGGCTAAAGGTTCAGGTGGCAGCTATATCTGTGGCAACTCAGAGGAAATGGGTGGAAGATTCACTCGTTATTCAATTCCTTAGGGCAGTGAAGAAAATCAGGCCGCCAACAAGGCTTTCATTTCCAGCTTGGGATCTCCCTTTTATCTTGGACTGTCTAATGGCGCATCCGTTTGTTCCACTAGATTCTGTTTCATTATGGAACCTGACGCCCAAGACAGCGTTTCTGGTGGCAATAACGTCAGGAAGAAGAGCATCAGAATTACATGCCCTAGGGGCAGAGGAAGAACACATAGCCTTCTTTCCCGAGTAGAATTACGGACAGTACAAGATTTTGTTTCAAAAGTCTCATGCCATATGACTCTTGCAGAAATTTGCCCACGTTTACAGATCTACTGTCAGAGACGTTACCTGGATGGTCGCGGTGCTGCCCATGCTGGTGCGCGCCGATGTGCGGCGGTGCAAGTTGGTGTGCGTGTTCCTGTCCTGCGGGCGCTAGTGCGCACCGGTGTGCGCCCATGCGCGCCCATGCGCGCCCCTGCTGGCGCCGGTGCGCGTCGATGCTCGCTGTTGTGTGCGCTTCGGGTGATGCTGGTGTGTGTGCTGGCACTCAGGTATGCGCGCCAGCGCCTATGCACGCGCCTGTGCGCGGTGCTTGGCGCCAATCGGCCTATTTAGGTCTGCTGCATATTCCACTCAGGTGCTGCCTGATAATCAGCTCCCCAGTTCCTGTTCCGTTGCCCATATCTGTGTTTCTGCTTCTCGATCTCCTGACGACCTGGCTTTCTCCTGGGCACCCCTGACCTCTGCCTGCACCTGACCTCGGCCTGTTCTGACCTCGCTCCTGCCTGCTCCTTCTGTACCATTGCTGCCCGCCTGTTGCTGAACCCTGCCTGTACCCGGACCTGCCTGCTCAGTTCCTGCTCCGCATCTAGTTTGCCTGTGTCCTGCCTAAATACCTGCTGCTTCGGACTTCCTGCTGTTTCTTGCTCCTGGATCCACATCACAGGCTCTCTTACCACTCCGCACTCTCAGCCACCTGTCCACTCTATCAGGGGTTGTATGTCGGACATGTACGGGAGACCACCCTATGCCCAAGCGGACTCACTGGTCTGGTAAGTGCTAGTCTGACATCCACTGTCAGGTGATTTAATTACGTTGGTAGACAAAGCTCAAAAAGATGGGGTGTTAAATCCCCAAGAAAAACGATTCCTCCTCCCCAAAGTCTGCAGCACCCCTTACTTTTATCATCTCCCCAAGGTTCACAAGTCCCTTACTAACCCTCCGGGTAGACCAATAGTGGCCACTACTAATAGTTTCACTAGCGGCCTTTCGGCCTATATAGATCACATCTTACAGCCATTGGTGGTGCAACTTCCTTCCTATATTAAGGACTCCAGTCAGGTGATTGAGGTTATGGAAAACTACAGATGGTCTGACGAATATATGTGGGCCTCTTTAGACGTCAACTCGCTTTATACTTCTATACCCCACGAAGTGGGACTGAATGCAATACAACACTTTTTGAGCATTGATGAAAGCATGAACTCCAAACAGTCTGAATTTTTATTATTGAGCATAGAGTTCTGCTTGAAACATAACTACTTCACCTTTTTAGACCAATTTTTCCTCCAGCGCCAAGGTACAGCCATGGGAGCCAGTTTTGCCCCGGTATATGCGAACCTCACCATGGGCTTTTGGGAGGAACAAAAAATCTGGAGAAACAATCCTTTTGCTGAGTTTATCGTATTTTATGGTCGTTATATAGATGACATTTTGCTCATATGGAGTGGCGGAGTTGAGACTTTTTCCTCCTTCGTCACTTATTGCAACAACAATTCTATGGGTCTATCTTTCACATCGGTCATCGACCAAAACCATCTGGTCTTTTTGGACCTTGTACTTTCTCATAATGAGCATAGTGTCACCACTAGCAACCATATTAAACCCACAGCTGGCAACTCTTACCTTCATTATAAGAGTTGCCATCACCCTGCTTGGAAGAAAAATATTCCTAGCGGTCAGTTCCAAAGGTTACGCAGAAACTGTACCTCAACTGAGGACTATACACAACAAGGCCAGCAGATGGCAAAAAAATTCTTAGAAAAAGAATACCCAGATGATTTAGTTACACAGGCCTTTATGGAACACGCAACCAAGCATTCACCTACGAAAAAACGTCCCAAAAATTCCACTAATGACTATACTACAATTAGGTTTATTTCTACCTTTAACACACAATATAAACATATGTCTAAAATAATTCTTAAACATTACGATATCCTAAAGCTGGATCCGATTTTAGCACCACTCCTTCCGGTCAGACCCCAAATCACTTTTAGACGCTCTCGTACAATCAAAAATATTATTGCTCCCAATAAACTTATAAAATCCAATAGAAAGGATAATAATATATTCCCTGATATTAGGATGTACTTTGATAATAGATGTGGGATTTTTAAATGTCGTAAAAGAGGTTGTTATACTTGTCAGTCCATCCCCAATGGCCAATCCACCATCACTACATCCAAAGGAAAAACCTTTGAGATTAAACAATTCATCACGTGTTCTACAGAATACGTAATATATGTTTTACGTTGTCCCTGTGGCCTCCTTTATGTAGGCCGCACTATGCGGGCCCTACGAGTCAGGGTGGGCGAACATCGCCGCCTGATTAAAGAGGGCTGCATTCAACACAGCGTGCCACGCCATTTTCGCCATTGTCATGATAAAAACTTTAAAGAAATGGAGGTCCTTGCAATTGAGGCTATCCCCAAGGGTACCCTAACGGCCAACGAAAGATTCTCCCACCTTTGTCGCAGGGAGACCTTCTGGATATATCTTATGGGGTCTCTCTCGCCTGATGGCCTCAATGAAGACATTGACATCCTCAGCATAACCTCTTGATATAGGTTACTCAGATATAGTCGCTACTCATCGTTCATGACCGCCACCCTACATTTTTTATAGAAAATATATTTTCATTTTCTTTCATTTTCCTTTTTTTTTTTTTTTTTTTTTTTTTTTTTTTTTTTTTTTTATGAACGAAGAGTAGCTAATATATTTATTCTAACTATCCTATAGGAAAGGACTTAATAATAATAATATAAAATATATCTTTTAAATAATTTGTTTTTTTGCCCTTGGTCTCCGCATTTTTTCCCCCCCTTGAGTTTTTTTTTTAACTTACAGTGTTTTTTTAACTTACAGTGTCCTTTTATCCATAGCATTCTTCTCCCTTCTGTATATCCTTTAATATCCCCATGGAAACCCACACAGGCACAGGGAGAACATACAAGCTTCAGGCGGGTGGTGGCGTGGTTGGGAATCGAACCAGCGTCCTGCTTGCTGCTAGGTGAGAGTGCTAACCACTACACCACTGTGTCAACCATATGTTTCAATCCACATTTCCTATTAGATGTTTTCTAACAGTTCTTTCACTGACACAGACCCCTGTCTAATAAGGTTTTAACTGCAGGAGGCTTAGTGACACATTAGGGGTTAACCTGAGAGACTTCGACAGTCCCCGCCCCTACACACTACCCGATGCCTTTATCTTTCTGGTTGCTGTATGCCGCTCCAGCTTTGACAAAGCGCAGGAGCGCGAAACATGTAAGCAGGAGAGTCGGCATAGCAACCTTCCCCTTCACAGCCTTCCACGTGACAAGCCTCTCATGTGATCCACAGCCGCTCGGACAAGCCGCACTGCAGGCAGTGCAGCGTTCTCCAAGCTGCCTATGTGTACAGCTGATATCATCTGGTGACTAAGCTTGATCCTTACCACCTAGCGTGCAGCATTACACCTCTGCCTCCAAGCCGAACGCTTCAGATGGAGCTGAAATAAACACCTCCCCCTCGGTCATCAGACTGGACTCATCAGCTCTGCAGCCCATTGAACACCTATGAAGTGAGTGTCCCTAGAAACGTTGTTCCATTCGTTTACACTGACTTTTTGGGTTCTTTCAGATGATTGATTGCATTCATTAGGCATTCGAAAGCTGTGCACATTGGTCGTTGGTTTTGACCTTTCCAAAGTTATAATTGAGAGATCTGAGGAGCTTTTCATTATCAAACATCTGTCCGTTTTATGATTGGTGTTTTTTATGTGTTTGAGATCCTGCAGGGATCAGATGTCTGTGTTTATTTTTTACATTTAATAAATGACATTTTAAAGTCTTTTTCACATCAATCTACTAGTCCCTTTGATGCGCTGTTTTTGATCGTTTTTTCTCTTACCACTCCGCACTCTCAGCCACCTGTCCACTCTATCAGGGGTTGTATGTCGGACATGTACGGGAGACCACCCTATGCCCAAGCGGACTCACTGGTCTGGTAAGTGCTAGTCTGACATCCACTGTCAGGTTCATTACATCTTAAAGTGTTACCTACAAGCCACAAGTTATTTTAGGGTATCAAACAGACTGTTTATACTGCCCTGGGGCGGGAATAAAGGTAAAGAAGCCACTTCAAGAACCATTGCTTCCTGGATTTGCAAGTTGATCCAAAAGGCGTATAGGGCGAGAGGGTTGGAGCCTCCGGTGGTGAAAGCCCATTCCACAAGAGCAGTGTCGTCATCATGGGCGGCAAGAGTGAGTGTTTCTTTGGAGACCATTTGCAGGGCAGCCACTTGGGCATCCCCAAACACGTTTATACGGCATTACAGAATCAATCCTGGCGTTCTTACTATGGTAGATATTGGAAGGAGGGCAATACAGGAGGCCTTCGCGATACCACAATAAAAAATTTTTTTGTGAAGCATTACCCACCCTGTTAGCTATTTATTTTATCACAGGTATGCTGCCATGGAGGCACCAGGAAAATGGAAAATTGGATCATACTTACCGTAATTTTCCTTTCCTGGTGCCTATCCATGACAGCATACATGCCCTTCCACAGTATTCAATATAATAGGAGAATGCTGGTGGAGGGGAGAGTTGTCACTTTTATAACATATTAACTATTCTGAGGGGGGGAACTCCGGGGCAGGGCTTATCACAGGTATGCTGCCATGGATAGGCACCAGGAAAGGAAAATTAAGGTAAGTATAATATAATTTTCTGTTTTTTTTTCCTTAAGAAATGTCATTTTGTGCAGGGACTGTTGTACACAAAAGTAACATGTGCCACTTTACAGGCATACTATAGTCACCCCCCAGGTATGAAATTTAAAGGAATATTTCACTTTTATTGTTTCACTTTAAGCATTATTAAAATCACTGCTCCCGAAAAAACATGAATTTTTAAAACTTTTTTTGCATTGATACATGTCTCCTGGGGCAGGACCCAGGTCCTCAAACACTTTTCATGACAATAACTTGCATATAGCACTTTTGATTATTTATGTTCATGTCCCATAGACTTTAACAGTGTTTGCGCATTCAAACACATTTTTTGCCTGTTTGCATGTTCAGCTGCGAACCGAACCGGGGGGTGTTTGGCTCATCCCTATGTGACACAGACATGGGTGCCATTAATCGCTGGTAAGGCAGTACAACCGATCCTCTTGTACCGGGCACAGGCTTCATCAGCTCAGCAGAGGGACCTGGGAAACGTTATTGCTAATCTATGTGGTGCAGCAGTTTTACATAGATAACTGAGTGAAGTCAGGTTCAGAGGATTGCCAGGACATGAAATACATATTCCACTCTGATGGACTGATAGGGTCCAGTAGGCAGGAGCAGAGAGGGACTATTTTTTTTCATTTTCGGCACACAGGCAGATAAAGCAGGCACTGCCTTTGAGATACTGAAATTGAAGCCTGGCCGGCTGCTCACTGCCTTTCCTAGGTGGAGTGATCTACCTGCTGTCTTGTGGAAGAATGAGGGTGAGGATGTGGCCAGGCAGTGGGAGGTGGCAGAGTGGGGAAAGTTGCTGAGGGAGCAGCAGAATGATCATGGTGCATGGGCAGGAGGCACAACTAAACAGCACAGCGCTTTATTGAAGGTGCAAACACAGCAGCTGTAGACTACAACTGCAAGTGGCAAGTCAGTACAACCAGCCATACAGCACCTGCTGTACTGTGATCACCATTATGATAATATATGCATACATATGCACACCTCTTGTATATGTGCGGCTGCAGAGCAAGGGCTGCCTCAGGCGCTTTTCCGACCACGTTTTGTGTGCCGCAGGCAACTATATCCCTAAAATTACCCCCATTCTCAAGCCGTGGCGATCCATCCATAAGGAGAGAAGGGGTGCCACCCCCCCATCCATGCGTCCAGCCCCCTAATCTACAGGCGGGGTGCCGGATGCATGAATTCCAATGCTTGTTTTTTTAAGCACGTGATTAAAGCCAGAGGCACTAATATGCCCTGTACACACGATCAGACATTCTGACAACAAAATGCATTGGATTTAAACAATCAGATTTTGTTGTAGGAAAATTTTAGATTCGGCTCTCAAACTTTGTGTGTCAGAAATTCCGATAGAAAAAGTGTGATGGAGTCCACACACGATCGGATTTTCCGACAACACGATCCGATCGCACTACGCCTCGAGCACACCCATTTGTGTTACAATAGCGAATGAATATTCGCTGTTGTCACATTGATTTTCCTCCCGCCCAATCAGAAAGCGGGTCTTGAGACCCTTTACCTGATTGGCTGAAAGGACAGATTATCCTATTTGGCACCTAGGAGGAGAAAGTGGACACACAGCGGAAGCCGCTGTGATGCAGAGGAGGAGGAGACGTGATGGAAGCTGCCGCCCATAGGAACGCCGCCCGCCCGTGACCTAGATGGGGTAAGTGCAGGGCTGGATGACTGACCGACCACATGTGGAGAATTTGCTCAGGGTTTGGCAGCAGACCAGGGGGGGTTGTTTGCCGCCCTCCTAAAAAAAAACACACCAGCCGCCACTGTTCTCAAGTTCAAAAGTTGGGATGTATGGTTTAACCCTTGTTTTGCTGTCTGTCAACCTCAGTCTCTACTCCCAATTTCCAAAACACAGCTATGGTTCTACCCAAATTCCTTCTCTAGCTCTGCCTTTTGTCAACCATGCCCTGGTTTTTCACTTTCTTTTCCTCAAACATTGCCTCAACATCCATACTGTTGCACCCCTGTTCCTTCCATACCTATTTGGATTAAACTTTTGAGAATGGATGCTCCAGTAAAAGACTGGTATTCCTTTCCTGAAAACCTTCTACTACCCACACTATTTACACCAATGTAGTGCCTCACCTGATCTTCCTGAGTCTTTTTTTCTCCTTTACGGTAACTATAGTAACTGTTGGGCATTCGATTTCTCTCACGGTTGTCCATTTCCCTCAGTGGTGTGTGTTACTCGCCAAGATCCCTAAAGTACATCCAAAGGGGCAAAGTGTTAGCATTTGCTGTAAAGGTCATCAGATCAGAACTGGTGCTTTAGTCTCACATAAATATAGCACACATTGTACTGAACAAAATCTTTAACTATGTTATCTAGCATTTTCCTAATCACAAATTGTAATAAAATAAAATTCCTATGTGCATTTGTAAATACTAATAAGATTTTAATTGTAGTCCATATACTATACTTTCATTTCACTCTACAAAGAATTTAAAGCCTCTTGCAGAAATTATACAAATATCCTGTAGGTGGCGGCATATATCCAGTTATTTTCACAAAATTATCGTGGCATCTAATTGGAAAAATATATGTCTCTACCTTTCTATTCAGACAAGCTGTAGTTTGCAAGTGAAATATTACTTAAAATTTTAAACATAGTTGAAAGCATAAATCTAAAATATTTAATTTTTAATAGGACATCTACAATGACTTTAAAATGGTTCTATATTTTGAGTCTTATTCAGCAAGGAAGTGCATGGATAACATGCAAAATGCTTAACGCATACTAACTAGTTAATGATAAAATGCTATACATATGCTGCGTACACACGGTCAGAATTTCCAATGGGAAATGTTTGATGTTAGCTTGTTGTCAGAAAGTCCAGCCATGTGTATGCTCCATCGGACATTTGCTGTTGGAATTTCTGCTCACAAATGTAAGAGCAGGTTCTCAAATATTCCGTCCAAAAAATGTTTTTGTCGGAAATGCCGAGCATGTGTACACAAGTCCAACGCACCAAATTACTTGGATTCAAGTACGAGACGGAAACGCTTGGTCTCGTAAAACTAGCATTCGTAATGGAGATAGCACATTTGTCACACTACAAATTTTTAAATCTTCAATGCAGTGCATTCTCTTATTATTTATAATGCTAGAATAGCGAAGTTGCTTTGCTGCTGATATTCACACAGAGTTCTGACAAACGGATTTCTTATTATTTATCGTGATCTCATGAATAATCTTTGTTTTTGTTTGTTTGTTTTTTTTGTCGCAAGCTCTCCAGAATAATATATATATTTTTTTTTATAGTGATCTACTTTGTTTTTTTCTCAAAATCTCCTGAAAAATATTTTTATAGTGATCTCCATAATATTTTTGTCAGGTTACCACAACACCATTATTATCTTTTATTTATTAACCTTGGAGAGGTTGGTTGGTGTCCCTTGTTAATTTGACATTGTATTTTTGAAATGTACCTGCCTACTCACAAATAAACTGTCCTTTTAAAGTAAAACACAGCCAATTATTTGTCCAAACAAAAATTTTAAATTTATTAGGGGTCAGAACAAAATAAAGAGGAAGAAAACGCTGGAAAAACAGTTATTAGTGAAGCCTTTGTACCCCAGGGCAGACATCAATTATTTGACTGGCAAAATTGGTAGCCTGAGGAGTCCATTTAATAGGGAACACAATACGGCACAGGACTCTGAGAGATCGGGAGCAGCAGCAGATGACATGTATGTCTTACAACAGCCTGCGTCTTTTGCCAGACCACACCAAACTCAGGCCATCACTCTCAACACTTCCTTGCATGTTTCCTTCCAGGCTGTGGCTTTGGAAGTGTTGCTAAAATATGACCTCATCACAGATGAGGCGTCGGCCTTCTTCTATTACTTGCATTTTACTGGCCGTCATACACGCAAAGGACTCCTAAACACTGGGGGTGGTTGTGAGGACCGCAGTAGCCTGCCGAATCAAATTAGTCACTGACTCCTCCAGGTTCCTTACTTCCTGGTCCTTTTTGTTGGAAGGCGGAGGGGAGAAACCTGGGATTCAGTCAGGCTACTGAGCACGGCTGCCTCCTGGTTGCCACTTTCCACGGCCTCCTCCTGGCTGAAACTTTCCTGTGTATGAAAATGGTACATAGTTTTAGATTTTTGGTCATCAATTACACACAATTTTGAGCTCATAACTGTTGCAAATTGAATGTTAACAAATAGAAAAGACTATCATTTATGCTGACCCCAGCATTTTTCATTCTTGTCCCAATCATTTTTGGCTACTATTGTCTATTGATATGTAAACCACTTTGTTAAATGAGAAATGGTTGATCAATAATAACATCTAGTTAACATCATAATTTTTTTGACAAGAAATATGTTGAACAATGCTATACCTGGCTCAAGCTGGGCTCCTCTGCATCTTCCTGGGTAGAAGGCCCAGGTTGTTGGTCGGGGCGGAAGGAAGAGTGGAAGGAAGAGTTGAGAGTGATGGCCTGGGTTCACTTTGGTCTGACAAAAAACGCAGTCTGTCGTAGTACCAGAGTCTGGGGACACAAACGTCATCTGCCGCTGCTCCTGATCTCATGGAATCATGGACCTTTATGCGCTCCCTATTATATGTGCTCCTCAGGCCACCAATTTTGCACTTCAAATAGTTTATGTCTGCCGTGGGAATCACTGGCTTCACCAATTCCAACAGTTGATCCAGCGCTGCCTTCCTTTTTAATCTGTTATAAAATGGGTGTTTCACTTGCCACAGACAGGGCAGCTCCCTGTACTTATCAATAAAGTTGGGGAGAAAGTCATGGTCATTAAATGTATCCATTTTCCCTGCAAGACACAAAACAAGACAAACCCTAATGTCAGACTAAACTCTCCTAATCCTATCCCAATATAAGCCTCAATCTATAAGCAGTATAGGCCACTAACCCCTGATGCCCCAAGTTAAAATCTTACCTTTGTCTGCACAATCAGCGCTTACGCTACTCCGTCCTCCGTTGACAGATCGTACGCACACGTGTTATGCTTTATCTACACTGCGTATGTATGAAACTCCGCCCCTGACCTTCTTTCTAGTGTATTCCCCGCCCTTTCTCTTTTGGTGCAGTGGGAGAGCACATGGCGGAGAGACAACAGGTGCGTGATAATAGTACCAACGACGAGAAAGCCCAGAGCCAGAAAAGTGCCGATCCAGGAGAAGATATAAGGTCTCAAATATGTCCTTTGTAGAAATTGTGGAGATGGTGGACATCTTGAAGAGGGCCGACTATGATGGGAAGCATGGACTGTACAGCAACCCAAATCTGAGAAAGGCCAAGATCATGACTAAAGTTGTGATTAGTATATGGCTCACCCTGAGGATAGAAGGGACGATAGCAACATAGAGGGCCCCCACTGTAGATTGCCCTTATTCGTTTTTGTCACCTCTGGAGACACGTGTGCTCTTTATTTCTGGTATTGTGTCTCTCCCCTCCCCTTTCTCTACTTCTTTCGCCCCTCCCTTCGCCCTCTCTCTCCTACCCTTCTCCCTCTTCTTAGTTAAAGATTACTGGACTACTCAGTGGGAGTACAAGAATGCTGAGTGGATATAACCCTTGACCGCTTTAAAACTACCATTGTTGTTCATTTCAGGAGAATGAGAAGTTGATAACTGTGTTGGATATTGAGTAGAGATGATGTCAATCTACTACTATACTTTTAGAAGAAGTACCACAATTGCCTATACTTTTAGAAGAAGTACCACAATTGCCAGCACGGTTGACAAGTTACTGTCAATACATTGTTCTCATGTGTACTGTTTTTTTGTTATTTCAATTAAATATTCCTTCTGTTAAAAAAAAAAGGTGTGAGAAGTCTGCACAGGAATTTTGGGGTACGCTGATCCAAGGAGCAATTGAGGAAACGCTGGTCAGACCTGAAATTGAGGGAGCAGGATCAGTACAGAAGCATCAAGAGAGTGCTGCAAAAAAAGTATTTGTCGTGTGTTCCTATTATTATTAGTATTTTAGTGCTGCTCCATGAGCTTTCTTTACTGTTGTACAGTTTAAAATGGCGTTTAAAATGGCAAGTTCATGTTCGTGGGGACAGTAATCGTTCGTAGTAAACATTGTTCGTTCGACCACTGATACAATGTTTTTGGCAGATACAGGTTAACTACATTTGTTCATGCCTATTTGTATTAAAAGGCGTTTAGTACATTGTTGTCTAGATGGGTTTGAAACTAGAATGAAATGTAAACTTGATTCAGTGAAAGGAGAGGACACTTAGCACTGTTTACACATCTGGACGCAGGAGCACTAGTGTAGGACACCAAAACACGCTTTTTAGGGTGTCCCACACAGGTGCTCCAGTGGATACTAGGGGTCTCTCCATGTGTGAAACTTTAAAAAAAAGATAAGTATTCCAGCTTTAAGAAAGGGAAAAAAATTATGCCTTCAGCTTAGAACTCTGCCAAAACAGACAATTGTACGTCACTTCCAAGCAATGTTTCATATTCCTATTTCTTGCCTCAAATATCTGTGTGCTAAGTATACCTTTTTTTTTATTCATATAGGGGAGAAAAGAATCGGGACATCTGAGGACAGAACTCCATACCTTGTTAAGAAGGGGAAATCCCAACACAACCGGAAGAAGATGAGGAGGGGGAGAGGTTCAGGAAGTGGGAAAATAGTGACCACAACAGGTCAGTGTCTGAGACCACAGCTTCAGGTAATAGATGTATGCATGCATATTTATAATATATGGCGTGTTTTTTTTTTTCTTCTTTTTTTTAAGGTGATGTGGATGTTGTGGATGTTGTGGAAGAAGAAATTAAATTTCAACATTGCAAATGCACAGATCCTCATCGGGGAGATAATGGTGTGCAATCGGGAATTAGAGAAGATCAAGGAAAACATCAATGATGTTGAAAAAATGTTTTAGGAATAATCTAAAACACACAAAAATGTTGACACTTTGTGGTTATATTTTTAATGCTTGAAGGTAATTTGAAAGCCAGATTTTGAAGATGCACACAGCGTGTCAACATGTGCTATCTGGCATCACGGGATATCAATGTACCGTATATACTCGAGTATAAGCCGAGTTTTTCAGTCCACTTTTTGGGCTGAAAAAAGCCGCCTCGGCTTATACTCGAGTCACTGAAAATTTGCCCGAGCTGGAGGAGAAAAAGGGGCGGGGCCATGTCGCTGGCTGACGCTGGTGAATGGCCTGTCAGTTTGCCGGTCAGCACAATCCCCTCATCTTTCGATTCCCTTCGTTATATTTTTTTTTTTTCCTTCGATGTGCTCTATGTCTGCAGCGGGGAGGGGACTCTTTCCTCTGTTTCGGGCGCGGAGGAATACAGCCTCTGCACCCGCTCCGCAGACCGCACATCGTTACTGCAGTGGGGGGACTCTTTCTTTTATTTCGGGCGCGGAGGAATCTCTGCACGCGCTCCGCACACCACACAGTATTAGCATAGGATACTGTGTGCTGCGGAGTGATATGCCCAATCCCCTCTCTCTCTCTCTACACAGGACTACCATAGAAAGAAGCAGAGAGAGCAGGGGCCGGGCAATCCAGTGTAAGGAAGTAAAGGTGAGGTGAATTCACGAGGCATACGATAAATTATGGAAAAAAAAAAACCTGCTTTTGTCTCATACTGTGTCATACTGTCATACTGTAGATACTGTAGATTAGAATCCTGTAATTTTTTTGTACCGTAATTGTTTTTTTAAAATCTTTAAAAAAAAATTTAAAATCTTAAGCAATTTTGTACGGTACTTAAAGGCTGGGTTCACACTGCAGAGGTTACGAGAACCGGATGTGATTCGCACTGCACTGCAGTGCAAATCACATGCGGTCTCTGTGCGATGCGAGTTCAGCCATACAGATAGTATGGCTGAATTGGCATCGCACGTGGCCCAAACTCACACAGGACCCTTTTTTTGGTCCGCAGCAGAATCGGATCGCATGGGTGTTCACACCATGCGATCCGATTCCTGTCCGAGTTTGCAGATCGCACTGCGATATGCGAACTGATCTGGGGGTGTCATTAACATTTCATTGACACTCCCAGCAGTTCGCATAGGGCAGTGTGAAGTGCCGCTGGGAGGTATGCGATGCGGGAACCCGCCGCGGATTTGCGGTGTTCCCGCATCGCTGCAGTGTGAACCCAGCCTTTTTAAACATAATTTTAATAATTGCACTTTAGGCTGGGTTCACACTGCAGCGGGAACGCCGTGAATCCGCAGTGTTTTCCCGCATCGCATACCTCCCAGCGGCACTTCACACTGCACTATGCGAACTGCTGGGAGTGTCAATGAAATGTTAATGACACCCCCAGATCAGTTCGCATATCGCAGTGCGATCTGCAAACTCGGACAGGAATCGGATCGCATGGTGTGAACACCCATGCGATCCGATTCTGCTGCGGACCAAAAAAGGGTCCTGTGTGAGTTTGGGCCACGTGCGATGCCAATTCAGCCATACTATCTGTATGGATGAACTCGCATCGCACAGAGACCGCATGTGATTTGCACTGCAGTGGACCACATCTGAAGAAATCGTGGCGAGGCGCCGCAAAAAAAATGTGTCTAATGTGTTATCCAGAGCATTATTACAATGGCTACTGTATATTTATTGGGCAGGCTGTATACCGGTATGTGTCTAATGTGTTATCCAGAGCATTATTACAATGGCTACTGTATATTTATTGGGCAGGCTGTATACCGGTATGTGTCTAATGTGTTATCCAGAGCATTATTACAATGGCTACTGTATATTTATTGGGCAGGCTGTATACCGGTATGTGTCTAATGTGTTATCCAGAGCATTATTACAATGGCTACTGTATATTTATTGGGCAGGCTGTATACCGGTATGTGTCTAATGTGTTATCCAGAGCATTATTACAATGGCTACTGTATATTTATTGGGCAGGCTGTATACCGGTATGTGTCTAATGTGTTATCCAGAGCATTATTACAATGGCTACTGTATATTTATTGGGCAGGCTGTATACCGGTATGTGTCTAATGTGTTATCCAGAGCATTATTACAATGGCTACTGTATATTTATTGGGCAGGCTGTATACCGGTATGTGTCTAATGTGTTATCCAGAGCATTATTACAATGGCTACTGTATATTTATTGGGCAGGCTGTATACCGGTATGTGTCTAATGTGTTATCCAGAGCATTATTACAATGGCTACTGTATATTTATTGGGCAGGCTGTATACCGGTATGTGTCTAATGTGTTATCCAGAGCATTATTACAATGGCTACTGTATATTTATTGGGCAGGCTGTATACCGGTATGTGTCTAATGTGTTATCCAGAGCATTATTACAATGGCTACTGTATATTTATTGGGCAGGCTGTATACCGGTATGTGTCTAATGTGTTATCCAGAGCATTATTACAATGGCTACTGTATATTTAATGGACACAGGCAGGCTGGACGGTATATTTAATGGACACAGGCAGGCTGGACGGTATATTTAATGGACACAGGCAGGCTGGACGGTATATTTAATGGTGGTACAAAGGGTAAACCGCGCTACTCAAACAACAAAAGAAAGCAACCTATAAGCAGCAACCCTAATCGTAATACTCCGATATCAAACTAAATAGGTGAACAAAATGAGCTGCGCTAAAAACAAATTAAAAATTAAAAATAAATCAAACACCTAAAACCTAATCAAAACCTATACAAAATAAGCATGAAAAACAATATTAAATAAACAAAAAATGTGATTAGTAAATAGTATACATGAATACTATCATATCATCATAGAGTGAATAAAGTGTATACTAGATCTGAAATGAAATTAGTATAAATAATATAGAAAACACCCACAATAATTAATGTAAATTGAAACAAAAATAATAATGTGTGCTAAATCTAAACGAATAATATTAACAAAAATAATATTCAAAAACCATAAAGAGTTCATATGTGATAAAGGAAAAAAATAATTTTTTTAGTCCAAAAATATTATTGATTCTTCAAACTTGATATTAAGGTGCAAAAATATCCACAAATGCGTGTATGTAGAAAATATTCAAAACAATCCTCCACCAGTGAGAAGAGGGGCCGCTTACCAGAGCTTTAGATCCCAGTGTTAGTGAGATCAATAAGGCAACAGCACAGGGGTTTCTGGGTGAACCGTCACAGGCATCCCACCATCTACATCTCCAATACGAAGGCTCCAATACGAAGGCTCCAATCGAGGAACGAAGGTGTCGTAGATTGCTGACACCACGCTGTCTCTATCTCCAGTACGAAGCCTCCAGTCAGGGAACGAGGGTATCGTGGATCATATCTGTTTTCTTTCTGGCCGGTTTTAAGATGTTGTTGAAAAAAAACACATGGGTAGCTGGGCACTGAAATGAAACAGCATGTACCAATGGAAAGCTAACAAAAAAAATTCTCTCAGCAGAGAGCAGTTTTTTCATGTGGCACAAATGGCAACATTAGAAATACACACATTCTTTAAATAAGATGCCTTGGGGGGTATTAAATTACTACAGAATTCACAGTGGGAGGCAGGATAGAGGATGATCTTACTCACCCCAGGAAGGGGATTTTTTTTTGCACCTTAATATCAAGTTTGAAGAATCAATAATATTTTTGGACTAAAAAAATTATTTTTTTCCTTTATCACATATGAACTCTTTATGGTTTTTGAATATTATTTTTGTTAATATTATTCGTTTAGATTTAGCACACATTATTATTTTTGTTTCAATTTACATTAATTATTGTGGGTGTTTTCTATATTATTTATACTAATTTCATTTCAGATCTAGTATACACTTTATTCACTCTATGATGATATGATAGTATTCATGTATACTATTTACTAATCACATTTTTTGTTTATTTAATATTGTTTTTCATGCTTATTTTGTATAGGTTTTGATTAGGTTTTAGGTGTTTGATTTATTTTTAATTTTTAATTTGTTTTTAGCGCAGCTCATTTTGTTCACCTATTTAGGTATATTTAATGGACACAGGCAGGCTGGACGGTATATTTAATGGACACAGGCAGGCTGGACGGTATATTTAATGGACACAGGCAGGCTGGACGGTATATTTAATGGACACAGGCAGGCTGGACGGTATATTTAATGGACACAGGCAGGCTGTATATTTAATGGGCACAGGCAGGACACTGGTAGAATGTACGGTACCGTATATTATGAGCCCTAACACAGGCTGCTCTATGCAAACAGTCATGTCATCACTTTCTGTAATATCAGCCTGCATTAGGCCTCAAAAGGTACCCAAACAAGTCTTTTTTTTTTTTATCCTGTTAGAAATGGATCCCAACACTTCTACCGGTAATCCTGGACCAAAAGAAAAACGCAGGTCATTCGAAGCTGGTTTCAAACTTAAGGTTGTGTCAAGAGCAGAAGAAAGCAATAACAGTATTGCAAGTAGGGAATTTTGTGTTGATGAAAAACAAGTGAGGGAATGGCGGAAAAAGAAAGCTGACTTGGAAAAGATTCCAAAGGCAAAAAAAGCTCAACGTGGTTTAACAACTTCATATGGGGCTCTAGAGACTGAATTGCATAAATGGGTTATGGAGTGTCGTCAAAATGGTTACTGCGTAACACGCATGGGAATTCGCTTACGTGCCCTTCAGATGGCTAAAGATGACAAATTAAAAGCACCAGGCATTGAAAAATTTGTTGCGTCAGCAGGATGGTGTACCCGCTTCATGAATAGGTTTGGCCTATGTTTGCGGCAAAGAACAAAGATTTCACAGAAGTTGCCAAAAGACCTTGATGAAAAAGTGATGTCATTCCATTCATTCATCATAAAACAAAGAAGGATCCATAACTATGACCTGGGAGATATTGGAAATATGGATGAAACACCGATGACCTTTGATCTTCCAAGCAACAGAACTGTGGCAAGTTTGGGAGACAAAACTATTTTTCTCAGAACCACAGGAAATGAAAAAAATCATTTCACAGTTGTTCTGTCATGTTTGGCTAATGGAACAAAGCTGCGGCCTGTCATTATTTTTAAAAGAAAGACCTTGCCTAAAAAGGTCAAATTCCCACCACGAATTACAGTGCGCGCACATGTGAAAGGCTGGATGGATGAAGACGGAACAAAAAAATGGCTGGAAGAAATTTGGAAAGAACGACCAGGAGCAGCCTTAAAGAAAAAACCATCATTGCTAGTTTGGGATATGTTCAGAGCCCACACATCTGATGGCATAAAAGAAATGGCAAAATCTTCTCAAGTTACTTTGGCCGTTATTCCAGGTGGGCTTACATCTGTATTGCAACCGCTAGATGTGTGTTTAAATAAACCTTTTAAAGACCGTGTGAGAAAGATGTGGCATGAATGGATGTCATCTGGTCAAGCCCGACTGACAAAAGGTGGAAATCTGATGAAGCCCGACATAGAATTGATAGCAAAGTGGGTTCGTGATGCATGGGAAGAGATTCCGGAGGACATGGTGCAACGCGCCTTCAAGAAATGTGGCATTAGTAATGCTATGGATGGCAGTGAAGACAGCGCTTTGTATGAGAACGACAGCAGTGATAGTGATGACTGCGAACTCAGTGATGATGACAATGTCTACGCTGATAATCTCACACCAGCTAATGCTGAAGCTCTGTTTGGACATACAGATGATGAGGAATCCAGTTTTGAAGGATTTTAACTCTTGTGTTTTAGCTTGGTTGCTGAATGAGCTAAGGTTTTTGTACTTTTAAAGTTATTGTTGATACCATATTGTTTTATTGACCCTCTTTACACTTTTATATTTTTTTACAGAGATAGTTTACTGTTTTTCTTTGAAATAAATATTCAAAAACATTATTGGTATCTATTTTTATTTTTGAAATTTACCGGTAGCTGCTGCATTTCCCACCCTAGGCTTATACTCGAGTCAATAACTTTTTCCAGTTTTTTGTGGTAAAAGTAGGTGCCTCGGCTTATATTCGGGTCGGCCTATACTCGAGTATATACGGTACGTGTTTTGTGGGTGCAACCTCTTCCTCACAACTAAAGTAGATGAGAGGAAGGGGTTTCACCCCCGAAACATGTCCATTGATCCCCCATGATGGGAGATAGTACATGTTGACCTTAGGCAAGGGAAATCCACATTTTGACTCCCAATTTGTGTGCATCTTCAAAATTTGGCTTTTACAGGGATGACATCACCCCATCTGATGAAGGCAAGATCAACACATACTGCCTTCAATTTATCAAAGTTGAACTTTGTAAGTTCCTGAGTTGTGTATGTTCCAGTTTTAAACATGCCTGTTTAACCAAAAAAAGGCTATATACTGTCACACATAAATGTTACAAAACCAATGCTAGTTTGTTAAAAAAAAACTTTTCTAACGCACATGTGAATGTTTTATACTCAACAATGTGTGGCTTCTTCTTTCAATGTTCAATACCAGTTTTTGGAGAAAGTTGGTGTAGTTACAGTGACAATGGGGGTATTTAAATGCAAATTAACTTTGCACTACAAGTGCCCTACAAGTGCAGTTTCAGTGCACTTTCAATTTGCCCCAATCAGAACATTTTAGGGACTCAAAGCAATTCATTAATGGAGCTGAAAAGGATGATCATTTTTATCATTAATGCATTACATACATTAACAACAAAAACAATGTGTGTGTGTGTGTGTGTGTGTAGCAGACCCACAACATAATTGTTAGCTGAAGAAGAGATCATCACCTCACATATAAAATAAATTACGTTTGCACTATTGAAGAAAATGGCCTAAAATAAAAGGACATTGGAGAACCGAGGAGACAGCTAAAAGAAACACAAGCAGTAAATCAAATGAAATATTATATTATAATATAGTTCAGTTTAAAATGAAAATAAAAAATGTAAAACATGTTTTAGATATTGACTGGCACCTGCAACGGCTGGTCAGAACGAACTGAAAATCAGAAAGGACCTGAGAGGAACGATCTGAAACGAGCGGACAAGAACGCACTGAAAAACAGATACGCTCTATTAAATAGAACATACTAAAGGACAGGAACGAACTGACAACACACACTGAACAGATGCGAACCCACAAGCACAAGCTGACAAGCAGTAACGAACTGAAAAGCACGAGGCTGAAAAGCATGAATCATCTCTCACCAAACTTCTACTAACACAAGATAAACATGAGATTAGCAGAAGGAGCCCAAAGGGTGGCGCACTGGCTACTAAACTTCCTTTTTATAGTCCTGTCGTACGTGTTGTACATCACCGCGTTCTGGACTGAAGTTTGAAACAACATCCTTTGGAAAAAAATCCACGGTTTTGTTGTTGGAATGTCCGATCATGTGTACACGGCATAAGAGTCTCAATTTCTTTCACCTATTGGCAAATTGACTCTTTTTTATTTTTTTTTAAATGGCATGGGCATTTATTAGGTTTTATTTTGCTTACAGATCCATTTCACTCAATGTGTATTGTGCCTTTCACTAAGCATCAGACAACTACAAGAGCTTTCTTTTGATGGTATTTAATCACCACTGTGCTTATTTTATTTTTTGCTGTATAAACAAAAAAAATTCAAAACATTTTGAACAGCAGCACATTTTTCTTTTTTTCTATTATTTTGCAAACAAATAATATTTCTTCATAAATTTAGGCCAAAATGTAGTATGCTACATTTCTTTGGTAAAAATAACCCAAATCAGTGTATTTTATTTAACCTGTGTAACAGTCAGAGTCTACAAGCTTTGGTATAAATATTTGAAAATAGATCATTCCTGATGTACTGACGACCTATCTTGCTTCTTGATGCCCTAAAATGCCAGAAAAGTACAAATACCCCCCAAATGGCCACTCATTTTTATTTGATTTTATAAACTTGTTGTAAACATTTTTATTTTATTTTTTTACATACTGACATCAGAGTAGTTCAGGGTCACCATAGTAACAGTTCGGTACCATCCTGGACCCCCACATATGGGCCAGATAAGGTATTACAACTTTGAGCCATATTATGCCCCAGGGTGTGTTAATGTCGCTTCAAGACTTACTGAGAAAATACAAACTACCCTCTTGGATGCGATTTAGGTACTTACAACTATGCCACACTGCTAGGGCCCAGTTTCCCCGGTTGCCTCTCCTCCAGGCTGACCCCATTAAACAACTTTGTCACTGGGAGACCTTTGTAAACCCCTCTCCCTTCTGTATGGGGCACCCCTGGGCACCGACTCCCCCAAGATAGAACGACCGTGAAACAGGGACATACCTTCACTGGAATGGGAGGATTGGGAGGACTGCCTTGAACTCGGCCTCATACTGGTCATCTCTTCCAATGACAAGCTCACCCAGGTGAAATTCCTGCACAGAATCTATTATATACCCCATACTCCATCACATTTTTCCCAAACATCCCATATGCTCCAGATGTAAAACTCACATGTGTACATTTATTTATATATTCTGGGAATGCCCAATTATATTGACCTACTGGTCTGCGGTATTCAGAGAAATAAACTCGACGCTACAACTGTCCTTTCCGTTTCTACCAGAACTGGCCCTGCTGGGGGTTCATGAGGATGCTCAGTGCTCTCATTCTAAATTATTAATCTCCTACCTCTTATTTTATGCAAAGTATGAGATTCTGCTGAAGTGGATATCGCCCTCCCCTTCGGCCCTTTCTTCTTGGGAGACACAGATAGATGCGGCCCTGCCTATGTATAGGATTACTTAAATCAATAGGGGTTGTCAGTGGAAATACGATAAAGTGTGGGCACCTTGGACCTCTAACTAAGTTTCCATTGATATTTTGCTTTCATTATAGTTACTAAGTTATATAAGCCTGAAATGTACCTACAGGTAACCCTGCTCTCTCTACACTGTACTATGGGTACCTGACAAATCACTGCATGCAATGTTCACAATAACTCTATTCCCTTACTTGAAGTGTTTCCTTGGCATGATGTGTTCTGTAAACTGGTATACTGCATTTATTCTGTATAACAATAAAGCACCTTTGTATTTTAGAAACAAAAACAAGACAACCAGACAGAGAGGAGGATTCCCCATAACAAGGACACAGACAGCAATAAAAAAACAGACATGGATTCTAATCTCTCTTCACTCTAAACCAGGGGTTCTTAACCTTACTAGTGCCATGACCCCTTGATAAAATTGCCCAAGTTGTGGGGATCCCCAACAATAAAATTATTTTCGTAGCGTGGATTGTCAGTACCCAATGCAAGACAAGTTTTTTGCACCCTTACTTAACCCATGGACATTTAGCTCTCCCTGAGTCCCTTCCACTCGTACAGTATTAAAACCCCTTATGGTATATTTTAGGATGTACCACTCTCACTCTTTGTTCTCCTTTTTTTCCCTTTTATTTCCCTCTATCCTAATTTATTGTTTTTTTTTTCACCCATCCCTCGCTCTAGCCATCTTTCTTGCTCTTTCTCTTATTCGACTCCATGATTGAGAACCACTGATCTAAACCAAAAAAAAAAATATTGTGCACCTGTTTCGACACTCAGCAAGAAGCAGGGAGAAAAATCTCTCCATTGAAGATTAAAACGTAACCCTAACCCATGAGGATGCTCCTTACTTACTTTTTGATTATTATACTGTTTGCCCATAATTTATATCTTAATCTTAGTAGATGTACTCTCAGCACTGTACAAAGCTCTACCTGTCACTCAACCAGCTTTAAACCTTTATACTCATTACAAATGTAATTTCATTTACTATACAGTATATGTAGAAAACTGCTTTTTTATTTGTATGTGAGCGAGGGCCTACTCGCCCTGCACGTGGGGGTTCCTTTCACGCGGAGCGTGTTCATCCATGCCCAGGACCAGGCAGAGTCTGTGGTTATGTGAAAAATCTAACATTAAGGCCTTTCCCCAACTTAGAGATGAGCCTTCATTGTGTGCAGTACAATAGCATACAGAGTTCAATTGTGAAGTCTCTTGTCCCATGCCACAACACACTGTAAATTTGTAGATGTTGTATTAGGAGGGACGTGCTGATCCTGCGCCCACTCCACCAGTCCAGCGTACCTCTGTTATACCACTCCCAGTAACAGAATGGGGTCCCACCAAGCATATAATTCATGCATGCACTTGTTAACTTCTTTACTTCCGCACCTATGTAATCAGGCCATGGATCTCCAAAAAGCGGTTTCCGTTCTTGTTACTATTGGAAACAGACCGCTAGGAGGGAGCCAGACATCGAGCCCCTCGCTACCGGAGAACCTGTCACCTTTGCCAGGTACCACGCCTAAAAACTGGTTGCTTTTAGCATGTTCTCCCCTTTGATTACCCATGGCAACAACCTCCTCTTCCTTGTCTTGCCAAGTTAAACCTTTGCCTTGGTGTTACTTCATACTCCATAGTGCATTTATAGACCCATGTTCTTTTGATACACCAAACCCCAACATGCATCCCTTTTGAATACCTTCAGACCAGGCCCATGATGGTCCAAAGACTTTACTGATAAAACTCAGCCTAGCAGGCAGGAGTGTTCTTCCTAACTAACCCTAACTGTGGCTGCCCCAGCATACCTACATAGGAAGAGTCCACAAATGGTCCACATTGTAATAATTAATGTTCGAGGGTCATATGTAAAGAATGGACACGAATGTCAAGGGAGCATTCCTGTCCTCACATGCTAATGCATATAGAGGAGATAGACTGGGTCTTCAGTGTCTGTTGGTTCAGGAAATAAAGTGGTTAATCCCTTGGGAACCGAACTGTGGAGAATTACTTTAATGACATTCAGTTTCTTTTTTGTTTACAAACGGTTTTTAATATGGGTAAGGTCATAGTACAAGATTTTGACAGTGGTATGAGATGTACAAGTGAAAGATTAATTTGGGTAATACATTATAACTTGAGTAAAGACAAATCAAAAGACAAGATACACACATTGGATTATAAATCTATATAATATTTGCAGAGAAGAATCTGTAGATGTGCTTAAGTAAAATAACAGTAGTGAATATTACACCAATAGTGAGGTTTCCCATAGAGTCCATTTTTTTTTTTTTTTTGGTATATATGCATTGTGTCATATAACGTGTGGTGTATTCTTTCTGATAAATTGATGTTTGCCATACGGTTGAGAACCTGAGGCCATGGAATGTTGCATGAACGCCAGTTGAAGGTGATGGTCCAGTGGATAGAGCTGAATAGAGTATGGATTAGTCAAGAACCTGCTATTGGAATATCTTGTATGGGGAAGAATAAAAGGCACATTTGCGGTATTAGTGGGATCTTTCTGCCTGAAATTCGATCGGTCATTAGATTAGCATTGTGCCAAATGTGGGGGCAATCCCAAAATATATGTAGTAGTGTCCCATGTGTAGGGCAGCCTCTGAAACAGAGTGGGGATGTTGCACCTATAGAGCAGTTTGGTGGCAGATTCCCTGATGGTGGTAGTTTTGGTGGATTTGTGTAGGTTTTCAAATATGGTATCCCATTGTTCGGGGGAGAATGGGACGTTTAGGTCGGATTCCCATTGAAGCATGGGGTGTGATTTTTTTAGGCATATTGAATTTGTTTAGATTTTTTATACATTTTGGAGATTAATCCTTTGTCTCGTGGGGAGGAAATACAAATCTGTTCGAATTGTGAGAGGGGGGTGTGTAAAGTGAGTGAGTAGTATTTTTGGTAGAATTGTTTTACAAGGAGTAAAATGTATTGTTATGGGTAAGTGCTTTTAAATTTGTTAGATTGTGTTGTTTCCATATTATTAATGAGTTTTGGTTATTATCTAAAGAACGAAGTGAGGGTCTCCTAGAAAGGATGCTAGGGGAGGGATGTCGGAGGACATGTTCAATTTGGTATTTTGTCTGTTCCACAGTTGTAAGGTATGTGTAACAAATATATTCAACAGTCTTATTTTTTGTGGCGAGATAGACATGGACCAGAGTAGTCCTTGTAGGTGGTATGGGAGGACTAATTTTTTTTTCGAACAGGAGCCAGGGAATTTGGGAGGCTGGAGCATACCATTGTGCTAGTTTATTGAATCTGGCTGACAGATAGTATATCTATAAATTTGGGATATTTAGACCTCCCTTTAGTTGGGGCCTAAACATTAACTAAACACCAGGGCTCAGAAAGCAATCCTGGAGAAAGGGAATCAGTAGTCAGCTTCTGCTAAATGGAATAGTGACGGCCACAACAATCGAGGAGGATGAAATACTCTTACGAGAGTTGGTGGACCTGTATGTCAGCGACACCAGATCTTAAAGGCATGGAGCGATAATCGCTTGGAAGGGACTAAGCAAAAAAATGCAAAAATATACAAATAGTAATAAAATGGAAATAAAAACAGTGATCACATAAATTAAATGCAATATGGGAAGCGTACAAAGCAGCCCTGTTTATTATATGCTACTTGCCCTTTGGGCTTTTTGAGTGGCCAGAGAAACATACATCTCAAGTTACCAGGAGCCTGAGCTGTGTACTGTAGAATCATCCAGATGACTTCTGACGTCGAGAGATCCTATACAACTAGACCATTCCAAGCGATTATCGCTCCATGCCTTTAAGATCTGGTGTCACTGACATACAGGTCCACCAACTCTGGTAAGAGCATTTCATCCTCCTCGATTGTTGTGGATGTCACTATTCCATCTAGCAGAAGCTGACTACCAATTCCCTTTCTCCACAATTTCTTTCTGAGCCCTGGTGGCCCATCACGGTTTAGGAGGGACCTTTTGTGGACTCTTATTTGTGTTTCCACACTATTGGATTTCACTTTTCAGGTCATGAAAAATGTCCAGTGTTTTGGTCAGATTCGGTAAGGAGATGAGGGGATCTGTTAGAAAGAGAAGGACGTCATCGGCATAGAGGCTTAGTTTAAATTCCTTGAACCCTTTAGTGTATCTTTTAATATCTGTATCAGTGCCTACATACCTGACCAGTGAGTCCACTTGGGCAGAGGGTGGTCTCCCTTACGTATCCGACTTGCGGCCCCTGGTAGAGAAGACAGGTGGCTCAGGAGTGCGGAGGGGTATGAGAGCCTGGAAGGTGAGTCCTGATGCTGGAAGAGAAGGGTCTTCAGACAGCAAGGTGGAGAGCAGGAACGCAGGCAGTGGGTGCTGAGAAGGAGCCAGTAAGGTGAGTCCAGGTACAGGCCGGGTTCAGCAACGTACAGGCAGCGAGGTACAAGGGAGCAGACAGAAGCAAGGTCAAAAACGAGCCAGAGGTCAGGTGTGAGCAGATATCCAGGAAGGTCAGAAGGGCAAGCCGAGTCAATAGGTAGTCAAGCCAGAATTCAGGTCCAGGGAATAAGGTCATGGGGAGCTGTTGATCAGGCAGCACCAATCAATGGGTTCAGCCAGACTAAATAGGCCAGCCGGTGCCAAACAGTGCCCATGTGAATGCGCCAACATGCACAGGCGCATGCAAACCCATGTGCATCGGCGTCCCAGAAGCACACGAGTCGATACACGCCAACGCGCATCCGCGCACCAACATGCGCATCAGGGTCAGCCAGCACACGCGCACGAATGCCCACAGAAGCGCACAGCCACACGCACAGGAACACGAGCGCCAATGTCCAGTCAGGTAACCTCTCTGACAGTGCCCCCCCTCAAGGGCAGACTCAGGATACCCAGACGAGCCAGTTTGGAAGCATGTGAATTCTTGAACTCCCGTAAGAGTTCTTCGGCATGTAAATTGTTTTCGGGTTCCCATGAGTTATCTTCGGGCCCATACCCTTTCCACTTAATGAGGAACTCAATTAGGTTGCGACATCTTCTATGGTCCAAGATGGCTTCAACCTCAAATTCCTCCTCGTTGTCAAAAATAACAGGACTTGGGGGGCCGACGCTATGGCCAGCAAAGGAATTCGGGACCACAGGTTTCAAGAGAAACACGTGGAAAACTGGGTGGACTTTTAAAGAAGCAGGTAGGTCAAATTCAAAGGTTACGTTGTTAAACCTTTTCACAGAGAAAGGACCCAAAAACTTGAGACCCATATTCTTAGAGAGGCACGACAGCTTCAAATTGGTCGGGGATAGCCAAACCTGGTTGTCGTTTTCCAAGACAAGTTCCCCACGCCTCTTCTCATCATAAAACTTTTTATAATATTCCTGGGATTTGGTCATGGTTTCCTGAAGCAACTTGTTGTTGACAGAGAAAAAGTCCAGGGTTTCAGAGACTGATGGCACAGTACATTCAGGTACCGAACTTGGTAATAAAGACGGGTGAAAGCCGTAATTGGCGAAGAATGGTGTCTGGTTGATGGATGAGTGCAAGGAGTTGTTGTTCAATAACTTGGCCAAAGGGAGCAGAGAGGCCCAATCATTCTGCGAGAAGGTAGAGAAACACTGGAGATACTGTTCTAAAGTTTGATTGGTTCTTTCAGTTTGGCCGTTCGTGTGCGGGTGGTATGCAGAGGAGAATGCCAGCTCGATTTCCATGGAACCACAAAGGGCTTTCCAAAACCTAGAGGGGAACTGGACATCATGATCCGATACGACGTTCGTTGGGACTCCATCCAGTCTTAGAACTTCCTTGATAAAAATGTTTGCTGTTTCCAAAGCTGAAGGGGTGCCCTTCATGGGCAGGAAGTGTGCCATCTTAGATAACCTGTCCACTACCACGAAGATGGACAAGAAATCTTCTGATGGGGGAAGCTCAACGATGAAATGCATTGAAATCATACTGCATGGCCTTTCCGGGACCGGTAAAGGTTTCAACAGACCCCATGCCCTTTCTCGGCTGACCTTGTTTCGGGCACAAGTACCGCATGACTCAACATAGTCCCTACAATCCTTGGTCAGGTGAGGCCACCAGAAGGTACGCTGTACCAGGTCGATCATTTTTGACGTCTCAACGTGACCAGCAAGCTTATGGTCATGACAGTTCAAGCACGTGTACCCTTAGAGCTTCTAGGACCACAATCTTGCCGTTATGCCAGAAAAGGCCATCCTTGGCACAAATTTTATCAGATGGAGTCATTCCAATAGAAGCCTGTTTTATCCGAGACACAAGATCCCCTTGCAGGAGTAAAACATTTCCAGGAGGTAGGATGGTGTTCAGGGGTTGAATTTCCTCAGTGTCATGGAACATTCAAGAAAGGGCGTCAGGTTTGACTTTCTTGGAGCCGGGTCTGTAGGTTATGTGGAACTGGAAGTGCGAAAAGGAAAGTGCCCATCTGGCCTGCCGGGGTTTCAGTCTCTTGGCTGTCCTCAGACACTCCAAGTTCTTATGATCCGTGTACACCAGAACAGGATGTGCGGCACCCTCTAGTAGATAACGCCATTCCTCTAGCACCATTTTGATGGCCAGAAGCTCTCGGTCTCCAACATCATAATTCCTCTCAGAAGAGGACAGTTTATGGGAGAAGAATCCCTCTGGATAAAGGAGAGCTTTAGCACCCTGATGCTGGGAGAGTACCACGCCCACTGCGATTTCAGATGCGTCAATCTCCAGGACGAAGGCCAATGCCGGATCTGGATGCTTGAGAATGGTTGCTGATGTAAAAAGCCCCTTGAGCTTTTCAAAGGCCACCTGTGCTTCGGGGGTCCAGCAGAATCAGATTCCTTGTTTAGTTAGCTCAGTTATGGGAGCAATTATGGAAAAAAAAAACTTTAATAAACTTCCTGTAGAAGTTGGCGAAGCCAATGAAGCACTGTACCCCTTTTTTGTCAGCGGGTGCGGGCCAGTCCAAGATAGCGACAACTTTCTCGGGGTCCATCTTAATGCCTTCAGCCGAAATGACCAGGCCCAGGAATTGCACACATTGGATCTCAAGTTCGCATTTCTCTGGTTTGGCGTAAAGCCTGTGTTGCCTTAGACAAGCCAGTATGTTCTGCACATGCCTGCGGTGATCGGATGAGGAGAACACCAAAATGTCATCCAGGTAGACAATGACATACAGGTCCAGGTAGTCATGAAAAATGTCATTGACAAAGTGCTGGAAAGTCCCTGGAGCGTTACATAGTCCAAACAGCATAACAAGATACTCGTAATGACCGAATCGAGTACGGAAGGTCCTCTTCCACTCGTCTCCTTTTCGGATGCAGATCAGATTATACACTCTGCAAAGATCCAGCTTAGTAAAGATAGCGGCCGTTCCCAATCTCTGAAAAAGTTCTGGCACCAGTGGTAGCGAATATCTGTTCTTAATGGTGATCTCGTTTAACTCCCGGTAGTCGATGCAAGGACAGAGAGTGATAGTTTTTTTCGACGAAGAAGATGCCTGCACCGGCCGGGGAGGTGGAGGGGTGGTTGAACCCCTTCTTCAGGTTCTTGTCGAAGGGGAATGCCATGGTTGGTAGCGAAGGCCAGGTCTATGAAACAGTCCCCCCCGATGACTGACACTTGAATAGTCCTTCCAGAAAGCTGTAAGACAACAACAAGAGCCAGGTGAGAACCAGTTTTAGACAAGAAAGGTGCATTCAAGGAAGAGAGAGGCAGGCACTTACGTGTCTTGTTGGAAAAAGATCTTGCATAGTGTCCAGGTTCTCCACAGTACAGGCACAGGTTGTGGGCCCGTCTGCGCATCTTTTCTTCCGGGGTAAGAGATGGGCGGAGCAGGCCAAGTTGCATGGGCTCTGGGGTCTCAGTAGCTGTGTTAGAAGAGACGGGAGGCACAGGACTGGGTGGACTGGGCACCCTTGGCAGCATCCAGATGGGGCGAGGGTGACCAGAAGATCTTTCTGAATGTCTCTCTCTCAGGCAGCGATCAGTCTGAATTGACAGATTAATGAGTGCATCCAGGGTCTGAGGCACACTGACACGTGCCAGCCCATCCTTCAGGGGGTCAGACAGGCCCATGCGGAATTGATGACGCAGGGCCGCGTCTTTCCACTTGGTATCAGAGCTCCAGCATGTAAATTCAACTGCATAATCCTCAGCCGCTCTGCGATCCTGCTGCAAGGAATGCAGCGCAGCCTCGGCCGCTGCGGTTAACTGGGGATCCTAATAGAGCTGTGACATAGCTGTGAAGAAACTGTCAAGAGAATCCAGAGACTCCGATTTTTGCTCCAACAGGGGGTGGGCCCAGGTTTGAGGCTCGCCAGACAGGAGGGAGATGACGAATCCAACTTTTGTAGCCTCCGGGGAAAAACTACGGGGTTAGAGAGCGAAATAGAGCTCCCAGGCATTGCGGAAAGTGTGGCACTTGCTTTGTTCACCAGAGAACCTTTCGGGCGTGGGTACCCGGGGTTTGGGAGGGAGCATCACTACTGAGGGTGCTTGGGTGAGACCGGCAGAAGCTGCACCTTGGGGAGAAGCAGATGAGGACAGAGCCTGGACTTGTTCTTCCAATCTCAAGTAGCCATCCTGTAGGCTCTTGACTGCTTGGGTGAGGCCCGCTAAGTGCCTACAGGGTTCATCCATAGGGGAGGCCCCCTGCCCGGACTCGGTCATGGCTGCCTGATACTATCAGAGCCTATGTACCTGACCGGTGAGTCCACTTGGGCAGAGGGTGGCCCCTGGTAGAGAAGACAGGTGGCTCAGGAGTGCAGAGGAGTATGAGAGCCTGGAAGGTGAGTCCTGATGCTGGAAGAGGAATGCAGGCAGCGGGTACTGAGCAGGAGCCGGTAAGGGGAGTCCAGGTACAGGCTGGGTTCAGCAACGTGCAGGCAGTGAGGTACAAGGGAGCAGACAGAAGCAAGGTCAAAAATGAGCCAGAGGTCAGGTGTGAGCAGATATCCAGGAAGGTCAGAAGGGCAAGCCGAGTCAATAGGTAGTCAAGCCAGAATTCAGGTCCAGGGAACAAGGTCACGGGGAGCTGTTGATCAGGCAGCACCGATCAATGGGTTCAGCCAGACTAAATAGGCCAACCGGCACCAAACAGCACATACGTGCGTCTCCAACGTGCACGTGCATGCATCAACGCGCACAGGCGTTTACAAACCCGCACACGCGCGGCCCCAAAAGCACACGAGTCGATGCCCACAGGAACACGCACGCCAACGTGGAGGTAAAGTTTTTATAATATGATGAAGAGTATCCATCAGGGCCTGGAGCTGTAGAGGTTTTTAACGAGCTTATAATTCTAATAATTTCTATGTCCGTGCAGGGAGCATTGAGCATATCTATTTGTTGGTTAGATAGAATGGACAGTGTAATATCATTAAGCCAGTTCAGGGAAGATTGTTTAGGTAGAGATGGAGGAGTAGAGAGAAGTTTTTTGTAGAAGTCTAAAAATATGTTCATAACTTCTTTGGGATGGGATACTAAGTTACCTGATGAGTTCCGTAATTTATAGGTGTGAGGAAGTTTTGTTGTTTGATTTAGTTTTCTGGCAAACATAGTTGAGTATAAATTGCTATTAAGCAAAAATCTAGCTTTAGACCATGTAAGGGCTTTTTCTGTATCTGATGTAAGTAATGAGTCTAAGGCTGTGCGTTTTTCTTGAATTTGTTTAAAGAGATCGCTAGAGGGGTTTTGGTTGTTGCTATGATATAAGAGATCTAGATCTCTGGTAAGAGATCTTATATCAGGGAGTTTAGATATGTTTTTGGATGAGGCAATATTTATCAAATGGTCTCTCATGACCACCTTATGTGCCATCCATAAAGTTGTGGGTGGCATGTCTGGTGCAAGTTAAGTGTAAAGTATTGCTCAAGGTGAGATAGGATTTCTTGAGTGATTGTTGGGTCAGTTAGCAGGGAATCATTTGTTCGCCATTTGTGCATTGTGGTTACTAGGCCTATATGTGGGGTGTTGAAGGAGACTATATGGTAGTCTGACCAGCGATATGGGTGGATCTCTGCTTTTGAGGAATTGGCTAATAAGATTGGGGTACAAAAAATATAATCCAGCCGTACATAGCTATCGTATGGGTGAGAGTAGAATGTGTAGGCTTTGATACTTACATTGTATCTACTAGCTGGTGGTTGTGTAATGATCGATTTAGTGATTTAGGGAATGCTTTAGAGGATGGAACTACTCTACTTCTATCTAGTGCTGAATGTGCAGCTAGGTTAAAATCACCCCCCACCATTAAGTCTGTGGAATGAAATCTATCTAAGGTTTCAAAAAGCTTGTTTGTGCGTCATTAGGGACATATATTGAGGCAATGGTGACCGAGCAACCTTTTATTGAGCCTTTTAAAATCAAATATCAACTGTCTGGGTCTTTAAAAACACTTTGGGTTTCAAAAATGACTGAGTTCCTTACAAAGATTGCTACACCTCTAGATTTAGTGTTGTATGATGTGCAATATAATTGACTGTAACCCTTGTAAAAAAAATTAGGATGTTTATCTGTTGCAAAATGAGTTTCCTGCAACAGAATAATGTCAGCCCCTAATCTTTTGTAGTGACGGAAAGCCTTTTTCCTCTGTTGAGGAGAGTTAATGCCCTGGGCATTGTGAGATATCACCCTAAGCCCCATTGGATAGATGGTGGGAGACTGTAGTAGTTGTAGGGTGAAAGAAAAGGCTCACGAGGTCCAGGGCACAAAGTTGTCTGAAAATCAGATCGTTTGGAATGTGAGGATGTTATTTCGTTACGATGGGACTACGTTTAGGCTAGTAGCCAATAGCTTTGATGTAGGAACTTGATCTGAGCATGCGTGGCACTTTGTCCGATCGGAATTCTCTACACATGATTGGAGTATGTCCGATCGGAGCAGTTTGTCGGAAAATATTTCCAGCAAGTTAGAAAATTTGGTCCGACGGAAACAGTCCGATGCATACCACACACAGTCGGAATATCTGACAAACCGCTCCGATCGGACACATTCCGATGGAATCTCCGATCGTGTGTACAAGGACTAAGGGTTACAATAGGACCTGTGAAAGAGATCAAACTATTATTTTTTATGATTAGGTGTGACCTGTCACTTGTGTACAACATTATTAAATATAATAAACTTAATTGTGGGTTTACTATGGTTGACCTTCTTTTATAAGATAACTTGTAAGAACATTTTCTATAGGGTAGGGAGTCAGGGTGTGGGACACCACCTGACCAAAAATAATTTTGGTGTGGACAAAATTGTCCATAACTCACAAAGGGAGCCCTATCTATAAAAATAACAGATAATATGATCAGTTGCGTAAAAAATGCTGCGGACTGAACCATAATTTGGGAACCCAATGTGAGTAGGGGGACAAACTAACTGAGATGGACCAGACCAGCCTCAGCGAAGATACTATAAAACAGAAGAAGTATGTGCGTGCATTGCATCATTATTATACAGGTTTTATATAGCGCCAACAGTTTGCTCAGAGCTTTACAACATGAGGGCAGACATTACATTTACATTACAATTTGGTACAAGAGGAATCAGAGGGCCCTGCTCGTTAGAGCTTACAATCTAAAAAGGAAGGGGCAATTGATACAAAAGGTAATAGCTGTGGGGGATGAGCTGTGGAGGAAGTAAAACAGTGTTAGTTAGAAGCAGGATAGGCTTCTTTGAAGAGAAGGGTTTTCAGGGATCGTCTAAAGATGGATAGATTAGGGGAATGTCGGACAGATTGGGGTAGGGAGTTCCAAAGGATGGGAGAAGCTCTGGAGAAATCCTGGAGGCGAGCATGAGAGGAGGTGACAAGGGAGCTAGAGAGCAGGAGGTCTTGGGATGACCGAAGAGGGCGGTTTGGTTGGTATTTTGGGACTAGGTTAGTGATGTAGCTGGGGGCAGAGTTATGGATGGCTTTGTAAATTATTGTTAGTACTTTGAATTTTATTCGTTGGGTGAGTGGAAGCCAGTGCAGGGATTGGCAGAGAGGGGTGGAGGACACTGAATGGCTGGTAAGGTGGATAAGTCTGGCAGCGGCATTCATTATGGACTGGAGGGGGGATAGTCTGTGTAAAGGTAATCCAACGAGGAGGGAGTTGCAGTAGTCAAGGCGAGAGATGACCAGGGAGTGAATTAGAAGCTTGGTGGTGTCATTAGTTAAAAAGGGGCGTATTCTGGAAATTTTGTGGAGGCTAATGCGGCATGATTTGGACAGGGCTTGTATGTGGGCCTGAAAGGACAGTTGGGAGTCTAAGGTTACCCCTAGCACTCTGGCATGTGGGGATGGACTGATAGATGTGCCATTGATCTTGACAGAGAAGTCAGGCGAAGGAGTACGTGGGGGAGGAAATATTAAGAGCTCGGTTTTAGATCGATTAAGTTTGAGGAAGTGGTGTGACATCCAGGCTGATATGTCTGTTAGTAGATCAGCGATGCGTGAGGAGATTGATGGGGTGAGCTGAGGGGTAGAGAGATAGATTTGGGTGTCATCAGCATATAAATGGTAATGGTCAGCTGACCCAGGGAGGACGTGTAGATCGAGAATAGTAGAGGTCCAAGGACAGAACCTTGGGGGACCCCAACGTTAAGAGGAGTTGGAGAAGAGGAAGTGGAGTTGTAAGTGACACTGAAGGTGCGATGAGATAGGTAAGATTCAAACCAACGGAGAGTGCAGCCATGGAGACCAAGCAAATTGAGTTTTTTGAGGATGAGGGGGTGGTCAACTGTATCAAAGGCAGCAGAAAGGTCCAAGAGTAAGAGTATGGAATAATGACCATTGGTTTTGGCTGTTAGTAAGTCGTTAGTGAGTTTTAGAAGGGCAGTTTCTGTGGAGTGCTGTGGGCGAAATCCAGACTGAAAAGGATCGAGAAGGTTATTTTCAATGAGGTGGTTGCTCAGTCGGTTGTAGATTAATCGTTCAAGGAGTTTGGAGGCAAAAGGGAGTAAAGAGATGGGTCTTAAGTTGTTAAGATTGGTGGGGTCTGAGGCCTTTTTTGGTATGGGAGTGACTAGTGCATGTTTTAGAGGGTTGGGGATGATGCCAGTAGAGAGTGAGAGGTTGAAGATATGAGTTAAGGAGTGTAGGATTGAGTCAGATGGTGACCGTAGTATTTGAGAAGGAACAGGGTCCAGGGGGCAGGAGGTTAGGTGGGCTTTAGAAAAAAGTTTAGCGACTTCCTCTATAGTAGCTGGGTCAAAAGAGGAAAGTATTTATTGTGCAGGAGGACAGGGAGTGTAAGGTGAGGGAGATGTCTGTAGAGCGGAGATCTCGAGACGAATCGTCTCAATCTTATTTTGATCATCAATCATATATTGAAAGAGTGAAAAATAAAAAAATGTATAACTTTATATAAAAGGTAATATAAAATACCAACAAGTGTCCCCTCAGAGGGGTATATCAAATGTTTAACTGCTATATTAACTGCTATATTAACTTGCAAACCTTACAAAATTTTAATAACCTTTCTTTCAACTTGATAGAGTAAGTAGAAATCCTTGATCATTATCTCGTTTTAGTTCCTGTCTCTTCTTAGATGTATTTAAAAAGGTAACTGAGGGAATGAGACAACTTAACTACTTCCCACCCGGCCAATGTATATATACCGTCGGGTGGGAGCGCTCTACTTCTGACTGGACGTTCCTGAACGTCCTTCAGAAGTAGGGGATCACGTGCGAGCGTGCCCGCGCAGCGGCGTGATACCAATGCGCTCGTGTCACCCGGACACGGCGCATCTCGGATCGGCAGGAGGGCTCTGATCACATGACGGCCGTGTCTGTCAGGAAGATCCTTCTCACAGGCATCCGAGCGGCGTAAGTCGCAGAAGATCTGTGCGGTTTGAAGAGCGTTACCGCGGTCGGCGGTGCGCGCGGCAGCACGCGCGGCCGTTTGACGCAATTGGCGCCAATAGCGCTATTTAAAGTGGATCCTTGCTTCACTGCCTTGCTGCCCGATCAACAGTGTTCCCGTGTACCCTGGTATCCTGTATCTGAACCTGAATCTGCATCCGTATCCTGATCCGTATTGAACCCGGCTTGTTCCCAACTCCGCTGTTTGCTGCCTGCCCCCGACTTTGGCTTTGTACCCGACTACTCTTCTGGATTCCGTTTCTGTACCTGATCTGCTCACCTGTGCCTGACCTGGACTGTTACACCATCCGTTATCTGTCAGTTGCCTGTTTACCGCTGCTGTACTACAGGACACCTCCCAGTCCACCACCGTACCCGGCTGTTACTCCCTCTGCGCCCTGTTGCCTTCTACCTCTTTCTGCGGACTACTGGACTCTTCCCACTTCCTGCTGTATCCAGTTTGCACCAGCATTCGCTGCCGGACTACAGAACTCCTCCCGTTGTTTGCTGTACCCTCCGACCACTTGCATCCCGTTGCCGGACTACAGGAATCCTTCTGCTGTCTGCTGAACCTTCCCATTGCCTACATTCCGCTGCTGGACTACAGGACACTTCCACCATCATCGGTCTGCTGCTTCTTACATCAACCATCCAGTCAGGCACTTGTGCCCCTCTGTGCTCCCGAGCCCCTGTCATCACTACCAGGGTCTCCCGAGTCAGAGGTCTACGAGAAGCCACTCCCTGCATTCTGGGCTCTGCCTTAAGGTACGTGACAGTGTCCAATCACGGCCGTCATGTGACGTAAACAAACAGCCGGTTGCTAGGCAATCGGCTCTCCTCTCCTCTCCTCACACGGAAGTCATCGCTGAGGAGAGGAGAGCGGATCGCTGCAGCAAGCTGGTGATCAGCGAGTATGAGCTGTTTTTTACAGCTTTTTACTCACTGATCACCAGTCTAGTGAAAACACACATCCCCACACAGTGTAAACACAATGTCCCCAAATAATAAAAACACATGTCCGCAATTATAAAAACACATGTCCCCCACATATGTCCCACTAAAATCACATGTCCCAATGATTATCTGCACACATATGTACATGATCATTTGCGTACATATGTTCGTGATCACACAAACCAATTATTATACACTTTACCAATTTTTTTTTTACCAAAGACAAGTAGAAGAATACATTTTGGCTTAAATTTATGACAAAATTCAATTTTATTGGATTTCTTTTAAAATGGATAGAAGGAAATATTTTTTTCCCAAATTTCCGCTCTTTTTTCGCTTATATCGCAGAAAAAAAAATGGAGTCGTGAATAAATACCACCAAAATAAAGCTCTATTTGTGCAAACAAAATGATACAAATTTCATTTGGGTACAGCGTAGCATGACCGCGCAAATTTTCATTGAAATTGCGAGCGCGCTGAAATCTGAAATTGGACTGGGAAGGAAGGGGGCGAAAGTACCCTGTATTGTAGTGGTTAATCATGCGTCCAAATTTCTGAAGGATTGTCGCCATCTTCTTTGGTCTTGACGTGTTGCAGGGGTAGCCCAGATAGGTGAGGCATGGGGCGTAGTAGGTCTTGCTTCCGCAACCAAAAGTCCCAACTTCACCAGGAGGTCTTTACCTTCTGAGACATTAAAGACAATTTAGGTAGTGCCATTGTGGGGCACTGTTAATTTAAATGGAAATCCCCATCTGTATCTTATGTGAGCCGATTGTAGCACCGAGGTTATTTCCTTCATTTTGCGTCTTCTCTCTAGGGTGGCCTAGTGTCAGGGATGGCTTAGCCCTTCCTCCTCTGGGCTGGCCGCTCAGCTGTCGGCTAATTGTCAGCTATCTTCTCTTTCCACAGTTACCAGCTGTTCCCGATGATGCTCGTCTGACCTGCCTATTTAAAGCCTTCCTGCTCACTTTTTCATTTGCCTTTGCGTTGGTCACATCAATAGGAACCGTCTCCCGGTGTTGTTTCAAGACTGGCTTGCTGATAGCACCACTCCGCAGAAGGAGATTTTGACAAGGAGGCAGTGGGATTGGCGAGCCCAAATTTATCCTCCAAGCCAGAGGAAACCACGGCTCCCTGAGCCAGTAAGGTAAGACTACTATTGCTGTGATCCTTCTCGCTGAATCTTCAGCAGGATTTTGAGAGCCAATGGAAACAGCAGGAACACATAAACCAAAGAGAAGTTCCAAGACCTGGACAGAGCACCCTGACCCAATGCCTGTGGATGCCAGGTCCGGGAGAAGAAGCAAGGCAGTTGACAATTCTCCTCCAATGCCATAAGATCTATCGATTAAGGCCCCATTCGTTGTGATCCTCAAAGCCTTGATTCAAGTGATCTGTTAAAACCATTCCCAGGCCCTGGGAGATAAGATGCTGTAAGAGCCAAGATTCATCTCTGTGCATAGGAAGATTGACATGTCACTTGAAGGAGAGGGCGACTTCTTGTGCTCCATTGAGACACATAAGCCACCGTAATTGTTGCCCAAGAATCTAGACAGCTCGACCTTGCAACATAGGTTGGAACGCTAAGAGTGCGTCTGACAGCATCCAATCCTAGGAAATTCACAAAAGTTTCATTGGCCTTAAACCTGCCATCCCAGGCAGTGTGCCCTACAGCCTGCCAGACTGTCATTGGTCGTCACCACTATTGGTTCTGAGGCCTTCAACGGAACTCCGCGGGAAAGATTGCAAGCTACTGACCACCAAACCAGGGACCAGATTATCTGAATTGGCAGATAGAATTTCTGGTAGAAGGAGTGACAATCCCACTGAAGAAGAAAGTTGCATTGAAACCTCATTCTGCGCCACCTGACCCATGGGACTACTGGAACTGTGGCTGATAGAACCCCCAGATACTGCATGCATTCCTTCACCATCATCGAAGACCTTGCTATCACTGATTTTGACTAAGACTGGATTTCCTGGACCTTCCTCTGAGGAAGAGAAACACCACCCTGATCAGTGTTGAATTGTACTCCTAAATACTCCAACATTTGGGTCGGATACATCTGGCTCTTCCAACCAAGCAAAACAAGCTAGTGTTTGCAGGTGAAATTCACATGAAGTAGAGGGAGCTCATTTGACGGACCCAGAAGTAGCATGTCGACTAGATAATGGAATATTTGCACTCCCTTGGCCCTGAAAGTCGTGACGACAGCAGACAGTAGCTTTGAGAACATTCTCAGAGCTGTGCAGAGACTGAATGGGAGACATTAAAAGTGAAAATGAGAGCCTTCCACGGAAAACCTGAGAAAGCGATGCTGAGATGCATCTATGGAAACCAGATACGCATCCACCAAATCAATAGAAACCATCCAGTTTCCTAAGTCCACAACGGAAATGATCGTTTCCCCTGACTCCATTTTGAATGGTGGAACCTTCATGAAAGAATCCAGGACTTTGAGGCCAAAAAACTGGTCCGAAGCCCCCTGAAGCCTTTGGGACCAAAAACAGAGGGGAACATAGTCTTTGACAGAATTCGTGCCTTGGAACCGGAAGGATGGCTCTTGCTGCCAACAGCTCCCCTATATATTATTTCAAACATCTGTAGGAAGCCCAGTTTCTACGAACAAGGTCTGATGGGGCCTTGTTATGAACTCGAGACAATAATTCAATACAGACATCCTGTAATTTGACTACCCAAATCCCCCCGAATTAGGCTAGTCTTGCTCCTAGTTGAGAGGTTTAGGTGGAGACACCTTCAGAAGTACTTATTTGATGCCGAGTACACATGACCGGACTTTTTGACAGCAAAGGTCGGACGGAACGAGTCCGTCGGACAATTCAATCTTGTGTGGGCTCCATCGGACCTTTGCTTGCCAAAAATCCGGTGGACTTTAGAAATAGAACATGTTTTACATTTTTCCACCGGAACTCCGCCGGACCGAGAAATCCGTTCGTGTGTATGCTAGTCCGACGGACAAAAACTGACGCTAGGGCAGCTATTGGCTACTGGCTATGAACTTCCTTATTCTAGTCCAGTCATACGTCATCACGTTAGAATCCGTCAGACTTTGGTGTGATTGTGTGTGGCCAAGTCCGTTCATTCGGAAAGTCAGTCGGAAAGACCGCCAGACCTAGTCCCTCGAAAAGTCCGGTCGTGTGTATGCGGCATTAGAAGCTTCGTTGGCCCTGGGCTTGGAAGGTTTCTGGAAGGTTGAACCGGCTCCCTTCCATGAAAAACTGTCTCTAAGTACTGGCCTCGCTGGACCCTACTTTGGATCTCTTGTTAAACCGAAAGGGCTGCTGTTGTCTTTTTCTCTTCTGCAGGATTAGGCAAGATGTGCTGCCAGAAAGCCACTGAATTGCTGATTCTAAGTCTTCCTGAAGAGTATCTTCCCATTGAATGGAATCAAACAGACTGTGCTTGGAAGCCTTGTCAGCCAACCAATGCTTCAGCCATAAGGCTCTGCTGCTGTGATGGAATGAGCCATTATCTTTGCTGTGAATGAAGTAATGAATGAATGAATGAATAATTTGTATAGCGCACAATGCAAACTGAATCGCCTCATCAATCGCTGTCATCTCTTGAACTGGTTCCCTGACCTGGTCAACAGCCACTTCAGCCACAAACTCTACAGCAGTCCTGAAAACTGCAAAAGAGAAGAACTACCACTTCCCAGACTTTCATCTGAACATCCATGCACCAGCTCTGCTACCCACAGCCTAAGGCTGGATTCAGACTCATGCACTCTCCCTGCATTCCGCAGATACACACTACCGAACATGCCCCATAGGAGACCATGGTAAATGAACAGTAGCGCAAAACCGCAAAAGCACCAAAAACGCACAGGTGCTAAGCCAAGTGCTGCTGCCACAGAAGTGAGCACTACCGCCAGCCTGCAGGCTGCTTCGGCCAAACTATACAACCTATTTAGGTCTGCGTTTATTCTGCGAGCCATAGGATCCCTAAAGGAGACCGAATCCTCCAGCAGAAGCGGAATGTGGCAGGCGAATCTAGGTAATGAAGCATCCACCTTAGGCATAGTGTCCCAAAGGATACAGCTTCGATACTGTATTATGCACATTGAGCTTCTCAGGCCCCACCCAGCCACTTTAATTTCAGAAATGAATGGGAAGGAAGGTAAAGATTTCTTTAAATACGGGTAGTATCTCTGCTGTTTCTTTGAGGCATCCAAAGGGGGAATCAGTGCAAAAATCAAACGTATGCGATTCCGAGACCATCTCAGCCTCAGATGGATCTGAATCGCTATCGACGTCAAAGTTAAAACGCACTGAAAACACATGATCTGAGTCTGCAGATGCTAAAGATACAGCAGGATGAGCAGGATTCCTTGAAACACTGTTCAACCCTTCCTTGACTGCGTGCTTAATGTAGGATTTAACCTGGCATGCATTCGCAGCATTGTCCTGAGCCGCCTCCTTGAAGCAAGATGCACATACCCGCTTTCCTCTGATGACCTCAACTGAGCAAGCCCAACAGGATCCTTCTTCGACCTGGGCCGGCGATGAAGACCTATCTGAAGAAGAGGATCTTCTCTGTCTGCACCCAGATTTCCTCTTTCTAGAGGCTTTCTGATGTCTTGACCTCTCGTGGCTCAGGTCCGAGCGACTAAAGTGAGGTAAGGGCGAGGGAGATCTGGAATGCTGTGACAACAGGCATCTATCCAGTTGCATGCGACTCTGCGACTTGTCATGTCTAGCCTTTTTACTCCTTTGAGGCTGGAATGCTGACTAGGAATCTCTTTGCAGGCGTTTAGCGGACACTGGGCCCTTCTCTCTGTAAAACAGAGGATGTGCTCTCTTTGAAATAAACAAACAAATCAATAAATAAAATAAATAAAATAAACTTCATCTGAATCTTCAGTGCTAAGGCAGCTAGGCAGGCAGGCAAAACTCCCCAGATCTATAAAGGCACAGGATAATAAAAACACTCAGACAAGTAACACAGCACTAAGAAATGAGAGTCCTGGAAACCAGGCTTACCAGAGCAGAGTAGCAGATTGCTCAGCTGAAGACTGTGATTAGCCCTAGAGGACAGAACCTGCTGCAAATCAGCAGTGAGCATTCTGGTGTTTGCTAGGCAATCCAAGAGGAAGCTACCTCTGACCTCACCTGCTCAACTGAGCTTCCTGAAAGGAATACATGTGGAGGTGGTGAACTACAAGTCCCAGGGAGCCAAATCACTGCCTGAACACACCAAACATGGAAGGAGAGAGTGCCAGCACCTGCCTAACAAAGGTATATACAGTCATTTATACTGCCAGTGACCTTTGCCAGTAATACACAGTCATTTATACTGCACCTTTTTATCCCAGCACCAAGGGAACCCACACTCCTCAGGAGATTTACTGCCTCTATGGGGGGGGGTCTTCTGATACGGGGGAGAGGATGAACCCGAACAGGATGGATGGTGGATGGAGAAAAAATAAAATAAAATAAATAATAATAAATAAACTTTAAAAGGCGTCCGGAGCGAGGACGAAAAAAGAACACTGGTGTGGACAGACAGCCACCCTTTATTGGCTAGAAAAAAGGTGACCCAGGAGGGGCCAGAGGGGTGGAGCTGACCCATAGTAGGCTGACATGGGGAGGTCCAGGAAATTTTGTTATGAGGAATAGATTAACAGTATTACGTGAACATGCGTTAAACAGAGGAGGTTAAGGGTATGGCTCCTGGGTTAAGCTTAGAGTGATCCCATAAACTCCAAATTAGCAAAAATTGAGGAAGTGAATCATGGATCACTGCAATAAGATTTTCCATTCTACGGATCTGTTCCAGTATTTGCAGAACCTGCGGGAGTGTGGGTGGGGAGGTAGATAACCATTTTAGAGGGATCGCCCTTTTTGCTGCTAGTAGAATAAAAGTAGCTAATTTTTGTTTCTGCTGAGTTTTCCCTTCAGGTTTACCAAAACCATGTAGCGCAAGGGCCTGCCTGATTGCATACAAATTGAAACTCCTAAGGTTTGACTTCCTATTATATGGTTTTGGTAAATCTGAAGGAAAACTCAGCAGAAAAACGGATAGTATGTATGGGGCTTAAGGTTTTAAAACTTAATAAACACCCTGGCCCAGATGGATTTTCTGCTTCCTACTACAAAAAATTCTCTGATATACTATCTCCTATCCTAACTGATGCCTTCAATACGTTGTTGAGGGGATACTCTTTTCGGTCAAAATCCTTAATGGCCATAATTTCCATGCTTCCCAAATTTAAACCCAATACAACCACTTGGACAAATTACCATCCTATTTCGCTTCTTAATATTGAGATTACACTTTTAGATAAAATTCTTGCGACCCGCTTGACTCATGTAATAGGCGAACTTGTTCATCGAGATCAAGTTGGGTTTATCCCCTCGCACCAAGCAAGTGATAATAGTCATAGAGCTTCTTTACTCGCCCATGTTGCTAAATTCAGACATCTACCTGCATGTTTTTTATCGCTTAATAGAAGAAAAACATTTGACACTGTCTCATGGCCATACTTACAATATATACTTCAAAAATAGGGGTTTGGACCACATTTTTTTCATCCTTATATGACAAGCTGAATGCATTTATCAAATATGCTGGTTTTAAATCCGACCTTTTACCTATTGGAAGAGGCACTCTCAAGGATGTCCTCTCTCCCACCTCCTATTTACACTCCTCATCAGTGGCGGCTGGTGATCTATTTTTGGGGGGGGGCGCAAACAAAACCCCAACCAAGACCACCCCCCCCGCTGTCGCTCGCCCGCAATAGGGCCTACAGATAGACACATAGATAGACAGATAGACATTGGGTGGGATAGACAGCCAGACAAACAGATATTGGGTGGGAGAGATAGATATAGATAGATGGATGGATGGTGGGACAGACAGATGGATAGATAGATAGATCGATAGATAGATAGAGGGTGGGAGATATAGATGGATGGATGGTGGAATAGATGGATGGTGGGATAGAAAGATGGATGGATGGTGGGACAGACAGACAGTGGGATAGATAGATGGATGGTGGGATAGATAGACAGGCAGTGGGATAGATGGATGGATGGATGGTGGGATAGAAAGACAGACAGTGGGATAGATAGATAGATAGATAGATAGATAGATAGATAGATAGATAGATAGATAGATAGGATAGGATAGGATAGATAGATAGATGGTGGGATAGACAGACAGGCAGTGGGATAGACAGACAGACAGTGGGATGGATGGATGGATGGATGGATGGATGGATGGATGGATGGATGGTGGGATAGACAGACAGTCGGATAGCTAGTTGGATGGTGGGATAGACAGACAGAGGGATGGATGGATGGATGGATGGATGGTGGGACAGACAGACAGAGGTATAGATGGATGGAGGGATAGACAGACAGACAGTGGGATAGATGGATGGATGTATGGATGGTGGGATAGACAGACAGTGAGATGGATGGATGGTGGGATAGACAGACAGACAGTGGGATGGATGGATGGTGGGATAGACAGACAGACAGTGGGATGGATGGATGGTGGGATAGACAGACAGACAGTGGGATAGATAGATGGATAGTGGGATAGATAGATAGATAGATAGATAGATAGATAGATAGATAGATAGATAGATAGAACAGGACAGATGAGAGAGGGATTTAGTGGTGAACAGGAGAAGCATTGCTCTGATCAGCACTCCCCCACCCCCCTCTCCTCTCCTGCCAGGCACATGTCTCACTCTGTGAAGCAGGACACCCGTTCATTACATTTTTTCAGTGCTGATGAGATCGTAGCTGTTATCTGATAAAAATGTAACAACTAATAATAATGTAATTACTAGGCTCTGCTCAGTAAAGCCTATACACTCCACTTTGTCAGATAGGAATAATCTTACCAGTGCATCTTACCAATGCAGCGGTGGCCAGTCCATTACTTCCTTGTTTTCATGTGCTAATTGGAGAGGGGAGGGGCCTCCCTTCTCCATTGAACACACCAGGATTAGTCCTCACGGCGGCCATGTTTTTGTAGCCCGTCGGAAGTAACTTTGTTCTCACACAGAGAACAAAGCACTCGGCCGAGCGGATGCTTTCTGGCGCGATCAATTGTGCCACAAAGCATCTCCAAACCCCGCCAATGAAGCGCCACGTCTGCAATCTCGTGATGGCATTGACGTGGCACTTTTTTTTTTTTTTTTTCTGACTACAGCAGGGGGGGGCGGCGCCCGAGCACCCCCTATGGACGGGCCACCACTGCTCCTCATTGAACCCTTGGCCCATTTAATTAGATCTGATCCAAACATAAAAGGTATTGAATTAGCTGGATGTCATCATAAAGTATGTCTTTTTGCAGATGACATCTTAGTCTTAATGTCATCTCCCCATACCTAATGTCCTCTCTGTCCTAAACCGTTTTGCACACATTTCAGGCTTAACAGTTAACTCGACTGCACTCAACATTTCCTTGCCTCTTTTAGACCTTCAGTTTGCAAAAGATTCACTTCCCTTCTCTTGGACACCTCATAAACTTCCATACCTAGCAATAAAAAAGAGAGGGTATGACAGGGTCACGTAAATTTGTTGTGCCACATCCTAAAACATCACAACAAAAAAAGAGAGGGGGTCCCCTGGGGGTGGACTTTTAAGGCACGTACAAATTATAATAGTATACAAATTATTTTATTACATAAAACCAACAAAAGGTAATTGAATATGCAGTATACATTAAAAAGTACACCAACAGGTATATAAACAACCAGTATTGATGCTATGTCGTATCATTCATTTGAACAGAAACACCCTACGCGTTTCGGAGCTTAGAAAAGCGTGTCCTTCTTCAGGGGTGTGTGGATACAAAGTTTCTGTAGAATCTAATAAATGGCAAGGAACAGGGTAGCACAGTTATATAGTATTTACACAGGTGGTGACACACGGGTACAAAAAATAGTTAAACAGACACAATTTCAAAATACTTACAAAACTGTTAACATATATGACAATAGCCGCTGGCCACCATTTGATAAAAGAACAAACAATTGTACAGGACCATATGGGTATATTTGACTCCGCCAATGCTCGAGGTATATGCCCCAGTCTATCTCTATTCAATAAAGTGTTGTAGAGATCCTGCAGGAGTGGTGTGAAAACAGGTCTGCAGTCCCCTATTGGGGGAAGAAGATTTTTTTCATATAAACTGGGACTTTTATAGTTGTTTTACCCAGAACACCACCTGGATAGGAAAAAATGAGAAATAAAAAGTAATGATAGTAATTTGAATGGGGTAAGAATATATATAAATAAAGACTGAAAGTTAAACATTAAACAATGTTAACAAAAAAAAAAAAAATAATAATAATAATAATTAAATAAAAAATAAATAAAATAAAAATAAAAGATTTGACCCCACCGGGTGAGCGGTGCAAGTTGGGAAACACTGGGGCAGACAATTACAGTGCAGGGCAGAAACTAGCGCGTCATTTAAAAAGTACAAATAAAAAAATTAATTAAAGTATAGGTTGCATCTGAGTAAATTAAAAGATGACAGCCAGCAATGTAGTAACAAAATGTTCGGCACTGACAGTGCTGCAAAAGGGGGCCTCCCTATATATTATGTGTATCAGACGAATCTGCTTATTATGTAATAGAGTAAAAAGTGTTGAGATATCAGATATCTGTATAAACAAACAAATATACACTGAATAACACAAGCAGAATTCACCTTAGAAGTATAGAACAGGGAAAAACTATACCTGCTATGATCAATATTACATAGGAGTAAGAAACGCAGGGTGAACCGCACTTTGATAACTTACTTCACCATGTGGAGTTATGGGAGAGGATGAGAGGTCCGTCCAGCCGGCGTCCTGCAAATAAGGTCTGCAGACACCGATCAGGGCGGCTCTGATAATAAAGGCCCCTTTAACTATCAACAGCTGATGCTGATTGCAGTGCATCAGCTGTTGGTGAGCACGTATCTCCCTGCTACAGGTCAGCCCCCTGGGCGGTGTGCGCGGAGCCAAGCCCCCCACGCCACCCAGACCAATCCACAAATGGCGCCGGACCGGGGACCCGCCCCCTGCACCCGGCGCCACTGAAACGCCTATCCCGGGGACAAGACAAGTGCCCCGGGAGTGGCAAAACTGCGTCGGGCTGAGGACAGGCCCACCACACCCGGCGCCATCAGAGCATCCATCCTGGGGACAACGCACTTTCCCCCGGAAGTAGCAAGATAGCGCCGGGCAGGGGGCATGCCCACCACACCCGGCGCCATCAAGACGCCACCCCCGGTGGACAGCGCACGCCCCCAGGGACTAGCAAGACGGCGCCGGCATACAGGACGCGAGACCGCGCCCACGACGCCGCCAGAGAGGCCCGAAAGCGCCGGAGCGAGGCCCCGCCCACTCCCCGCACGGCACAAAAAACTCCAGCGGGCAGGGGTGTCCGCAGGAGAAACAAGATCGGCGATAGGCAGCCCAAGAGCACAGGCAGCCCCATCGCCATCTTTTCAGCCACCCGTAGGAAAAAATTCCTGGGCGGCCGGATGTGCCAGGCGAACCCCACCTGCAACCGCACAACCACTATGGAGAGGAACAAAAGAAAAAAATAAAAAAAATAAAAAAAAATAAAGTATAAGTTGCATCTAAGTAAACTAAAAAATGACAGTCAGCAATGTAGTAACTAAAGGTTCGGCACTGACAGTGCTGCAAAAGGGGCCTCCCTATATATTATGTGTATCAGACAATTCTACTTATTATGTAATGGAGTAAGGAGTATTGAGATATCAGATATCATCTGTATAAATAAACAAATATACACTGAATAGCACAAGCAGAAAATCACCTTAGAAGTATAAAACAGGGAAAAACTATACCTGCTGTGATCAATATTGCATAGGAGTAAAAAACGCAGGGTGAACCGCACTTTGATAACTTACTTCACCATATGGAGTTGTGGGAGAGAATGAGAGATCCGTCCAGCCGGCGTCCTGCCAATAAGGTCTGCAGACACCGGTCAGGGCGGCTCTGATAATAAAGGCCCCTTTAACTATCAACAGGTGATGCTAATTGCACAACCACCATGGAGGAAAAAAAAAAAAAAAGAGAAGATGAACTTTACTGATGGTAATGGTAATATTTATAAAAGCTGATATAATAGCTTAAGACAAAGGGTAGTAACCGTGAGCATAGGCAGGGTCAAGTACAATCAGAAAAGAGATGAACATTTTTTTGAAAACAATAAACAAAAAAAAAACAAAAAAATTATAACATTAAATATACAGAATCCACTACTTCAAATTTAGTGGACCAGAATAGGAAAATACAAAGTTTTGTAGAAACACAAAGGTACCCTCTAAATAAAGGGGTATTACAAGAAATATTTATTTAATGGCCTATATATCATTGTTCCCTCCCCCCTGATACAAAGCCCTCCAGGAAGGGTTTGAACCAGATGGCGTCATTGAGGCCAGGGGCCTGAGTAGCTTTTAGATAATGAATCCATCTTGATTCAATCTGCAAGAGATTTTTATTCCAATCACCACCTCTGGGGTTAGGATGAACCCTGTCTAAAATAAGAAATTAAATTTTTGGAAATTTCCCCCCATGAACTATGATAGTATGGCGGCCCAGAGGAAGATCTGGGTCGCATGTACGCATGCTATTGATGTGTCTATATGCCCGTTTCCAGAACTCCTATTTTGTTTTACCGACATAAAAACAACCACATTCACACGATAGCAGGTAGATTACCCCGCTGGTGCGACAATTCGCAAAGTGTTTGGGATGAAATATTTTGCCATTAGGTAAAAGCGGGTTCTTTTGTATCATCATATATCTACAGTAGTGGCATTTGCCACACATGTAGGTACCTTTGTATTTACAGTGTGCAGGAAGAGTGGCATAACGGAATTCACTTTGCATAAGCGTGTCCCTAAGGGAAGTAGCATGTTTAAAGGTGTATGAGGGTTGGGCAGTCACTATTTTTCCCAAAATAGGGTCACACGTAAGTAAATGCCAGTATTTGGCAATTATTTTTTGGACCTGTTGATGCTGGGTGCTATATTTGGTAATAATTCTAACCTGGTCAGTTTCCTTTTTTGTTTTTTTGCGGTAGATCAGGTCCTCTCTCGTATATTAGTGTTAGTGTTATTAGAGTTAGCTCGTTTGAAGGCTCGCTTCAGGGAGGTGTGAGAGTAGCCTCGTTGGAGTAATCTACAGCGGAGCGGATTGGCCTCCTCCCGGAATACGGCCTCCTCGGAGCAGTTGCGCCTTACCCGCAGGTATTGGCTATATGGGATAGAGTCAAGTAACGGCTTTGGATGAAAATTTGATGCAAACAGAATAGAATTACCCGCAGTTGGCTTTCTAAAAAGTTTGCTTAGCACAGTGCCCGACTCCCCTCTATAGATCTCCACATCGAGAAAAGTAATTCGATTCTGGTCAAAATTCATAGTGAACTGTAAGTTGAAATTATTCTTGTTGATTCTCAAAAGCCACTGTTCCAGCAGATCTTGGGGACCGTCCCAGATGATGAAGATGTCGTCGATGTACCGGTACCAACATATAATGTGGTCCGAGTACATCGACAAGTCTTCATCATCCAGGACACTTGCCTCCCATTCCCCCAGATACAGGTTGGCATAGGACGGGGCACAACATGTCCCCATTGCCACCCCTTGTATCTGGAGGAAATGGGAGCCATTAAAAGTAAACACGTTATGCTGTAGAACAGGCATGTCCAAAGTCCGGCCCGCGGGCCAATCGCGGCCCGCATTCCGGTTTCGGTCGGCCCGTCTGGTCATGTTCCCATATATATCTTTTGTGGCCCCCAACGAATCCCCGATCGCCGGGGGCCACAAAAGATAGATGTGCTGGCTGCCATGGAGGGGGCGGGACGAGTGCCTTGGATACAGGACAGCGTCCTGTGTAAAAGGAAGTCCCGTCCTGCGGTGCCATTGGACAACCGTTTTGTCCATCACAGGAGGCGGGACTTTCAATTAAAGAGGCCGTCGATAGAAACAGGAGTTTCTCCTGTATGTCTGTCGGCGCTCATCCCGCCCCCCTCCCTGTCTCCTCCAAGGCTGCAGAGGACATGAATCAGGCTGCACTGATGGTAATGGTGAGTCTGCATTCATGAAAATGTGTGGGCTGCATTCATGGCAATATGGGGGCTGCATTCATGGCAATGTGTGGCAATATGGGGGCTGCATTCCTGGCAATGTGGGGGCTGCATTCATTGGGGGCTGCATTCATTGGGGGCTGCATTCATGGCAATACGCTGGGGGCTGCATTCATGGCAATACGCTGGGGGCTGCATTCATGGCAATACGCTGGGGGCTGCATTCATGGCAATACGCTGGGGGCTGCATTCATGGCAATACGCTGGGGGCTGCATTCATGGCAATACGCTGGGGGCTGCAGATGGGCACTGACCCTTATTTTGCTTCACATGTCTTTATTTAAAATGTAAGATTTTTTTTATTTTTATTTTTTTCCTGAGACTTCCTTTTTAAAGTTAAGGTGCGTGGTATAAGCCGATTAAATACAGTATATCCAAATAACACACCCGAGCTCATCTGTTCACCACACACAGCACAAAGGCAAGAGAATTCTTGTTGGGCCGTGTATTAGTGCTCAGATGAACACACTTAGACCGAATTTTAATGGTTTAAAGAATGTCAGACAAAATGGTCGGCCCTCGAGCATGTTCACTTCATCAAATCTGGCCCTCTTTGAAAAAAGTTTGGACACCCCTGCTGTAGAATAAAGTCCAATAGTGAGACCATAAATTCCCCATATTTGGGGTCGACTCCAGAGTTCTTAGATAGAAAATGTTGAATAACAGATATCCCTTTATCGTGGGGGATAGTATTATAGAGGGATTCCGCATCTACCGTAACGAAGACAGCATGATCAGAGATGGTTAGAGTATCAATAATTTGCAAAAAGTGCAGGGTATCCTTAACAAAAGAGGGGAGGGACAGAACAAATGGTTTTAAAAAAATCGTCCACCAATTTACTAGCATTATCGCTGAGTGAGCCCACCCCTGATATAATCGGTCTACCTGGGGGGTTGATTGCATTCTTGTGGATTTTCGGTAGAGCATAAAAGACAGGCACACGTGGAAATTTAGTTCTAATGAAATCTCTAGTTTGTTGGGTAATAATTTGATTTGAAAAGCTGCATCTATGATGGCATAGAATTTCAAAGTATACTTTCTTATAATGTCGGCTGGGACTCGACGGTACCAGTCAACATTATTAAGTATCTTATTGCACATATCTACATATGTTGTATTGTCCATAAGGACAATATTGCCCCCCTTGTCAGATGTTATTATTGTAATGCTTTTATTGCGACGAAGCTGCTGAAGAGCGCTATGTTCTTGTTTGCTCAGATTAGATGGAGTGGATGTCCTAATTTTGAGTGCTTCTAAATCGTTATGAATCGATTTAAAAAATGCAGCAGCATTAGGGCAAGTACTTGGCGGGGGGCAGAAATCAGATTTTTTCCTAAGCATGGACTTCATTGGTTGGGTATTAGTGTCTTGAGAGTTCTCGGAGTCTGTCAGCAATAAGGATAGATCCAGTTGATCGATAAGATCAACGGGGTGATTTTCTTCTAAAAGAGTTACTAATTGATTAAGAGCTTGTGTCTCCTGTGAAGTAAATGTAGATG